>NW_026294606.1:27353773-27761273 GCF_007827085.1 Peromyscus californicus insignis | reverse complement strand
CCATCTCCTTCTCTAGAGAACACTCCTAAAAATATCTAAACGGAAAATTTATCTACCCAACTTGCTGAGCATCCACAACATGGGGTGTGGGTCCTTCTCCCGGTATGGTAGCATGGCCAGCCCAGAGCTATGATTCTCTGCCTCAGCCCAGGATCACAAGAGAGGATCCTATCAGAGCTCACTGGCGGTGGAAAAGGTCAAGTTTAAAACCTGAAGTGCTTTTGTCTCATTGTAAAGTCAACAGTGGAAAATGAAGCCATGGTTAAGTGTGTGTGTGTCGGGAGGGCTACTGTGCTTCCTCTAGCCCAGTGAGTAGGCTGGAGGGAGCAGGAGGGAAGGGCTGGGATATGGACAGTGAAGAGCCACTGTTCAGTGGGTCGTGAAGCTGTTGGTTTTAAGAGAGACTCTGGGACGACCCTCACAGTTGGAGCCTCTAAAACAGATCAGAAACCAAGGGCTGTGTGTGTGTTAAGGAGGCAGAAGCTGTAACTGGCCAGGACTATGGGGGAAGAGGAGAGGGACAATACCGAAGGCTACTCAGTCTCAGCCCCAGTGAGCAAGAGCTCTCTGCTCCTGTGGGCACAGAGCAGGGGGAGGGGACATTATCCCTTTCTTAGAGGAGGCATGAAGAGTAAGAGGCTCTTGCTGACACGCAGGAAAGGCTGCAAAGGCCACATCTTGGGAGTGAAAATGGACGGAATGTTCAATACCTATGATCCTAATAACCCACAATGCTTGCATGCAGGTCCACCTCTGGTCCCTGAAGCAGCAAATGACTGGCCATTTCAGTTCAGCCCTTGGACCTTTAGTGACATACCCCTGGGTTTCATCTGTGAACTAAGGGCATTTCCTGAGGCTTTCCATCTCTGACCAGCACAGCCAGAAACTTGCAGGAGGATAATGGCTTTAACTCTATGGCCACTTCCCATGAGAGCAGCCTTACTTCCCTGGGCTTAGAATGAAACCCCTCTTCTGGTCTCTCTTCTTCCCAGGGCATTTTATGGAGGGTGTTCTATATGTTTTGTCTCTGGGGGAACACTGGGGAGCTTCTCAAGGGCAATGAGCCTGATCACTTTGTCCTGGAGATAGGCATGTGCAGTAAGGGTTTGTAGGATGAGAAAGTGATATTTATTCAGTTTGCTCAGCATTTTACTATTTTCCCAAATGAAACTGTTTACTCCATGCTTGTTCCATGCCCCGTGTGCTGCTGGATGAAGGTAAAACAAAACAAAAACAAACAAACAAACAAACAAAAGACAAAACTAAGAGAGCAGCCACTGCTCTCCTGATGGGAGCTGCATTCTGATGGGGACAAGCCTAGAAGGGCACAATTTTCCACCCAGAGTCATCAAACCAGACTCCACTCACTCCAGCCAAGGGACGCAGAGCAACACTTGAACAGGCAGGAAGGAAGCTCTTGTAAAGCACAGTCCAACTGTCACATCCACCAAGCATGAACTGGCTCTCCCCCCTAGAGAGGCCCTCATAGCCCCACAATCCAGCAGTAACGTGCTGGGTCAGCCATTTTAGCAAACCACCTGCAGTGGCTCACAGATGCCTCCCCTATATGCCACACACCCTCAGGTACTCTCAAGGGACACTATCTACCACAAGGGACCTAAGACAGCAAACAGGAAGTAGGAAATTAAACTACCTGTCCTTAGTGCTCCATACCACATCCCCTTGCACATTCCTGAGCCTGTTCTCTGAAAGGCCCTGCTGGTCTGGCTCCTGATTTTGGTGTTCATAAACCCGGCTGAATTCTGAAAAGGGAGATGCCCTGGGTCACCGAGACCTAAAGTGAACAAATCAGGTTAGCACAGTCCGTGAACAATGGGACCGAGGTGTCAGAGGGAGAGAAGGGTGGAGCATCCATCCTTACAGTTCCCTTTCCTTCAAGACGGGAGGGGCTGACCCTGAGGACAGGAGTGAGAAGTCAGGCTGGGGTGGGATCCTTCCACGGGAACATCGGAGCCTGTGGAGGGAGGGAGGTCCATGGGGTTGGGTGAGGCTGCTTGTTCCTCAGCACTGTGTTAGAAAACTGCCTAGGCCAAGAGGGACCTCTGAGTGGTCAGCCGATGTCCAGCAACCATTCCCACCCACACTTTAGCCTCTGTTTAACATCAGTCTCTTCCCCCAGCCCCCCAGATCAACCTTCCTTCCTACCACTGGCAAGCATTGCTGTCATCAGCATCAGAACTGCCACTAGTCAGTATAGACTGAGAACACTATGACAGCGCCAGAGTGCCCAGGGTATCTGGGACGTAGAACCCAAATCGAGACTCAACATTGACCTGTATACACCTCACACACAGACAGAAGGCGATTCTGCATGACATGTTTCAGCATGTCCTGTTTCGATTCTGACTCTCACGTGAAAGCAGGTGTGGAATTCTCTACACGGACATAGGAAGTTCTGTATTTTGTAATATTTCAGATTTTGGGTTTAGGAGTGAGATGTGCTCAACCTGTATTTTGCCAATTAAATGACCTGATTTAATTATTCTGCTCAATCACTTCGTTAGGAAATGGTAGCTGCTAGGATGATAAAGACCCTGAAGCACAGAGGAATCAAATCATTTCCTCAAAGACAAACAGCAGATAATAGCCTAACCCAAAGCTTGATGTGGGAGTGTGGCTGTGATGGCCAGCCACATCCTGGTTGATGTATCCTGGAGAGCGTTCACCAACCCCTCAAGCAAGGAGAGTCCTTGACACGGTCTGGCTTCCTGGAACACCCATAGTTGATAAAGTACAACAGTGTTTGTACAAGCACAGATGTGTGCCTTTTCTTTAAAAATACCCCGAAGTCACAGAGGCATCAGTCATCTCAGGACACTGGGCACCCCTCTCTTTTGAGTTTGTCAAGGTACTAAGGAAGATGGCAACATATTGCCTCTCCGAGACTCCAGCTGTGCATCTAATAAAGAAGGCGATCCCAGCAGCCAGTATTCATTAGGCACCTGCTCCACTCGGCTCTGCACTGAGAGAAATCGGGAATTCAGTCATTTCTGCTTTAGAGGAAGAAAGAGGCACAGAGAAAGTCTGTCTTTCTCAAGGTCACACAGCTGGTCTGCTGTAGAACCGAGACACTGAGCCCTTTTGTCCCTGTCCTTGGGATCTGGGTGTGTCCTGAGTTGGGGTACCATAGACCACACTATCAGTGAGATGCCTAGTCACTGTACACTGAAGCCTCTGAGCCTCATGGGGAGGGCAGGGAAGCCTAGGGCACTGTGTACACTGGGGATGTGGCAGACCAGGCCAGGATCAAGGTTTTATGTACTAGGGGAAATATTGGAGGGAGGCTCTGAGACAAGGAACAGAACTCAGAACAAGATGTCAAAGATGAAGGGATAGCAGCAGCAAAAACTGTCCATCTTATGACTTTATACCAATGGTATTTAGTGCCTTGTTGCACCATCTGGCAGGTTCCTCATAGGGACCTATCATGGGGATATTTGTATCAAGGAATTGGGAAACTGAAGTTGCCTATATAAAGGAATCGTGTGTGTGTGTGTGTGTGTGTGTGTGTGTGTGTGTGTGTGTACTCCAGAGCTACAGAGAAAACAAAGTAATGCTCATTCTGCCATTACCAATGACAGTGGGCTTTAGGGTCTGATGTTTTGGCCATTCTAGACAGGCAGGGCTGTGAGCTGTAATTCCATAAGCTTAAATGACTCTTTAAATTGCTGTTGGGTTTCTGTGTGCCAAGCTTTATCCTGCTCAGGCCCTTTAGCCCCCTGTCTCAGCTCATTCCTTCAAATAAGAGGCTCTATATTTGGTTCATTGTAACCTTCTGCTGTGAGTTGGGGACATTTCAGCCATTTCTCTCTTGCAACATTCTCCAGTGGCCACTTACAGGTCCTAGTGAGTTAATGCTACTCCAGAAGCCAATCCATGTCCACAATACATGTTTCTCAGGCGCTTCTAACATTTACTTTCTCTTAAAAATGAGCTTGTAACATCCCACCATCCCCATTTGGGTGCTTTTACAACTGACAGCAGTTGGTTTAGCTTTATGACTTACAAAGAACAACTACAAAAGATACATTTTTGGTTTGGAAATTTTACCCAGTTCAATGTACGGTGACAGCTCAAATTACATCCCAATTTCATCCCATATAGTGTTTGCTAAATATCCTTTCCATTTGGACTCAAAGCAGTAATGTAAGGGTGCTGCATCAGAATGATGGGTTCTCCATAGAAAGCACAGTCTCTTTGGGCTCCCATACTATAGGATGGCCAGCTTCTGGTACTGCACTCCAGGGCAGTAAAATATGCATGAAGCTGTTGTTTGAAAGCAATGTTACCTTTTCCCCATCTTGATCACTAAATGAAATCTGGGCACACAGTCAAGGCCAAGTTTAACCCTATAGTGAAAGAGGAATTCTGTATTTCAGAAGTAAAAATAGGTGGGGTTAAGAATTGAAGAAGATAGAGTTCATTGCCAGTTTAGGAGATGTGTGACCTTGAGAAAAATCTCCTTGGGCCTCAGTTTCCTCCTCTGCAAATGAAGGATCTTATGTCATTCACTTGCTGTAACTGTTAGACCAGGTAAAATTACACAAACACGTACACTGGTAACCAGATGTGAGCATTGGCTACAGTCCCACATCAGCCACAATATCTACATGCTACATAGAGGAACCAACCAGACCTGTGTATTGCTCTACCTGTGGCTGGCTGTGACGATTGTTCCCATACAGATGGATGATTGTCTTTGATCACTAGGGCCCAAAATGTCTGCTCAGTAACATTTCCCATTCACTACTTTAAAAAAAAAATCTGTGACAATAAGACATTTATGCCCTTGATGCTGAAATGTACTTAAAATAGAAGAGAGAAACACTTGTCAGGGTCTATGTTGTAGAACCCATGGACTGGCCCTCTTGCTTGACACTAGCCCATGCCATGGGAAGTCAGACTCACCACACTGAATCCTTGGTGAGTTTAGAACTCACGTTCCCATCTTCTTCCAGGAAGATGTCCATTTGCAAATTGGCATCATTGTCATGGGCTGAGAAATAATTGGTAATGACTCGTGCTGGGATTCCAAGACATCTTAAAACTGTAAGTGAAAACAATCGCTGGAGACATCAACCCATCTAACAAAACAGCAAAAAATTCTTTCCTCTGTGGGGCTTTCTACCTTCCCAACATGAAAATGACCTTCCTTGGATGTTCCACACCCAAGAGGTGCAACTTGTTCAGTTCCTTGAGAGCTAGAGAGAGACTGTTTTTGGAACCATAGATCAGGTGCCAATGAGATCATTTATCACAGAAGTCCAATAGCCCCATGTTAATAGTTTACTTCTAACCACAGTGTCATCAAAGGAGCAGTAATTTAATCCTCTTAAAGGGGATTTCCCAGAAACATAATTTTGGAAAAAGCCCATCGTAAGTTAGGATTATATAATCCCCTCAGTGGGGCATGCTACTTCGGGATGAAATTCTCTCGCTCTTGTAACACTGAGCAGGGGACACCACAGATTCATTTGACTTGTTAGATAATAAATTACCTGGGTGCAGCTCTTGCCATATGCACCTATTGATTAAGCTTAATCCAAATGCCCTCTCTGACTCCCCGGACGCCAGACATCAGGGCTCATTGGAAATAATTCAGCTGACAATTTTAAGATTAATGACTTGGCTTGCCTTTTTCCCCCTCTCCATCAGAATAATTTAGCATGTTTTTAAACAAAGACTATCCAGCCCTTTCAACAGAACAACCTTGGAAGTCCAAATGTAAGTTTAGTGGAGATCAGTGTCCTGTCCTTTAAATAACCTGGCCTTAGTCACCAAACAACAGGGTGACAGTCACCACTGACTTCTCACTCCTACATTCCTCTTCAACTTCTATTCACCAGTATGATGACTGGCACTCACATTCTATTTCTGGGGAAACCTAATGTAAATTGTTGGGCACTAGTTCACATTATTACTGAAGGGGACTTGATCAAGGGTCTGCCTTACTCTCAGTTTAAGAGAAGGGAAGACTGAATTTGGGGTACCAGCTCCTCCTCCCACCAACTTTCCTGTCTGATTCACTTGTTTTGTGATCTCTTTGTAGTGTAAATCTGCTGCTGCTGACTTTACCACCAAAGCCTGTTCTCAGGCACAGAGAACCAACCTCCTTTACGCCAACAGTGTACATGGATGCAAGGTTTCACTATATTATCTGGTTCTAAGCCCAAAAGTAATTAAGCTACAAGCAGTAGAATTTTAGGTGTGGAGAGAACTGAGATCTTTTACAGCATCCTGAAATGAGCTTAGGGGAGTGGCTTCCTCTTTGTGCCCTGGCTTTCAAGTCCCAAGGAGCACAGTCCCTCCAAACTTCGGCCACTATGGCTCAAGCTTCTGTCTGACATCAGGACCAGCCTCCCAGAAGACAGTTGCTCCCAGGAAATGAATATTCCTTTAATCCTTGCATATAGTCAAAAGGCTCAGAAAATATTCTTATGTAGGTCAGGTCACAGGAAATCACAACAAATGAAAGAAAATGTCATTTCTGTTTGCATGGAACAGGACTAGATCCTAGACTGTCACAACTTTATGCTAAAATAGGTGGGTCTTACAATCATTTTAAACAGTATCTTTTTCCAAGCCTATAGCCCCCATACTCTCATTTAAAAAAATTTTATTAAAAAAATGCTAGCTAGGCAAAGCACTCTTTATTAATGAGCAGGCAGAAAGGACACTCTGACTTGAACTTAATGTTTCTCCAAGGTGTTAGGAATGGTGTGTGAATGAAAATCATTACCAATGGTGAGGACACCGTGAAACAAATGGCTTTTTAAAATATTCACTGAATTAACTGTAACATTGCCTGGGCCAAGGAAGGCAAGTGCTCCTTGGTAAAGTGATGTATAAGATTGAGGGGAATTGTCCTGTTCTCATCCGTTTTGCCCTGCAGATTGGATGCTGGATGGGCCATGCCCCAGAAGGGTAGCTGGGGAGATAAAGATGCTCAGCAAGTACTGATACCTAACTGGTCAGGCTCCCTGAGACTTACAGGTGAAGGAGAAGATGAAATGACCTGAGTTATCCCTTCCATATCTAGGACAAGCTCTTAAGTACTTGCTAAATATCTCATCAATAAACAAAGAAGCATATTTATATAATGTTTCAAGAAAAAAATCAGAATGTATCTTTCCTTATTATTTATTATTTTAGTTTTTCTTTAATCTTTAAAAGAAATGTTTGAGATGGCTCATGCTTTCCCCATTTCCTTCCTTAGCCCCTTCAACCCTCTATTACTCTGGATGTCAAATGATGGATTGCATGGGAGACAGTCTATCATTCTTCCCATAAAGATTCTGCAGTCAGAGAGACTGTGAGCATATTTGGCCCAGCACAATTTAATTATGCATTGACTATATCCCAGAATAGTCACCCATAAATTCTATAGAGCCAATGGGAGCTTTTAAGTCTCCTTGCCAGGTTATAGATAGAATGACTTGAAGTGAAATTTCTTTTATGTTAAAAAGCATTAATCTATCGGATACTTACATGTGTTAAAGACACCAGCAAAAACCCAGCACTGGCCATATCGAACTGGTGTTTCAGAGCTCCTATATTCTAGTAGAATGTCAACACTTCCTGTCCAGGCTGATGGAGGGACGCCATAGGCGTAAACATTATCCCATGATCCAACAAGGACACCTTCATCATCCTTGGCATTCACCTAAATGAGGCCATGAGAGGTGGAAAAGAAGAAAAGTCACTTAGAAGATCACCTCACCCAGACTGGCATGGGGCAAGCTGAGGCTCCCAGTGTCTTCCATGTATCCTGCATGGTAAAAACACTTGCCATTCCTGTTCAGTTTATCATGTTACCACCAAGGGCAATGATGAAAGACCAAAGTGTGCAAAGGGAAGACCCGATGACCAAGACTCTTTCCTGAGGAGAGTGTTACCACGTGTAGTTGAATGATGAGTTGGAAGAGTCTTCTAGATGGATCTGAAAAAAATCCACATGGGATATTTGGTTTGGCCTAGAATAACTTGGGGAAGGTGGGAGAAAGATCTGCAAAATGAAAAGCTAGGAAGGGATCTTGTACTGGGGAAAGGTGGATTCATCTGGCAAATTCAGTGATCCAGTGGGCTCTGATTTCCATGGTCAGTAGTGCACGTTTACCAACTGTAAAAGGATAATACCTGTTGCCAAAGGTACCATTAAAAGTCAGTAGGAAAATAGATTTCCATGGTTAATGTACGTGATTGCTTTTTAAAATTTTACTAAAGAAATACTCTTCAGGCTGGGGAGATGGCTCAGTGAATAAGGGCACTTGCTGCATAAGCATAAGGACTTGATTTCAGATCTTCAATATCCATGTTAAAAGTTGGGAATGGCCAGAATTGTGGGAAGCAGTCAGGAGGACTGTAGAGTCTTGCTGGTTGCCAGCTCTTTGAGATCCTATCTGAAAGGTGTAAGGAGGAGAATGGTACAGCAGGCACCTGATATCCTCCTCTGTGCTCTACATGTACATGTGTGCCCCCTAACATGAGTGTATACAGCATATATGCATAAGCTACAATACACAATAAATAAAATAAAATATTCTTTAATGACTGTTTAAAATGGTTAATACACACACACACATATGTATATATATATATATTTGAGTTGGAGATCAAACCAGGGCCTTGTACTAAACAAATACTTTACCATTGAACTACATCTCAGTCCCTAGTTTTATAGTTATATTAAAAGGTATTTCTATTTACCTGGAGGGTCTGAGTTATTATGCTTTTAGTATGCTAGAGACTTAAGTAGATAGTGGCAATATAGAATATATGGAAAAACTTTGATACACACTTAGAGTGGAAACATCTAGTATACCTAATGTGCAGGGGCAAAGACAGTGGATGTTTAGACAATGAAACAAAGGGCAGAAAATAGTGATTTTTTTTCTGGACACTGCTAGATCTACCTGTTTGGATGGAGCTTTCATCAGTTTAATTGTAGCCAGAATCCAGGTGAGGAACAGTGGGAATTCTTTTCAAAATGGGTGCTGCCTCATAACTGGCACGACAGTGATTTTCAATCCTCCAAGTGTGGTTCGTGAATCAGCAGTAATAATGTCCTCTGAGCTCATCAAAGATGCATACCATCAAGCTCCTCCTAGACCTACAGAAAAGGAATCTGCACCCTACAGCATGAGCCACAGGTAGTTTACATGCACCTTAGTTCAAGAAGTGTTGGTCTGGATGATAGTGAACAGACATTCCTTAGCACTGAAGCTGCGGAAGAAATCTGAAAGCATGGCGAGATTTTGTGCATTGGCTGCTTCACAGGCCTGCTGCCCCACAGCCTCAGCAACCTGCCGGTCCTCTCCATTTAGCCTGCCGTACTTGACTGTAAAGGACTCTTATTCTGAAACGTTTCAAGAGTTCTTTGAAAGAAGAGATTAAACCTGTGAAAGTATGTCTTTCTAAATTCCAGCAAGTCTGAGTAAAGAGCTGGTGCTCCAAAACTGTTCAATAATCAGGTCTATATTCAACAACCATGTAGGCTTTGTACATTGAATATACTTAACTTTTTCCTCAGGAGAAAGAGAAGCCAATCAGTGGAAGGAAATTCTGATGTGATGAAGACAGAAACACATAGAGGTAGAGCAGCAGCTCGAAGGAGAGGAGAATCAGTTGGGTTGGAAGGTGGTCCTGTTGTTCGGGGCTTGGCAGAGCAGATGACATATGGGCTGGCCAGAAAAGTCATCCAAAGTTGAATAAATGTGTGACGTCATGAAATAATATGACACTTTAGGGACCTTTGTATGGTTATCATGTAAGTAGTCAGTGTTGGATGAAATGCCATTTTCCTCCCTTGACTCTGTGCCCAGGCAGGTTAAAGGGAAGGCTCTTAGGCAGTAGTTAATGTGTTGAATATAGACAAAATGAAAAGCTTCCAAGTTTCTTAAAGCTCTCTACCAGCAAGCTCAAGCCTTTCATGTGAACTTCGACTTCAGCCAGCCCTTCTGGCCCTATTCTTGCGTAGTACTTGTCCTCGCAGGTGAATTAAAGTCTCAGAAAATCCGTGCCTACTATGACAGAACATGGGAAGTGTCTGTTATATGAACGGGTCTTTGTAGAGGGGCAGTATGTTATCACTGAGAAGTAGAATAGAGTTTATGGATCCCAAAGGTAAAAGTCCCTAAACTGTGCCTCTGATTTTCAGATAGATAGCCATTAAATAGAAGGCTACTAAGAGCAGAAACTGAAGCCATCAGCTAGGGAGCAGAGTAAGAAATAAATAGCGCTCTTCCCTACAGACCGTTTAATTGTTAATGCTGAATCCTGCCCCTGTTGCTAGATAAATCACAATTCTCATTTATTAGCATTTGGCCAGATTAGCCACTGTGTTCTAATTAGAACATTGATTTCTAAGGAACTCAGACACTGAGAGAGATACGTCTTCAGTGGCAGATGAGAAGGGTTGAAATAGCCCCTTCCAGACAATAAAATATGCCTGAGGGTCAATCCAAGGGCACGCTGGGATTTTTACTTGCTAGAGTTGGCTGTTGTAACAACCCATTGTGAGCTCAGGTTAGACCAGGGGCAGAATCAAATGTTATGGTAGTGAGTCATTGGTGATCTGGCACACAATTCAAACCTGGGACTACAGACTAGAAGGGATCTTTAACATTAATATGGCTGCCTTAAATTTCCATCCTAGAAATTTGGAGAGATGGTTCCAAGATTAAGAATATTGGCTGCTCTTCCAGAGGACCCAGGGTTCAATTCCCAGCACCCACTTGGTGGCTCACAACCATCTGTAACTTCAGTTCCAGGAAATCTAACACCCTCTTCTGTTTTCTGCAGACAGTGCATGTATGTGGTGCACAGACAGACATGCATGCAAAACACTTGTACACATAAAATAATTTTAAAAAATAAGTTGGTAAATGTCAAATTTTCATCTCATCATGCCTACAGAATTAGAGAAATGAAAAAGCAGACACCCCCAAAGTTACTACCAGCAACATCAATGTTATAAGATAATGCAAGAAACTCTAGCACCCAGTGCCCAGAGCAGATGAGGACTATGAGTGGTACAGGAAAGCAGTAGGTCTCGGATTCCAATCTAACCATTGGTTCTTCAGAAGTCAGACTGCTGAAGCAACACGAGTCTACAGTTTTTCATCTATCTTTTAAAATCTGGAACTATAATGCTAATCTTTACCTTGTTCTGACCAAAGAAGTGGAAACAATTTCTGTGGAAAATAAATGGATGGGAAAGGGTCACATATCAAAAAAAGGCCGATATTCTGTGACTACGATAGGGAAATGTTAGAAAATCCAAGAGTGTCTCCTCACAGGGATAAGCTATACCTTTAGTTTCTGCATGAGAAAGCTAATGGAACTCTAAAAGAGGGAGCAGAATGCAGCACACTAGAAAGATGACTCCTCTCCTCAGCACCATCTCCTTTCCCTGCTCCAGTCGCCCAGTGCATTTCAGAGCAGACCAGGAGATACATTCCCTCAGAACTGTAGGTATGATGAGAAAGAAATTCATCTTAGGTTGAGAAGAATCAGATTTCATCTATCAGAGCAAATAAAATGCCCAAAGAAGAGTTATGCATAAATAAAACACAAAAACAGAAGAACAAGAGAGACCTTAAGTAGGAAGAGGGGAAGGAAGAGAGGATCATACACAGAAAAAAAAAAAGGAGCACGAAGCATTTTCTCACAATCTATGAGCAGACCACTGACTTAAAGGATAAACGGATGGCCGAATAATATTATTTCTGAAATAATAATACATCATTAACTTCAAGATATAGAATAGACAGTGTTAAAAGCAAACAAATGACATTAAAGAGAAATGAGTTATTAAAGAAAATGTTAATGGCAAAACAGAAGAAGTTACTAGAGAGAAGTGAAGAGCCTCTCAGGGACACAGATGACATAACACAAAGGTGATTAGTGTCCCTAAAGCCAAGACCCCTCAAAATAAAACCAAAGGTATGACCATAATGTAGAGAGTCATTCGTGGTCTGTGGTTTGACATAGGCTCCTTACCTAGAACTCGTAATCAATTCAAATTTTGAATAAAGAGAAAAATGCCTGTTCATCTAGACAAACAGTGCAAATCAGCAAAAATTGAGGGAATCGTGCTGTTTTAAGATTTCTCCACGGTACCATTCAGCAGCCAAACACTGTCAATCAATATTCACACAGTCCCGAGAGAAAGGTGTCTTAATGACACGAGGCACAGCCAACCTTTACAAGGATAAGGGCAGGCAGCATAGAGTCCCAGTCATGAAGGATCTCAGAGAACATAAGAACATAAACTCCATGAAAAGTACAGTTAAGCATCTCTCAAGCTACAGTAAAGAATGAGTTTAAAAGCTTGTAAATGTAGGACCAAAAATCACTGTAAGAAAGATGAGATTTGAGTGTCAAAGGAGAAAAAGAAAGAAAATTATAGTGATTCAGTGTGTTGATCTCTCATCGCTAATTGACATAATCTAAATTAAAATATAATTTAAAAGTACATAATTACTTTATGTTTAATTGGTTTCATAATCTGAACTAATTTTGGAAGGCTCTGTTAGGAAATTATATCTCTTATGAAGAGACATTTATTTCAAGTTTAACAATTTTTTTTCTGTACAATTCAGTGTTTTTCTTCTGCTGAAAGTAAGGTTTAATACAATTAAATAGGATTTGAGTATAATTAAACATAATTCTTTGAATAGCATGATGCCACTTGGTATAAACACAAACAAATGGGAACATAGTAAAAACACAAAAATAAACCCATACAAACACAGTTAGCTAAATGTTTTGTCATAGCTTCAAAGGAAATTTCCTAGGCAAAAAATTGGCTTCAACAAAGGCTAGTAGAGCAACTGGGTATCATGTGGGAAAAGGAGCTTAGGGGTCCAGGAAGGGTCACAGAACTTAGAAGATTCAGAAGCCTGAAGAGACAGCTGATGGCCTGGGTGAGCATTTGTTGAAGGAGAACAGATTCCTCCCTGGAGTAGCTGCCTGCAGGTTGTTAGGGAACTCCTTTCTATAGTGTTGGTGAGGATGGGAGTCAGCACAGGCATTTCCGAGGGAATGACTACATGGTGCATTAATCCACTTCACGGTGTGTATCCAAAAGCATTGACGTCAATCAATATGTCAAAGAGATTTCAATGTAGTTGATGGGGGCTGGGTAAGGAACACACAGCATATAAGACACAAGAAAATGCTCTCCAGTCGTAATGGAGAAAACAATATGGAAGTATTGTTTTAGTTTTATTCTTTTTTTTACATATTACTTGAATTCCTTATTGAGAGAAGTGGCATGTTCTTGCTTTTATTGCTACCTTTCCTTTCTAACTGAAGAGGGAACTTTTATAATAGCCATTGGAAGCAGGAATGTGTATAAATCGACTCTTTTTAATCCTACAGTGAAAATTCGGTTACCAATTTCTTCTTAATTTTAATAAATATATTTTCTGAATTATTTACAGAAAGGAGAGGATGACTAAAGCTCCTATCATGTGTCAGGAAAGGTGCCCAGTGGGGCTATTACCCCAAATTCATGACTTAGGTCCAAGGGACTAGTTAAACTAGGTTTGTTCAGCTGTGGAGGGGGCAGAAGCAATGCTCTGTAAGGAAGGAAGGGAGACTCAGCCACCCAGGAAGTAGACCACCAGAGGGCTGTGCAATATGGGTTTTCTGTAGCTAGTTCCTCTGAACTGAATCATTCTTCTTAGAGGGAGGAGGGATAGTTCCTGACACTCATGAATGTAAGGGAACCTGAAAGGCTCAGAAGCTCAAAAACTTACAAGACTCACAAGGCCCCTCCAGCAAAACTATCAACTGGGGCTGCCTGCGACCTTTCCTGAGACCTCACCCATGCTGGGATGGGTTTCTTCGTGAAGCAGCTGCTTTTAGTCACATATGATCCTGTAAGACACCTCAACAAACCCCACCGATTTACAAGCTAGACTGGGCAGGACGGTTTCTTTGATCAATTTCTCTTCCCAGGAAAAGTCACATAACTGAGGGAAATATACAGGAAACAGGAGCCTCTGGTGTGTAGGAAGCTCTTTGTGACTGTGGCAGTTGCAGAACTGGCCACGCTTGGCTCTGACTGAGCACAGCCAAGGACAGTGAGCTGCCCTGCTCTGTAGCATCACACTGGGCAAATCTCCACTCTAGAGAAAAAAAAAAAAAAAGCTCACTTTCTGTGCCATTGAAAAGACAGAAAAATGGCCATGAAATTTGAGCAGAGTTTTAACTTCAGCACTGACAAGTGAAGAAGTCTGAGTGTCCTGTGTGAAACTTGAAATTTTTTTGAGTGTCCTGTTCCTTGCAGCCCAGATTTTCCATTTTATACAGTCACAATTTGTTTTGTTTCCTCTTTACACATGTAAAGGGATTTCTCTTCTCTGGTATGCACATTTTATATGGTGATGATGAAATGACTTTTCTGTTATAACCCTGCTTTATTCCATTAAATTTCATTGTTTAAAGTTATGGTCTCATAAGGCTAGGATTTTATAACTCTTTTAGAAAATAGCTTTATATGTAATCTCTCCCACAGTCTCTCAAACCAGTGACTATGAATTTGGGATAAAGTGATCTCTCTCTCTCTCTCTCTCTCTCTCTCTCTCTCTCTCTCTCTCTCTCTCTCTCTCGATTTGATCTATTTTATATCCCAGCCATAGTTTCCCCTCCTCTCCTCTAGTCCCTCCTCCCACCCCTCTTCTGTCCTCGCCCCCTAATCTACTGCTCCTCCATGCTTGTTCAGGAAAGGGCAGGCCTCCACGGACATCGACAAAACATGGCACAGCAAGTTGCAGTAAGAAGAAGCACATCCCGCTGTATTAAAGCCGGGCAAGGTGACCCAGTATGAGGAGTAGGGTCCCCAAAACCAGTCAACGAGGCAGAGACAGCCCCTGCTCCCACTGTTAGGAGTCCCTCAAGAAGACCAGGCTACACAACTGTCACATTATGCAGAGGGCCTAGGTCAGTCCCATGCAGGCTCCCTGGTTGTCAGAACATGAACTCTCTTAAGAGGTATATAGTTAAATTTTGGAAGGAGAGAATTTATTCCTAGTAAAAATCCTTTCCGGGTTTTGTGAACCACAGGTCCTCAGTTAATGGTGTCATGGTGACCAGTCTTAAGCATAGTGGACCTCCTGTGCCCCACGCACCTAGGGCCTCATCAGTGAAACTCAATGGCTACAGTATTTACTATACTGGGAGTGAAGCAGGGAGGGCCAAGTGGGGGCCCTCTGATACATTTGGATTCAATTAATATCCTAAGAAAGCAAGGGAAGAAAATTGACCCTGGGAATATAGAGATCTGTTTTTAATGTTTTCTTTTTCTGTTTTTGTGTTTTGTTTTAGTTTTGTGAGTTACATGGTAAGGCTGGGAGGGTAGATGAGCTGAAGATGAAGTTCTTAGGAGGTTATTCCATGGGCAGGCAAGCTAGCAAATCTACCTAGGAGAGAAGAAGCAGAGCTGCAGGCATCCTGCTCGCCCTTGCCTAGCTTCTTAACCTTGGTCCTCTCTGGACTTCCATGGCCCTTAAAATTCCAGAGTCACACTTGATTCATAGGAACAGAAACCCAAGCACCGTCTTGGATTTCCACAGGTCGGGATGATGGGGACTAGTTAGCCGTCTTCTGCCCAGTATTATTGGAATGTCGGACTGTCTTCCTGCAGTGCCCTTCCGCACTCAACCCCTTCATTACCAAGTGTGGGCCGATTGACTGTGTGAAACCCAACTGGTTTCAGGGGGAACATTTTCCCTGTCACTGTGGTGTTCTTGCTCTGCTCACGTGGTACCCTCCTGTTTACCACGTGGTGTTGTCTTATTGGTTTGATCATCTTTGTCCCCATGACCAGATTTCCTGTGCTCGAAAGAAGGAAGTCACCATATCAACTTGACTTTGCATTCCCAGGGCTACCACCTGCTAGGTCTCAAACCCAGGACAAATGACTAACTGAGGTGCCTAATTAATATATCAAAGCAGACCTGGCTGCCAGGCTCTCCCAGCATCCCCTCAGTCCCTACCTGTTACAGAGTATGGCTGGCATACCCCACTCCCTACCCTAAACTTCTCCAGCCCAGGAGCTGGGTTGCCCTTCTCTATATATGCAGCCATTTTGGCTACCAGGCCCTTTTTTTTTTAATCTACACTTTACCATCTTTACCTCTTGGTCAGTGGCTCCTCTATCCTTCCCACTCTCCTCACATGGCCTGGCTCAGGGTGATGCTCACTCTGAACTCTCCCAGATGTCCCTGTCTCTGACTATGCTCTCCCTCATATCTACAATAAACCCTCTCCTCCTCCACCATACCTAGGACCAGTCATGTCTTTCCTTTTTTGTTTCTTGTTTTCATTCATCACTGAGTGGCACTCGGGGAGTTCTGCTGGATAGATGAATGGATGGATGTGACATTTCTCACAAGGGTCTAACTTTTTTTCTATACCAAGACAATGGGCTACTTAGAATGCCAACGACATTTTGAAGTAGACAAATTTCTAGCACTATGTAGAAGTACAAAAGATCAAGAATGGCCAAAAGCAAACTGACAGGGGGCAGATGAGGGCTTCTTGAAGGCTGCTTGATCTGATACTTTGTTATAGTAACATGGTAAAAGACACTGCTGTACTGGACTAAGGAAAGACAAACAACAGAGTCCACAGTTGCTCCTCACTCATCTGGTCATTTCATTTCTAACCAAGATACCCCATCAGTTTGAGAGAGGCAAGAGAAACCCTTAAACAAAGGATAGTATTTCTAAAAATGTTTTCAACAAATGGTGCTGGCAAAACAGATAATTTTGTGGGGAATAAAAACCTTTAACCCCCACCTCACACCACATAGGAAAACCTCAAGATGCCTATTAGATCAATAATGTGAGAGCCCAAGTTATAAGTATTCAAAAAGGAACACTGGGTAATATATGTATGTCCTGTAAAAAAAAATCACATTTCCTAGACGCAACTATTTTTTAAAGCAGTTTAAAACTGGTGGTATGGCTAAGTGATAAGGCATTCACCTAACATTCATTAGCCCTAAATGTGATCCCCAGTACCACAAAACCTAACATAAATACATTAAAAATTGGACTTTATATCATTTAAAAAACATTCTTAGAAATGAAGCTGACAAGACAGCTCAGTGTGTAAAGAGACTGCTACAGAGCCGAGTGACCTGAGTTTAATCCCTGGAACCCACATGACAGCTACAGGAGAGAACTGACCGCCATACATGACCATGGTGTATGTCTCCTACCATCCCTCTCTCTCTCTCTCTCTCTCTCTCTCTCTCTCTCACACACACACACACACACACACACACACACACACACACACACACAGAGCAAAGCACACTCTGGTGGGAAATAATCTCTGCATGTATCTGAGAAAAGGCCTGGTTTCAGAATATACAGCACACAACACCTCCTTCTCAGTAATTAAAACACAAATAACCCAATAGGAATATGGCACAGATTTGGGAAGACAATGTACTGAAAGAAGTATGTGAATCGCCAGAAGTACATGAAAAAGTGCTCAGCATTGCTGTACATCAGAGAAAATAAAATTAAAACAGCAATTGGATACAGCTACATTCACAATAGATTGGGTAGATTTAAAAGGTTGGAATCACCAAGAACAGATGAGCCAGCAGAAAAAGTAGACCATTGTAAGTTTCTGGAGGAATGTAAAACATACAACTATTCTGTACACCGAACAGAGGGGTGCCTCAGAAAATTAAACACATACATATCCTGTAACACAGACATGCTGGCTTTAGATGTTTACTCCACACATATGAGAATATGCACATAAAAAGATGGAAGGCACAACACAGGTTGCTGAGAAAGAACTGTCATTAATGTCCAACTCATTTGGAGGCCCTGTGTGTAAGGATACCAACTAGACAGGCAAGATATGCCCGTGGGTGCCCTAGTCCCAGGCCTATTATGGGGTAATAGACCACTTTCTGATAGGATTTGATATCTGCTCCATAGAAGGGAATTCACAACTGGTTACTATAAGCCTGGTCAAAAGCCTGTCCCTAATCCAGAATCCATCTCCAATTGATAACTCCTGCCAAAGGCGTTTTCTCCAGTGGAGTCTCACTGGGTATACAAACCACACTTAAGGACAGAATCCATGCCCAACAGAAGACAGTCAACAAAAAAATGATCTCAATGGTATTTTTGGAGTTTTTTTTTTTTTTTGCTTTTTGTTTCACAATGCTTTGTCTGGGCATTTTTCCTTTACCTTACAGATCTTTCACTTATACATTTTGTTTATGGCTTTTTTTTTTTTTTTTTTTTTTTTGGTTTTTCGAGACAGGGTTTCTCTGTGTAGCTTTGCGCCTTTCCTGGAACTCACTTGGTAGTCCAGGCTGGCCTCAAACTCACAGAGATCCGCCTGCCTCTGCCTCCCGAGTGCTGGGATTAAAGGCGTGCGCCACCACCGCCCGGCTGTTTATGGCTTTTCTGTGTGTGCGAATATGTGTGTTTCATCATCTAGATGTGTGTCTTATGCTTTTTCTGTGGCTCTTTTCTTTTTGTTTGTTTGTTTGTTTGTTTTGTTCTGTTCTGCTTTGTTTTTATCTTACTTTATTATTATTGTTATTTTGATGCCCGAGAGAGAGAGAGAGAGAGAGAGAGAGAGAGAGAGAGAGAGAGAGAGAGAGAGAGAAATGATGTGGATTTGGGTGGGTAGAGAAGTAGGAAAGGACCTGGGAGGAGTTGAGGCAGGGTAAACCATAATCAGAATATACTGTATTAAAAAAAAAAAAACAACAAAAACCTATTTCCAGTTAAAAAGGAAGCCCGTGGCTGAGGAGGACATAAGCTCCAGTAAGGAAGGCACTACTGCTGTTTTGCTAAATGTACAAAGAGTGCCTGTCAAACTGCCTTCTAAATAACTATGTGAACCCCCACAGAACAGCACTGCCAGTGTTAGCTAGGGAAGTCAGCTTCAGCCGGGGAAGCTTCCCTATGCAGTGGTCAGTGATGACTGCAGAGATTCGGAACTGGTCAGAGTACAGAGAACAAAGGGCCTTGAATGTTCAGCCACACAGGGAACATTTCTATTGTTTCCAAGGCTCAGAGAACTTCAGGAAAGAATGCACAGAAAGTGTAAGAGCCAGAGGAAGGCAGGGAGTGGTGTGGTACTGACTTCCAGGCATGGGATGACTATTGAACTCTTGAACTCACAGCAGCTTCAATTACTCGTGAGAGCTCACCATAAGAATGGGCCTGTCAACATCTTGTCACGGAATGGGGAGGCCTCGAGGGACCCCACATCTCCCCGAGGATTTATACACAGATGATGTTTGAGGAGTGAGACTTCTATTCCCCTGTCATACAGCCACAGATAAGACACATATGCTCCTGTAAACAAACTCCCGCCCACACTCCCGTAAACAACCTTGATGGCCCTCATTGGGTCACACACACAGAGCCATAGGAATAGAAGAGGAGCTACTTGGGAAGTGGAAAGGAATTAGTGGGAGTTTGGAGGACAAGAGATGGTAATGAGGTGAATATGATCAAATTATATTATATACCTGTATAAAAATGTCATATAAAACTCATTATTGCATATAATCAATACATGTTAACAAAAAAATGTAAAGAGAAAAGACTTACTTAGAATGCTGATAGCAGCTGTGTAATGGCCCCAGAATGGAATCATATTGAAGGTCCATCAATAGGCAAATGGACAGATAAGTTGCAATATACAATACAATAAAATTCTGTTCATAAAGGTGAAGATTTGTGTAACAATTTATGGAGTAAGTGAAGCCAGTGTCACTCAGAATTCATGAACCTCTTTGTGTGAGGTTCCAGAGGAGGTGAGTAGAACCCACTGTAGGAAAGTGCAGCAGTGTTCCTCAGGGTGCGGGCTGATCAGGAGAAACACAAGGCGAGACCTGGAAACACCGACATTTTTCTAAGACTGGGAGTCATTCCCATCAAATGACTACATTTCCCACTTATATTTATACATGTGATAGCTATGCTTTTTACTGTATATAATTCTTTTTTAATCTAAAATTATCTCATAACTAACCATAACTTCTATAACTGTATTATAAAAGATATACTGACATAACTACTGTTGTGTGTGTGTGTGTGTGTGTGTGTGTGTGTGTGTGTGTGTGTACCCACTCTGACAATGGTAAGTACTTAGATTTACTTTTCATAATAATCATTACATTACCACAGGAAATTATTAGCTTGTGTCTTAGTAACTGAGGACTTTCATTTGGCCCTCGTTCCTCACTAACCATGTGTGAAATTACTTCAAGAGGATCAAGAGAGAAACTGAGTTCCAGCTCTCCAGTGTCTTCTTTATCATCACTGCATCCCTACTGTGTGCTATAGAGCTGGTTGGTATAGAGCTATGGTTCTCAACCTTCCTACACAGTTCCTCATGTAGTGGTGACCCCCCCATCATAAAATTATTTTGTTGTTGCTTCATAACTGTAATTTTGCTGCTGTTATGAATTATAATGTAAATATCTGATATGCAGGATATCTGGCATATGACTTCCAAAGGGGTCACAACCTACAAGTTGAGAATCACTGATATAAAGCAGGTCATTAAAAATACTCAAATGAAAGGGGTAGATGCGAGAAGGAAAAACACAGAGGAAGAAGCCAAAGAAGGAGGCAGAAAGGGAAGGAGATGAGAAGAAAACAGAGAGGGCACAAAGTGCCTGTCCTAAGGGACCCCTAGGCTATGCTGCATTGCAGCCGTCTGTCCTAGAGATGCTGGTCCCAGGAGATGAGAACAGCTCTGTCTGCACAGCTTGGAGGGAGTGCTGAAAAGCAAGCACCCGTGCTTCAGAAATAGCCTGTGTGATTACAAAATAGATGCTGTGTTGAAACTCATTCCAGGAAGCAATTCAGGGAAAGCAGACATTTAGATTGACTATGATTATCACATTGGAGAAATAGCTTGTAATAAATGTCTGTTTTTCTCCAAAAATATGGGACAAACAGGCATAAGAAATGTAACCTCGATAATTGAGAAGCCAAGCTGTTTGCCCACAGATGGAAACTTCATTACATTGCTGACTTTTACCACAAGAAAAAAATGATGTCTGAACAGTTCACTGTCCCCCATTGCCCCCACCTGAAGGGGAAGGAGTCACTCAGATAGGAAGGGTGACAGGAATTATATCTTTACGCCCAGGGAGCTCATGTGCTATGGACAGAGGACAGGATGGGGATGCATCCTGGGGCAGTATAGCATCCTGTCTGCAACAGTGGGGTCAGGCAGCCAGAAGTCCAACTCCAGTGCTGTGACCTTGGATAAGGTCAGTTGGCTTCCTGATACCTCATCCTGTCCATTGGTTATTTAAGGAACAGACATGTTTTCTCACAAGTGGTTATGCAGATATTTCTATTAGATAAATTTCTACTTTCCCACTGGCTTCTGGTAGATTTGTCAGTTGTCAAAAACGTCAATAAACAGAAGTGAAAATCTCTGGTGACAAGAGAGACCCATGGTATGTTTCACTGGGAGTGGGTTTGTCCTGACCTTCCCAAATCACTCAATTTCCCTGGTCATTCTGGATCCACAGGTGCCTTTTGCTTTCAGGAAAACCTTGACTTCAGCTTTCATTCGATTTTAGGACCTCACCATGTTGGACTGTCGTAGCATTCTTCATCAATGCAACCAGTAGATTCTCTAAAAGTTGTCTCACGGTTGTGCCTTCGGATTGAATTGTGCCCTATTTGTAGGGTTTCAGAGACTATTAGTGAGCCTGAGTCTTCAGCCATTTTCAAATGAGATATGCCTTTCCTGATATTTATGTGCATGAACCGTGGAGGTAGATGATAGTAATGGAAATATAAGCCGATAATTTTGAAGGCATAGAACTCTGGATAGGGTCTCATTTTTTCCCAGCAGCCTTTATCTAGCAATGCCAAGAGACTGGGAATTTGAGAATGAGTGATGAGAACATGATTCTTACAACCTATCAATGGAGGCTTTAACTCCCCCTTCTCAGAGGTGGCATGGACTCATATCCCTGTGCACTCTCTGATAACCTGGTAGTAATTTCCTCCACAACCACTGGAAACACTGACCAGCAATTCTATAAGTGGGGCACAAACATGGGGAAATATTCATTTTTTCTTATTCATGCTTTTTGGTAAATGAAGTTGTTTAAGACATAAGACCTATATGAGAAGATGTGACAGAGCTCTGTGGTAGGGGAAGGTGGACAGTGATGACAGGGTTTCTCTGTTGCTGTCCCTCCCTGACAAAGGGGCCTTTGTCTGCTTTATAGACCAAAGGGAAATTTGGATATTTCCTTGTATAAATCTAAAAGTTTCAAACCTAAAGATTCAAATTTCAAATCCAAAAATGTCAGGGACTATACTGTGGCTGGTTGTATGATCAGAGAATAGATTTTATACATTTAACTCTGACTTTAGGGTTCATTTGGAATGACTCGAGTGTGAAATCCTTAATTTGAGCAAATCTTAAAATGTTATCTGAATATGTGTAATTGATGTTTATTGCATGAAAATGTTTGCTCAACATGAAGCCATCATTCAAGATGGGGAAGGAAACAATTGAAATAAAGGAAGAAAGAAAACACAATATAAAACATCATCCCCTGTGGAGTTGCTTGGCAACATAGCAAAGTAATGATGATGTAACTATGTTTTTTCATCCACATATGGGAAAATCTCCTATAAATTGGAGAGAAAAGCGGGGAGAAAGATGGACCAGGTGAGAAGAGTGGTATTTTCAGTTGCTCTCTGACTGTGGTCAGGGGGCTTGGGGGTCAGAAGCAGCAACGCCGTTGTCTCAAAGGTCCGAGGAACACGAGACCTGCCTGCAGCATGGTCAGTTTGATTTACTAGTTATAGTTCAGATTTTTTTTTAAATAGCACTAAAGACTACATAGAACATCGATTGGTGGAAAAAGTTCAATCTTGAGTTAATTCCCTAAAGGCATAGTCAGAGCAAGGCATTAATGGGGATTAATGATAGCCTCGTGGCTTGATATCAGCAAAAGACCGTGGTTAAAAATAAATGTGCACACCCCAAGGGAAGCTGGGAAGTCCAGGCTGACAAAGGTGTGAAGCACTAGGATTCAAAATATATAACTTTATTGATGTTTGTTTCTTCTTTTTCATCTTCCCAAATTTCCCATTAATGTTAGCTTTTGTTTTTTTTTTATAGTTACCAAATCAAAATAGAGCATCCTGGGATCAAGGGACTATAAATGTTGAGACCCCACGGGATGAATGTTAGTTGGGCAACCTTATGTTTTCTAACTTGCTAAGTAAGCAAGCCCCAGAGGAGCACATTTCAAGCCCCTCTCCCATTACACTTTCCTCCACAGCACTTGGTAACCAGCAATTTGCATTAGATCCACCATGGGTAAAGACTTCCTGTGAATAATGACATGGCTTTTTTTTTTTTAAATATGGCACTTGTCATCCACTCCCTCTTGACACTTATTTGTTCTGTCTAGGCCCAGAGACACATGTAGTTAAATTCAAGAGGTTTCAGCATACAGTCCTGATGGAAATAAACATACAATCCTATGCTTACTTCCATCAGAAAGTTTTCTGTGTTACATTGGACTTTTCTGTTCATTTGTCTGTCTTTTCTATGAGATTATAAGCTCTACAAGGGTAGAAACTATGTTTGGTTCACCATCAAACCCCATGCCCAGATATTTGTTGAATGAATGAGTGAAGATTGAGGTTTTGCTAGCATCAGTCATCATCACCACCATCCCCACCCTCGTCACCACGCCACTCTTGTCATAAACACTGCCATCAGCATATCTGTACCACTACAACTCTCATCCTCATGATTATCCTTCCTGCCATCATCACCACTACTGTAAGCACTGCCACTACCACATCCCCATCATTATCACCATCATCACCACCATCATGATCACCACTACATCATCGTCACCACCTCTACCACCACCATCACTACCATTCCCACCCTCTGCAAATCATCCTCATCATTATTGTTGCTATTACCGGAAGCACTATCACTATCATTATCACCATCATCACCACCATTGTTACCCTCACCACACTCTCATCATTTCTGTCACTATTTCCATCATCATTACCATCATCACCACTATCACTACCACCATAATCACCAACACCACTGTCAATCATCATTATTGATCACTGCCACTATAACCATCACCATTGCTACCATACCACCAATACTATTGCTGTCTCCATCACTGTTACCACAGTTGGCATCTAATCCTCTTGGTGACCTCTTTCCCAGGGACACAGAGCCTCTTGCTACCCAGATCTTACACCTTTCTTCACTTATTCCCCTCTTGAAATCCACTTATTCTTAGGGACTTGTTCTTTTCTAGGTAACAGCCGTACAATTTGATACAGTAATTGTGCTATTGGCACCAATGTGCTGGCAGAGATGCTCTGAAGCAATATGTTTTGAAAGAAAGGACAGTGCCTAGTTCCAGCTCAGCCACTTATTTCCCATATGACCTTGAATGAATGGCATCACTTCCAAAGGCTTCTGCTTTCTCATCTCCAAGACCCTGGGGAGTCTTCTAGACCCCATGAGCTGATTTTGATATAGATTTTCCATAGACAAAGAAAATGTTCATGTAGGCAGGACATTTAGGGCTTGAACAGTGACTAAGCAGGCAGGTATCTGCAGTAAGAGGAGGTCACTGCAGCTGCTGCTGCATCCCCTGGGGAAGGTGCCAGAGCTAATCAGTCATGGGCTAGAAGCAGGCTTGACAGGTAAACACCCAGCAGTAATGACAGGCTATTGTCGCAGTGGTCCCCTTGTCCCAGAACTGCTCTGTTCTTTCAACATGTTTTTATTTTTGAGGTACTCAGAGCTCATGCCCCCTTGGGTCTCAGGGCCCATGTTCCCTGGGGTCTCAGAGCTGAGGCCCCCTGCAGTTTCAGAGCCCATGCCCTTTGTAGTGGGTATCTGAGCCACATCCTTCGGGGACTCAGAGACCACACCCAGATGCTTCACTGCAGCTGAAGACTTTCTAATGTTAGGTGAATGAAATACATTTTCAGATGGCACAACTCACCCTTAACTTTTCCTGGTATACCTCCCAGCAGTTCTCATGAAGGGTGCTATCACATCAGAAATGAGGCCATTTAAAGGGAGGAAGTATAACTCAGAACAAATAACTTTGTCTAGTTTCCTGTTTCTTCCCCCTTTCTCTCTTACATGAACCTATAATATAATATTAGTAAAATGTTGCATTCTGCATTTAGGTAATTCTAAATAAAACATCATCCATGTGAGATTATAACATCTCAGGCCCAATTCTCAGACAGTAGGATTATAGGAGTACACCTATAGGGGACAGGATGAGGATGCATCCTGGGGCAGTATTGCATCCTGTTTGCAACAGTGGGAGCCCAACAGTTGGGAAAGGCCAACAACTCCAGGCTTCTAGATGGACATTCACTATTTCCACTTTCTCATCAAAGGGAAACAATAGCAACCAAACATAACAAGAGGAGATACTGGATACATAAAAGAAAAAAACAAGAAAATGGTCCCACGAAGAGTAAAGAAGATTTCCTTGCTAACAGCGGGAATTGCAGGTATTTGACTGAACAGACAACGCTGAGGTGAGAGAGGAAAGAAGTACATCCTTGAGTTAAGTGCTCTTCCCTGCTTCACATGGTTACCAGCAGAACCAGAGCCACAGTCCATCTCTTGACACAGCCACAGCCCTTATTGTGCAAAGTGACCCCCACTGTCTTCATCAAAGAATGGAAAGCAAGGTTGAATGAGGCCTTCTGTGCAGGCAAGAAGAAGGTGTTACTTCCATTCTATCAGTAGGAAAACTGAGTACAGAAAGGATTAATGAAGCAGTCCTTTTTAGGGTGATTTGCACCCACAAGGGACATTTGGTAATATCTGGAGACATTCTTGACTGTCACAACTGGTGTGTTATGGGAAGGTGCTCCTGAAATTCCTGAGTAGATGTTACAGGATGCTGCTGGAAGGCCTATCACACACAACACCAGTACAGCAGATATCCTGTACCACAAAGATTTTTGTCTGGAAGTTGTACACAGAGAAGCCAAAGTCATATTATTGTCATCTGAAAGTTTGTCATTGTCTGTGTTCTTTTATCCTCACACATAGCCAGTTTCCTGCAATCTCCTTTCCAACCTCACATGCTATGACTGCAGGGAGCCAGTTTGTCTTTGGGTCCCAGTCATGTGCTCCTGTGTCATCTCTCTGCTTGTTCTACTTTCTTCAGGTGCCTGGCCAGAGCCTGGCTTCTCCTCCCAACAGCTTCCATGAGCAGCTGCTTTCAGGAAGGTTCTGCCTGCAGTGATTCTCATTGTGCAAGAACTGGAATCCGTGCATGGTTTGTGTGGTCCTCCGGAAGGGTTTGCAGGTCACATGCATCTCTATTCTAGCACACCTGTCCAGTGGCAGGGCTGAGATGCATTTGAAAGGGACCAGGAAAATGCCCCTGCATCAGGCTCTGTCTATCTGGGGCTTGGGTCCAGCTGGGGAGAACAACATGGCCACCTACTGTGGTGGTATTTTACTTGTACTGAAATGTGATTTTAATTGTATGTTAATAAATAAAGTTGCCTGGGGGTCAGAGCTATTAGAGCCATAGCAAGTGCATGGCGGCGGTGGCGCACGCCTTTAAGGACCTTGAGGGCGGTACATACAGGCAGTGACGAGGCAGTCACATGTTTGGGTTTACAACCAATGAGAAGGCAGAACAGATAGAGTATATAAAGACATACACACAGGAAGTAGGTCCCTTTTTCGGAGAGCTCTCTTGACTGAAGAGGATCACTGAAGCAGGAAGGGTGAGGCTCTTAGCTCTGACCTCTTGGCTTTCTTCTCTGAATCGGCTCTGTGTTTCTTATTTAATAAGACGGTTGGTTACATCTTCAACCTACCTGTGAAGTCTGATTTTGGCTGGACCAACCCAGCCTCAAGCCTGTTCTTTCCATATTTTCCAAATGCATCTTTTCACATTTGAAGGTAAATCTTTAACTGGGAAATTAGAAGGTCAGTTTTGGAGGCTTAGCATTTCAGCTTTAAAAATCACTATAGCCAAACAGGTTTTGAAAAGACTCACAGAGCTATTCTGAGGATTAAAAGAGATAGCAGAGGTGAATAGGTTTTTCCAACTATTGAGCTTTCTGTACTGTGAACAGTGGTGTGAGGGAACCAAGGGGAAGTGGAGAGATCACTACAAATTGTTCAGAGCAGTCCTCTGCCCTTTAACACCCAAGGTCACCCACTTCAGAAACTTAACCAAACCCTCACCATACTATTCTCTGTGCACATTTCTCTCTCTGGTTCCAGGCTGTGTAACTATGATGTGCATTTGCCAAATGTGAACTTAAGATAGAGGCTCTTTAGACCTAATGAAATTTTGAGGCAATTTGAGTTGGTGTCATGTGTCTCATCCAGTACCTAACACCTTCCACCTGATCAGCTGCAGCCACAGACAGTCTGAGTTAGATTGTCTCTTTTTGCTTTACTTCTGCACTGCTTTGCATGGGCCTGTGATCTCCACATTTGGTGGAAGTGCACACAGTGGGTGCATAAGGTCAGGTTGAAGACCATGCTGTTTTAAAATGCTTAAGAGGGAAACAACTCACATCCCATCACTCCTACATATTGCTTCTCTCTTCACTGCAACCTGTCATGGTTGCTTCTAAGTAGGGAAAAAAAGAAAGAAGAGAAATTTCTCTTCTAAGTAGGAAACATAATGAACAGGTGCAGGTCCAATAAGCATTGTACAAGGATGCTCTGTGGAAATTCCCAAAGGCTTTAGGATGAATCCTCTTTCATCAGGCAATACAAATAACATCAGAAAACAAAACTTGCTATTTATTTTATGTATTTAAATACACATGTTCATTATTTGGGGGTGAGGGGTTGAGCACCCCTCCCCCAGACTTCATCCATGTTGAGTAGACATTCTTAGCTCTTACCACCGAGCTGTGCCTCTAGCCCCAAGCTGTCTTTAGATGTTAGATTCTGCTTTCATTTTGTAAGATCTAGTGTGTCTTAAATTTACATGTAACTCAGTTCTTAACAAAATAAAAATCACTATTTTTAGCACCTAGTCAGAACGTACACATTATATCTTCCCTGGCCTAGTAATTATGTGTCAACAAAATTGATTTTGTTTGGCTGGAAAGATGCACAAACCAAAATCAAAGCTAAAATTCTTCCCAGGAAAATATTTTAGAAGATGTAAGGGCATTGGTAAGGTGATGATGTTCTCCATTGAGTCTTCCTATGTGATAAAAGTGGCCTATTGTAACTGAGGAATGCTGTGCTCCTAGACGGGGTGTGGTGCTCATTTACGCACAAAGGTTGTCTGGGTGCTATTGTCACGGTACAGTTTAGGACCACGCAGAGTCACTGAGCTAACTTCCTACCCTGGTCCTATCCTTCTTATCCACAGCCTTCTAGCTCCTCTTCAGCTATTGCACTGGGGATCTCTGCATTCTTAAAGATGTTTTGGGATCCCTCACAGTGACTAGTGTGAAAAGTAGAATGCATCTAGATGTGAACTTGGCAGACCTGGGTTCTGGCAGAAGCTTTATCACTGACAAGCTTTCACCATCCTGTTTTCTTGCTCGTGAAATGACATAAGTGATGAATGTCCACTCACTTATCTTAGAAGATTTCTGGGGAGAATCAACGCCTACTTCAAGAGAGGTAAAGCCCTGTGGTGCAGTACCATTGCATAGAAACTAGGATTATATAAAGTATTTATTTCTTTTATAAAAGGTTTATTTTATTTTTAATTATGTGTATGTATATGTGTTGGGAATGTTGTGAGTACAGGTGCTCTTAGGGGCCAGGAGAGGGGATCAGATGCCCTGGAGCTCAAGTTACAATTGCTTGTAAGCTACCTGATGTTGGTAATGGGAACTGAACTTGGGTCCTCTACGCATACTCTATACTGAGCCATCTCTCTAGGCCCAGCTATGTATTTCCTAACTGTTTCTACAGGTGTAAACATGAAAAAAATTATGTCTTATCTAGATGTCTGTATTCTTTGATGTTTGATTGACTGATCACTTGATTACAGCAATTCACATTTTTTGTCATGGTAATTTCTTAGTCTCTAGATGAGATTCTTAGCTGCTTAGGAACTGGCAAGATGGCTCAGTGGGTAAAGGCACCTGGGACCAAGGCTGGCAAGCTGAGTTCAATCTCCTAGACCCACAGGGTGGAAGGGAAGAACTGACCTCCACAAACTCTCCTCAGGTCTACATATGTGCCATGGTACACATGCATGAGCACACACATATATGCATAATACACACATAAAATAAATACATAAAATAGGATAAAAAAGAATAAGTTCTCAGTTGTTCATAGAAGTACATTATTTTGTGTGAAACAAAAACCAGGTACAGCTCTGAGTGGAAATTTTCATTTTGTAGCATATGAAAAAGTGAGAGCATTCAAGACCAACCAGGCACCACGAACCTGAACCTAACAGACAGAAGTCTGGAAAGCTAAACCATTGTTGATGTCAATGTCTCTTTATGAACTGACTCATATTCTGATGCCAGTGGCCCCCACACTAGATCTGGTCACCATCATCATCATCACTGCCACTTACCATTGCAGACCCAACACGGCTGACTTTGATGGGGTTCCCTCGGCCAGAAAGGTCCATCTGGGCTTTGTCCATTACATACAAGCAAGCATCCAGGATGCCATCTTCAAACTATTGGGGAGAAAACATCGAGAAACTATTTAATCTCCACTCTGCAAAACAAGATAGGCTGTGTGCAAAAATCAAATGCAGCCACAATCTACTGCTTAGATATATGGAGTGACCTTTAAGCATGAACTATTAAAGCGAAGGAAAGGATGTGTCCTGTTTTTACGTTTCAGTAAAATAAAGGAGAACAGAAAAGGAAGTCAGAAATATGAGCAGAACCATTAGAGAGCCAACATACTCAAGACCTACACACTGACTCAAGACTCTTTAGGACACCATACAAATTCATTAAGATCCTTCCAACAGATGGATGCATTGCCCAGAGCGCAATGATTTCCCAAAGTCACTTAGGACCCTCAAAAACAACTGGACTTCCTATTTTCTCTTATTTTATTATTATTGTTATTTATTTTTTAGATGCCTGTTTGTTTTCTAATGAGGGGAGTACAAGAAAGGATGTGGATTTGGGGTAGGTGGGGAGGTGGGGAGTCTCTGAGAAGAACTGGGGGAAGGGAACCATAATGAGAATACATTGTATAAAAAAAATCTATTCTCAATTTAAAAAATAAAAGAAAGCTGGGCAATAGTGCTGCACATCTTTAATCCCAGCAGAGGCAGAGGCAGGAGGAATCTCTGAGTTCAAGACCAGCTTGATCTACAGAATGAATTCCAGGACAGCCAGGGCTACACAGAGAAACCCTCTCTCTCTCAAAAAACCAAAAAATAAAAAAAGAAAATAAAATTTTTAAAAGAAATGGATGTCAGAAGTGTCATAGGAAGGTAGTCAGGTCCTTTTGGCTTGCATGTAAAACAGGAGGAGACCTCGTGAAGTGAAAGTCCGTGAAGATCCCCCCTTCTTTGAGACAAGGCACTTTCTAGAGCCTGAAAGGGCAGGCATCTTAGAGAAGGCCGATTGTAACAGCTCATGGGGAAGCCTGGGGAGCTAGTTCAATTTTCTTGGAAAGAAACAGTTTTCACAGGTGTTTCTAGAGTTTTCTTAAAACAGAATAAAGGAGCCGGGCGGGTGGTGGCGCACGCCTTTAATCCCAACACTCGGGAGGCAGAGCCAGGCGGATCTCTGTGAGTTCGAGGCCAGCCTGGGCTACCAAGTGAGTCCCAGGAAAGGCACAAAGCTACTCAGAGAAACCCTGTCTCGAAAAACCAAAAAAAAAAAAAAAAAAAAAAAACAGAATAAAGGCCAAATTAAAAAGAAATGACAACATGAGGATATTTTAGCTATACTGTACTATATAATACAGGAGAAGATTTTCTTCCCATATATAAACAATGGATATTATCCACCCAAGTATTAGGACAGAAACTATAATCTTAATGGCTAATTGCCATGTAATTGCTTATTAAAATCTAGCTGGAATACTGAATGTGGCATATCCTAGAGATCTGGAATATATGGTATAATATGTAATTTTGGTATACAAATAACTACTTTTTTTAAAAAAAAGATTTATTTATTATGTATACAGTGTTCTGTTTGCATGTATGACTGCAGGCCAGAAGAGGGCACCAGATCTCATCACAGATGGCTGTGAGCCACCATGTGGTTGCTGGGAATTGAACTCAGGACCTCTGGAAGAACATTCAGTGCTCTTAACCTCTGAGCCATCTCTCCAGCCTCAAATAACTACTTTTATGGTTATATAAATAGCTCATTGTTTTGGGTCTTACTAAACAGTATATCTCAGTTGTATTAGCCACTACACAGCATTAATGACACCATCAGAGAAATCATTGTTTCTCTGCATTACTGCAAACAACTGATATGGCCTGTTATTTTGTCAGAATGACCTAAGTTGATAGCCTTGTTGTATAACGACACAGAGCCCGTGATCAGGGGACGCTTACTCAAGGTCATGCTGGCCAGGTATAACATGGCTGTGCTGGGTGTCTTCCTAATTCTCCTTGATTCCCTTTTGGTGACATTTCCCATTACAGTATCACATTAGGATCATAGATGGCCTCACACTTGGTGTAGTTCGGAAGTGGTTTGGCTCTTCAGAGGAGTGGTGTTGAGTCGATAGAGCCTTTAGGCCTGAGGCTAATGCAAGGTACTGAGGTCACAGGAGCACTGATGGCCTTGGGAAGGGATTAATGCAGCCTCAGGGAGTGAATTACTTCTCTCAGAGCTGCTGCTATCCAGCAAGGCTAGCCTATGCACTTGGCCTGTAGCACACATGGTTAGTTCCCCTTTTCTTTCTCTTAATGGTGTGAAGGGGATCTTTGCAGAGGTTGACCATATGGAACTACCCAATCTGGAACTTTTAGCTGAAAGTCCCATTGTTTCATCAAAATAATGAGATAAATAAATCCCTTTCTTTTATTAAGAATCCAGCCTCAGTTTTTCTGTTGTAGTAACAGAAAACAAAGACGGCACTTAAAAGATAGGCACTCAAGGCAAAGATTACAGACAATAAACAATAAAGGTTGTGTGCCACTTAGGAAGAGGTAGGATGGTGACTAGATGGTGACTAGAGGGCCAGACATGAATTAAAACAAGTCAAGTAACCACAGAATATATCTTAACAGCACATCAGAGATGCAGATGGGCAAGCCTGAATACAGGATGCAGTTCTTAGGGGCCAGAGTGAAGCTAAACTGTGGATGCGGATAAGATAATGATGGGATCGATGGTCAGACTGTTTGAGGGACACAGGGAGATTCCACATGGGCATCAGGAGCCAGGACAGTATCATGGAACCTGGTAAGGCCCGATACCAAAAAATCTCTCCCGGGACACTCAGAGAAACAATGTCCAGTTCCAGGCATTTCTGCCAGAATCCTCTGAGAGGCAAGACACCCATCCCTTTCCTGTTGATAATCAACTAACATGTTTAGATCACAGGACATTTATGTATCTGTGGAGACAGGGCAAAGCTTCACTTTAAACCAGTGTCAAAAATACTAAGTTGTAACAGTTTGAATTACTGAATATCTTAAGGGGTTACTGTTATCTACTTTTGCCCCTAAATAGTAACTTGAAGTTACTGATGGAACTTGATGCAACTGACGGAAACACCTCTAGACACTTTCTGGGAAAAAAAAGACATGCTTTAACAAAACTGGAAGATTGAGAAACTTTCCTTAATAACTATTGTTAATGGACTCACATTTTAAAATATACACATGACTTTTCTTTCTTTTTAATTTCTTTTATTACATTTTTGCTTATTTACTGGTGTGTGTGTGTGTGTGTGTGTGTGTGTGTGTGAGAGAGAGAGAGAGAGAGAGAGAGAGAGAGAGAGAGAGAGGGGGAGGGAGGGAGGGAGGGAGGGGAGGGAGGGGAGGGAGGGAGGGAGAGAGAGAGAGAGAGAGAGGAGAGAGAGAGAGAGAGAGAGAATATGAGAATATGCTGGGGTGCTCATGTAAGATTCAGGGAAAATTGGGCTGTGTCAGTTCTCTCCTTCTACCATGTGGGGTGCTATACTAACTAGGCTCAGGCTGTTAACTCTTTTGCTGGCTTTTTGGACCCTACTCCTCTTACTTGCCCAGCCTTAATACAAGGGGAGGTGTTTAGTCTTGCTGCAACTTGATATGCCATGTTTTGTTGATATCCATGGGGAGGCCTGCCCTTTCTGAACAGAAATGGAGAAATAATAGATGGGGGTGGGCAGAAGGGAGGTGGGGAGAGGGGATGAGGGAGAGAGGAGGGAGGCGAAACTGCAGTCAGGATGTAAAATAAATAAACTAATTAAAAAATTTTGATGGCGAATGTCTTTAGTCACTGAGACATATCACTGACCCCTAATATATTAAAAAGTATATTTAAATTATTATATTAATATCACACATTATTAATATTATGTATTAATATTATATTTAAATTATTATTAATTATTATGTTTAAAATCCTTTAAAAGACTAAAAATGTCTTCATTAGCAAAGAAAAATTTTCATTCCTACTTCAGGTTGAAATAATGAGACTTCATGGTTTCTAGGATGTCAAAGAACATCTCAGTGACCGCCATGCTATCCGTAGGCGCCCTGGTCTCAGGGACATTTGCAATAAGAGGGAGATAGGTGGCTCCAGCTGATAAATTATGCAGTTTCCTCTTTAGGTCTCCGCTCCCATGCACTCTGTCTTGGAGTCTCAGATCCTGAAAAGCAGGAAATTGTGCTTTTCTAATATCGACTCACGGCACCCGGCAGTAATAAATGTGACAAAAAATATTAAGGAAAAACGTCCTTGACAATGACAAATTTTAAGTGGCTCACCTGGCCATAGCTCCAGCTTCTGCTCTTGATATCATTGAAGTCCCCATAAAATATCACTCCGATGTCATTCAGGACGTACTCTTCTCTCTCTTTCTCATCATCCAGATACACAGCATCCTCTGCATTAGGATGAAAGCACAGTTACTTTTAACCAACCACTCTGTTTCCAAACACTTGCAAGTTCATGCCATTGCTAGGCTGACATTCCATCTACTCAGAGAAAAGATCTTTTGTTCCTCAAAGCATAGCTCATTTCCCAATATTTTTAGCCACAGTGAACATAATCAGCACCAAAGATCAGTCTGTAAATGAGGACATTTGCCAGCAAAATGCTGACAAACTCCAGCTCTGGATGTCTTGAAGCACAATTAAATTGATATGTCTCATTAAACATTCTATGATGCGGGGTGCTTCATGGATTCACAATCAGATTCTGTAGTGCTCAAGCAAACTTGCAGCACAGATCAAAAAGTCATTTCCAACCTACTGAAGTTAAAAAGTAGCTCAACTGGAAATGATGTTTGAAATAAATCTGGGGACATGTTGGGATATGAAAGCATCATTTGGTTCTTCGTTGTGACCCATTGGTTTGAAGGAGGGGGGCAGACTATTGGTTCTCTCTTGATGAAAAGTCCTTATAAATGCATTGGTAGGTGTGTAAGCCCAATAAACCTGCCCAATTAGCTCCAGCCATTGCAAGGCCTTTCTGGTGGCTCTACTCTCAAGAAGGCCTTGCTCCCACCTACCTAGCCATCTGTTTGGTAATCTTCCCAGGCCCAGAAAGGCATCCTCCACACAGGCAGGATCACACAGGAGTAGATGACCTTGGGTAAATTTACATTAACTGAAATAGGGTCAATATTGGCTCTGATTGAGGGTAATGTTTATTATGTCTTTCTGGTCATCTCTCATTGGTATTAGCCTTTAGAGTTATGTCCTCTTTATTCTCTGGTTCATTAAAAGAAATCTCTCTATTTCATGTAGTATTGCTCAACTTTGGTTGAACATTACAATCACCTGGAGAGGTTTACCAATGAAATTCTCAAAGGAAAAATAAGTAAATAAATAAGTTCCTTATTTGATGTAAAGATTTGGATCTTAAATGTGCTCCAAAGGCCCATGCATTCCCAACTTGGTCTGTGGCCTGTAGCAGTATCAGGAGATCATGGAGTTTTTTATGAATCGGGGGCCTCATGGAAGAAAGTGAGGTCACAGAGAGAGTACATTTGAATGGGGTTTGGGACCCCTAGTCCCTTCCTCTCACTGTTTCACTTTCCAGCCACCATAGACAGGTTCTTCATCAGGCACGTTTGCCACAATGTTCTGCCTCACCATAACCCAAAGACAATGGTCCAAGTGACCACAGACTAAAACATTTCAACCCATAAACCAATAATAAAACTTGTTTCCTTTAAATGGATTTGTCTGGGGTATTTTGTCACTGCAACAGCAAACTGAGTAGCATGCCCATGCTGAACTCTGCATCCATTAACTCTGAACCTCCAGGGTGGGATGAGATGCAGACATCAGGGTCTTGTTTTGCATCTTAGCTACCCCCTACCCTGCCCCATGATTCTCGTCACAGTCAAAGTCATACCTGCTCCCTCACTCCTCAAAGAATGGCTGAACAATAAGCAGCAGACTTATCCTTGGTAGGCTGAGGAAACTATCAGTGTGTCATCGTGTCTCAGAGAGTCAGAATCTGCACGGCACCTAAAGGGATCCTCAGGGGAATAACAAGCAGCTTGGGGTCTGACAGGCTCTGCTGGGTCTGGTCAGCTTAGACTCCATCCTGCTCTCTCCTGTGGTTTTCACCAAAACCTTTGGGAATTCCTTCGTGAAGTTACCAGCAATTTCTTGTAGCTTTTCTTCCTAGTCTTTGCCTCTTTCTTCCCATTTGCAAGGATTCATGCAAACACAGACACACACAAACACACACACACACACACACACACACACACACACACACACACACACACAGAGAGAGAGAGAGAGAGCTATACATATACATACATTATCACATGCTCACAGAGAAAGAAGGAGAGAGAGAGAGAGAGCAAGAGAGTGCAAAAGAGTTTGTGTGGTGTGGGGGACACTTTTCATGTTATTGGGGTCCAAATCCTCAGGATGGTGTGTGTAGATTCCATGCAAATAGGACACCACTTAAAATAAAGGACTTGACAATGAAGTCCTTTATTTTAAATTGATTTTGCTACCCTGCAGAGGAGCCCTGGAAATGATCACCTGTGGGTGCCGAGGCATGACTGTCTATTTCAATGTCTAATAAACTGCACAAACTTAAGTCTCACAATTATCCAATCAAGATAATAAACATATATGTCACTGTCATAGCATCCTCGCATTTGTCTGTGATTGCTTTCTCACCATACTGTCCCCCTGTATCTTGTGGTCCTACTACCCTTAGCAACCCACTGGTTCTATAGATATGCACTATTATACTCAGCTCCAGGTGATGATACATCTTTATCTAAATCAAAAGAACATTTTAAAAAGAACAAAGGAAATGTATTATATATTTTATTTACTTGTAAATATAAAACTTTTTTATTTTAGATACTGTAAACTTTAAAGCATGTGACAAACAAGGGAAATACTACAAATTTACAAATATTGGCAAAATTTCCTTATATGTAAAAAATTCTGGGCCAGGAGGTGGTGACACATGCCTTTAATCCCAGCACTTGGGAGGCAGAGCCAGGTGGATCTCTGTGAGTTCAAGGCCAGCCTGGGCTACAGAGTGAGTTCCAGGAAAGGTGCAAAGCTACACAGAGAAACCCTGTCTCAAAAAACCAAAAAAAAAAAAAAAAAAGAATTCTGGTACATTGAAAAAGACTTCTCAAAATACATAAAAGCAAATTAGAAAATGAAAGCCAGTCTATAAAGGAGGAATTGCAAATGGAAGGTAAATACACAAAACATCGTTTAATATATAGTAATCTAAAATTGCAAAATAACTAAAGTGAAATTTATAATAAATGTATGTGTACTAGTGGATTTGAACTTAAAATACCCAATACCAGCTAATATGTGCCATATTGCCAATCTACTGACAAGATTGTAGCTAAATATTTCAAAAAGCAATTTGGTGACTGTTTCATTAGTAGTGACCTGGACTTTATTCTAGAGCATGTATCTATCTATCTATCCAGTGGAAATAATTCAGAGGTACATAAAAATATGTATAATTGCTCAATATACTAATAATTACAGCGGAAGAAATATAGAAATTATGAAATGTTCTCCAACTTTCCCACACAATATTAAAAGCAATTAGCCATTGAAATATACTTGGAAGAAACTTTAATGGTAATAGAAACTGCATCTGTAACAAAGCAAAACTTAAATGTGGAAAAAAGTCAAATGTGAAATATGTTCAGTCAGATATGAAAATCTGGATTTATACTTCCATTATTACTGTATGTTGCTTAAAAAGGCTGAAAAATATGAATGTATATATGCATACTAAATGAAAACCATTGGGGGAACCCAGAAAGAACAAAGTGAGTATATCTAGAATAACTGAAAAATTCTTGGGTAAAAAGTTCAAAAATAAGAAAAATATGAGAAAAGTTATGGTGGTTTGAATGAAAATGGACTCCATAGACTCATATGTTTGAATGCTTGGTCCCCAGTCAGTGGAACTCTTTGGGAAGGATTGGGAAGTGTTGCCTTGTTGGAGGGGGTATGTCACTGGGCAGGGGCACTTGAGGTTTAAAAAGCCCAGGCAAGGCCCCATGGCTCCCTCTCTGCCTGCTGTCTATGGGTCAGGATGTAAAGCTCTCAGCTACTGCTCCAGCACCATTTTTATTTGCTTCCCACCATAATCACCATAGACTTACCCTCTAAAATTTTTAACAAGGCCCTAATTAAATGTTTTTTTTTATAAGAGTTGTTTTGGTCATGTTGTCTCTTCACAGTAATAGAATAGTAACTAGGACAAGAGGCAAGGTAAATTCTTATGAAAAAACAACAGTTCATTACAGTGTTGGGTCACGAAACCCAAGAGTCAAGAAACCTGACACAAAATGAGGAAATCATCAAAGATTCCAGGGGCCATGACAAAGAAGTAGCCAATGCTGGAGTAACAAAAGCCACTAATGAGTAGAAGAGATCCTATATTTCAGTATTTGTGAATTAATATTGTTTTTCAGTGCATTGGCCATCTTCATAGAGTGCTAGGAACCAGCTTACTAATCTAAACACAGAGAGAAATGAGAAAAGACTCTTGCCTCAAGGCAACAAACCAACAGATATTAATACAGAAAGAACAAGAGAGTTAGATATAGCTATTTGTAATTCCTAATGAAATCACAGAAGTAAGTTGATATCATTAGCTCAAAGAAGAGCTTTGTAATGGATGCACAAGTGCAATGAAATCTGATTCTATTGATTAATCTAAATGTCCATATCTATTGATTGAATCCATGCTTGGCATGAGTGAGGAAGTGTTTTTACTCCACCAAGAAAACATCCAGAATGTTTGAGAGTGAATTCGATCTTGTCTTTAGATATAGGTAACTACTTAGCAGAAAATGCCATGGGGGTTATAGACACATATTTCAGGACATCAAAGCTCAGAATTAGCAAACTAAGACTATGGCAAGTTCTACACGCTAATGCAGTTTCAGCAATGAGTTTGTGGTAAAACAAATAAATAAATGAAGAGGATTGCTGAAGACATGCCAAAGAGTTCAAATTATAGACATTTTGAACAACAACGAAAAACCCATAAAGCAAATTTTAGATTGGTAAAATTTGGTTAAGAAACAGGCAACCAAGAACTCTTGTTGATTTTGTTATCATAGTTATATAGTCATGTAACAGTCAATATCAGGGATATATTCTGAGAGATATTATTTAGCCATCTTCATTGTTTTCTGAACATCATGAAGTATTCTCATGGAAATTAAAGCAGTTATGATGCCATTAGGCTATAACCTTATGGGACTACTACTGTATATTCAAGATAGCCATTGACAGACATGAGATAATGTGTTACATGACTATGTGTGTACACATGTATAGCGTGTATGCCATGGTTATTGTTAAGTCTGGGAGCTATATAAATGGATTTCATTGTACTATTTTTGTTAACTGTCTCCCACACCACCAAGGCAGCAGATCATTGTCCCCAGTGCTCAGCACCATAGTAAGGACAGTAGGAAGTGAACAAAGGCCTGCTGCAAAACTGAGAAGTAAACACAATGGTTTTTCCTTGGAATGTGAGAGAAGTCCAAGAAAATGAAGAATTTCCCATTGTGCCATGGGTTACTGTTGATGGGATGCTATACACCTGAGAGCTGTGAACAGGCAGAGTTCTGTGGCCCACGCCAGGCTACCCCGACTTAAATCTTGCTTTCAGCAAGGCAGGCATAATCATGAATCCTCAACAAGGCAAGGAAGTCAAACGGGAAACCCCAATTTTAATTTCAAATTTATTTATGATTTTAAAAGAAGATTGAAGGTGGAAGGCTGCACTTTATGTCCCCTGTTTTATTCAGATCTGTCACTTTAAAATACAGCTGTTCAGAGTGAATTTTAAAAAAAAATCACTATGGAAGCTCCCCAAGCTCCCTATTTTAGAAAGGCTAGGAAAATGTAATCATGCTTATATTTGGCTGTCAGTGGTTGTTTTTGTTTTAATAGTTAATGTTTGTTGTTTTAATATTAGGGATTGGCTTCAGAAGGGGTAGTGAGTTTTATCAGTTCCAAGGGAAAGGTAATTTCTACTTAGTCAAGTGGACTGTGTACACAAGAAAACAACTAATTCATTGTTGTAGGAGCCCAACAATTTGGACTATCTGATAGACAGTGTGGATGTGCAGGTTCTAAGCAACTCTTGGCCAAGGACCATCATTGGCATTAAACTTGGAGGTAAACGGATGACACAGCGTGGCACTCATCTTCCCCGGCAGACACGTCACAGAACACTTCAGAATGCCTTGTAAATACCCACCCTTCCAGGGTGACTAACTCTGTACATGTGGTAAGCAGTAAAGAACGACAACCTCATTTATTTTACTGTTCCTTTGGTGGGAATTCTGAGGTAGTTAAAAAGAAAATTGCGGGCTGCAAAAAAATTTAAGACTCACATATAAGCCTGATTTCAGGCACCCTCTTGGACATTGCAACTGGCCTCCCACCCAGCCAGAGTAAGAAAGTCTTTACAGCAGACATGTAAGGGCAAATGCCAAGCCCATTGATTTTTTAGTATCTATATAGCCCCTTTGGGAGAGCTATTCATCAGTGCATAGGCTGAAAAACTCCTTCTGGTATTTATACAGTTTTAAAGTTAAAGCAGGTCTCATGTCCAATGCCCCTAGGTGCATGAGCTTATCAAGGCAATAGCTGAAGGAGCAAAGAAACTATGGTGGTAGAAAGGCTGCCACACAGGGCATTTCCACTAGGGCTTGGGCTTGCTTCTAATCCTTTAGGAATAACAACGTCGCAGGCCCTTCAAGAAGGCAAAGGGTATCAGTCACTCTTTCAGAGAAGGCACAGATTCACAGGACTCCTTTGGCCAAGCCCCTTTTCATCGCTTGACTTCTCTTTTGTGTAAAGTTGAGCACGTGGATGCAGAGAGTACACGACCCTGTCAGAGGGAGTGATTTCATCTGCACAGCAAGTGTGTCTCCAGATTGGTGTCACAATATGCTTCTCCATTGCCAGTCAAATCAGAAGAGAGATCAACCTGCTGGCGGTGTGCCCCGAAGGCATGTCAGGGATAACTTCCTGTCTCCAATGGTTGGAACACACTGGACCACAAAGAAAGCCAGTTCCAGAATCTGGCCTTTTATTCTGGAAGGTTCCAACCCACTTCCATCCTGATAGTCTACTGTAGCCATTCAGGAGTCCCTTACTATGTGGCCATTAACTTCAGTATGGAAGGAGGCTGATGAGACACCAGAGGGCCATTATCATTCTCTGCAAACATGGTGTATGATGCTACAGCATGCACCAGCTTGTGAGTTTATTCAGTGTGTGCAACTTTGTTCGTTTGACTGGTTGAGGACTTTTTAGTTTATGTGCCTTCCAAAAGTAAACTATTATTCATGAAGCAATTCTACAAAGAAAATGTCAGGGATTCTTTGCTTAGCTGTATTCTCTGAGGGATGCTGTGCCTGTATGGGCATGCTTTAATTTCTTTTTTTTTTTTCTTCTAGAGAAAAAATTTCATTTGATATTATAGCTGTCAACCTCATTTTCTTTTTTAAAAAATTTATTTTAAGGACATGACTTTCGAACATTGACAAGTGGTCACAGAATTGTGTCTGCTGGCCATGTAATGTTTCTCTTGATACATATTCTAGTTTAATTTCTATTATGATAAACACTGTGGCCAAAACTTGTGGGGGAAATGGTTTACTTTACCTTAAAGCTTTCAACACGAAGGGATATCAAGGTAGGAACTCAAGGTAGAAACCTGAAGACTGTAACTGAAGCAGACTGTGGAGGAACACTCCTTACTGGCTTGCTCCCCACGGTTTGCTCAACCTGCTTTTTTATATAACTCAGAACTACCTGCCTAGTGGTGGTACTGCCCACAGTGGGCTGGGCCCTCTCACATCAATCATTTCTCAAGAAAATGCCTCACAGACATGCCCACTATCTCATCTGACGACTTTGTGTCAAATGGACAAAAATTTAACCAGCACAATACACAAAGCCAGTTAGTTACAAATAGCTTCTGCCTTAAAAATACAGCCGTTGCTATAAATGGGTCCAGATACTCAAGGTTTTGTCCAGATACCCGGCTTGTTTCCTAATTTTCTGTAGGACTTTAACAAATTTATGTGACATCACAAGGTCTATGTCTTCCTTGAAATATGAGCATAGCAATTCTATCCTGGCCTCTGGGGGTGTTGTTCATCAATTCAGCTGGCGGTTAGTCCCTGAGCTCTGACTCTGAGCTTCTGATGAATGAGGGTGACCCTGTTCCTCTTCTCCTTCCCTCTCCCCTTTCCATCTTCTCCTCTATAATTCCATTCCCTTCCCGGCTTTGTCTTTCCCTCTTTGGGGAGAAAAAGCTCATCCTGTAACCCAGGCTGGCCTTGAACTGGCAATTCTGTTTCATCTTCCCTCATGCTGGGATTACCTATGTGCATCACCAAACCCAAAGGTCACATTTTCCAAAACACACAAGCTAGGAAGATTCAGCCAATGAACATACTCTGAAGAGGGTGGAAATTTTCGCATAGACATAAAGACAAGCCATGCAGGAATACAACTCTGGATTAGACTCTTTCATTTTTACTCATTCCAGAATTATCTTGTAGAAATGTTCCTGTGAGCTGCTTGGGTTCTCTTTTGATTGCAGGGCCACATCAAATGATGCTCACTTGGTGTAAGATGAATTGCTAAACAGTCTTATTAATAAAAAACCGGAAGCCAGATATTGGGGTGAAAGCTGAGAGATCAGAGGAGCAGAACAAGCCACAGCCACAAGTTCTTACTCTAGGAAATCCTCAGCCCAAGAGAGAGCCACTTCCTGTATAATCACGCCCATATCCTTTCTGTCCCTGCCATCTCACTTCCTCTCTCCATCCAGCTGCATCACTTCCTCTTTCTGCCTAGCTCTGTCACTTCCTGTCTGTCTGTACAGACCTCCAGACCTTTATGGTTAACTAGTGTTGGAATTTAAAGGCATGTGCCATCATGCCTGGCTCTGTTCCCAGTGTGGCCTTGAACTCAGAGATCTGGATGAATCTCTGCTTCTTGAATGCTAGGATTAAAGGTGTATGCCACCATTGCCTGACTTCTAGGTTTAATGTAGTGGCTGGCTTTTTCCTCTGATCTCCAAATAAGCTTTATTTATTAGAGCACAAATAAAGTATCACCACAACTTGGTATGAAAAGAAGGGATGGTTTAGATTGTGGAATGAGAGATTTAGCTTTCATCCTTTTCTCATCAAGAGTAATTTCCAAGCAGGGCTCATGAGGGCTCACAGAAATGGAAGTGACAGTCACGGAGCCTACATGGGTCTGAGCTAGGCCCTCTGCATACATGCTGTGGTTGTTTAGCTTGGTGCTTTTGTAGGACTCCTAACAGTGGGGGTGGGGATGCCTCTGACTCCTTTGCCTGCTCCTGGGACCCTTTTCCTCCTACTGGGTTGCCTCATTCAGCCTTGATATGAGGGTTTATGCCTAGTCTTATTGCAACTTGGTATGCAATATCCCTGACTGATTTGGTTGATATCCCTGGGAGGCCTGCTCTTTTCTGAATGGGTCTGAGGAGACGTGGGGGGGTAATGGGAGGAAAGGAGGCATAGGAAGCTGAGGTCGGGGAGTGTATTATATGAGAAAAGAATGGAGAAAAATGGAGAGTAATTTCCATAACCAAAGTAGAGTCCAGAACCTCAAAGAGGGTTGAAGCCATGTGCATGCTCTGGGATTCTGCCCACAGGCCCTGCTCCACTGCCATGTAGAGCCAGAGTTAATTGTCCATCGACATGCTATATTCTGTTCCTGCTCTGTGGGCTTTGGGGTCATGATTAGGCAAACACATGCATTATAATATTCTGAGAGCTGATCTGGTAATTGAAAGACTACTAGATAATGGTTGTCTAAGAGCTAAGTACGAGTCACTGTTTGCCCTGTTTTCAATTCTAACTTGGTCAGAGGGCCCTATTTTATACTCTTGTTTGACCCTGACTTATTTTAGCACTATTGTTTTTATATTTGTAATTAGATTTTATTAGCTTCTCACTTGTCAAACCTGTTAGGACCTCTATGAGGTCAAAATTCAGTCATTCCCATTGCCTGTCCCTAGTGCTGAATTAAGTCCTGTGCCCTTAATATCTGCAAATGAGTAAGCAGTGTTGTTGTACCGTGCATAGGTTACTGTGTTGTCATGGCCACAGGCAAGACATACCATCTACATCTGTGGATTGATGAATAAATGGCTCTGGCCTGAATTTGGAATGTGGGCTCAAGGGCCTCCATGAGCAGGGGCTATTTGTCATGATTCCTCTGAGAATCCCAGTCCATTCTGTATTGAAGGGTCTTAATGACCTCTTGTAATAACTAAGCAAGTAGTCAAAAGGTGGATTTAATAATAAAATACAGGCTGGCCATATTTATTCATCTCTATCAAAAATATCCAACAAATGGCAAGCATTAATTTCTTTACATCAAATTAATTCAATTTACTTGCTTTAAAGGAAATGCAAATTTTTTATGGAATAAATGAGGCAAAAATCCTAGAAGTTAACTTGGTATTGGATACTGATAGGGAAATCTGTATACATATCATTCAGACATGTACTTCAACCACTGTCCCCCATATTTTTTTTTCTCTTTACAATATGGTAAGGTGTGAGATTACACTTATGCCTGATCTGTGGTGGTGATATGGTTTGGTGAACCTACATCTGTTTCCTTGGAGTTATTAAATAAATGCTATAAACGTTTATGAAGCATTAACTATGTACCCACGCACTATGTGGGGTGCTGGGAATGTGAGGTTAAATTGAGCAAGGGACAGTTAAGGATGAGGACAAGTTGTCAAGAGAGGAGGGCCCTCTGAAATGTATAGTCAATACCCAAATACTGATATGACTCAAATAAACACTAAATACTGACCCAGAGTACTAGACAAAATCACTAGAAATCTAAATCTTCCAGAACCCACTCACTGACAGTGATGTCACACTACTAAAAGGGAATATTTGACATTTAAATAGTGAAACACATTCAATAATTCATAGTTCCTCGGTGGTCAGACCAGACAAATTCACAATAAATGCCCAACTCGCTTCTACTTCCTATGTGGGAGCAGTTCTAAGTCTGAGAAGCGCTCCCTGTTAGAACAGACTGGAAGCTCTGGTGGCAATATTAACTTAAACACTGCGCAGGAATTCTCCTTGCATCCACTCCTGCCCCTACCAGGCTGCCTTTGCTATCGATCCTCATTAATGATTTGGTGATTAAGGAGGATAAATTGCCTATGAATGTGAAGCAGTTGGAAGGGCCCCTAGGAGCACAGCTGAATATTTTCTCTCAAATACGTGTGCTGGTGCAATTTGTCAACCCAGTGTGCACTGCCACATTAGTCCTCGATGACACACCTAGTATGTCCTATTGCCAGCACCTTGATCCACCTAACTCTGTTTCCACAGCTTTATCTTCTTTGTTATTTTTTCCACTTGTGCCAAGGCCCATCCCTTTTATGACCCACTTTCTAGGGACTCAGTGAATCCCCTGTTAATGCATCAGCCTGCACACACACCTAAGTGACATGATTACCAGTCCCTGGGGTCCCTTTAGTGTATGTGGGAGGATCTTCATACAGAAATCCTTTGTGGGTTTTGCCTTGGGTGCCAGGCTGAAAAGTCACACAACCAATGAAATGATGGGACCTCTCACTCCTGTTTCAGACACCTTCCCATGAGAGTCCTCAATGAACATCGAAAGAATGCACTTAAGAAACTGTCTTAAATGCTAGTACTGGATTATTTCTGTAGGGAATGGCTATTCAAAGGCATGCAGTTCCCCAAAAGATGGGCATAACAATCAAATAGAAAAGCTGCCAAGTCCCTCTCCGTGAGAGAAGAAAGAGTTTGCTTCTGGGAGACCAGTGGAGAGAAGAGTTTGGAGAGGAGGGGAAGTAAACACGGGGAGGGAGACCAGGAAGAGGCAGTGAGGTGAGAAAGACTGAGATTAGATTCAAGGAGGAGCTAATGGCTTTGTGAGTAGGTGAGACCCTTCTGGGTTGCAGTGCTATGGTCTTGTGAGTATTATATAAACCCTGGTTCTCTAATGTGGTTCCACCTATGAGCATTAGCTTAGCTGGGAACTAGTGAGACATACAAAATGTGAAGCACAGTCCCTGACCTACTTAGTCTGTGGGAACAAGTTCTGATGTGACTCTAGGGTGGAGAACCCCTGAGAAGACCCCTCCCATCTGCCTCTTATCTGCAGATAGAACTGCAACCAAAACCTGAAGGATGCAGATGAATTTGTGCAGCCACTTTGAATGTCGATGCTGAATCTGAGGAAGAACTGAGTTTCCCAGAGGTCAGCAGATGAGTAACCGGATTCCTAGAGGCATAGATGATCAAGAAGGTAGAAACCCTCCAGGAATTTGTAGAAACATTCAGGTTTCCACAGGCCAAGGGATTAAGGTGTCCATGGCCAATTCCCTGCATTCAGGAAGACAGGGACCCACTTGTTACACTTAGACTTCTATAACAAGCTTACCTTCTGCTTCTCTGATGACTAGTTCTTGTTCCTTCCTCATTCCCTCAACACGTGACTTTGTTCTACTCCCAAGGAGGAATCCAAAAATTGGCCGCTATTGTGTATCCCTTCATAGAATTTTGAAAACATTTACCCTTTTCTCCCCTGTGTGACTTCTCAGTGAGGTGTGCCTAGGCCACCTCTCTTACACCCTTCACCTCATCCCCTACTTGCCCAGGCTGATTTGCCTCTAAAGCCAATGTTTTCCAACTATGGCTTCAGGAATCACACAAGAATCTTTGGAAAAAAAACTTAAGCCCAGGATGGCTCTAGTGCAATCACAACAGAATATCTGCATGGAGACGCGCGCGCGCGCGCGCGCGCACACACACACACACACACACACACACACACACACACACACACACACAACACTGGTCCTATGCAAGAGCAGTATGTACTCTGAACAGCTGAGCCATCCCTCTGCCTACCACCCCAGTGTCTTAAGTAAGATGCCAGTACCCATTGCCTATATGCTGTAGTCCATCTCCCTGGATTCTGCCCCATTGCTTCAGTGGCTTCATCCTCTCCGAGATCATAGTGCTATCATATTTCCACAAAGAACAACTCCCTTCTTTCCTTCACCAATTCAACTCTGCAGCAATACTCAACAGTTAACTGCAGTCCTCTTGATCCAACCAAGATGCTTGGCTCTTGGCCTTTTTGATTTCCTAAGACCACTGACCATTCCTTCCCAGTCTACTTTGTTCACTCTTTTGTTACTCTAATTGTCTGCTCTTGCTCTTGATGACATAATATTTTCATGGCTACTTCAGCCATACACTCTAAGTTCTGTATCCTATTATTCTAATGCCTACTTGATGTCTTCAGCTGGATGTCTTACCACTGTATTATCATTTCTCGGTGTCCTTACACTATCCCTTCCACCTCTCCAGCCTTCCCAGTTCCAAAGATATCACTGTCATCCACTCAGTTGACCAGAATCGACATCTAGTTATCTCTCCTTACATCTTCTCTCTATTTCTCCACTAATCTCTAATTCCTCTGCAGCCAATGTTCTAAGTCCAAAACTGATATCCCATTCATTTCCTTTTTTCAGCTCCATTGCCTCCACTGCAGTTCAATCCTTTGCCATCTTTGTCTTGAAGCACAGCTGTCAAATGGGTCTCTCTGGTTTTAGTCTTACCTTCCTTCAACTCTTTCTCTGCACAGAGATTCAAGGGGAGGTCCCTGTGTTGTAACAGGGTATTTAGGGCACAGCACACCTGGTCGCTAAGCAACATTCTGAATGGAAGTACCTAGAAGCTGCTTACCACACGTACAAGAGCAGATCCAGAGAGCAGTGAAGCAGTGAGATTATGAGTCTTTACCTTCTGGATAGCCCATCTGGGAAATCATTACGTCAGGAGAAACCACTAACGCATTTTTTTCCTCAAGGGGAGTGACCACATAGTACAGGGATGAGACAATCCATAAAGCTGTGACAAACTGAAATTTGGGTGGATCATGTCATTCCTCAAACATCCTGGGCAATTAATTACATGAAGCCTATGACTGTCTTTTTTCAGTGCAAGAAAAATCAGTTACAACTTCCTGACTAATTGTATAAATGTGGACTTTTAAAATATTAATTTCTTAGCCTTTCTACATATGTCTCAGTCTTATTTTCCTTTACTAGCTTCTCTACGGGACTCCTAAATGCTGTTAGTCCTGCATTGTCTTTCTTTTCCCCCATGTCCAGGTGACTTCTCTAGGTTTGGATAACTCTCAAATGCACTCTGACTCTCCTCCAGATTCACACACTTGCAGGTCATTTCTGCTATCACTTCTAATTCATTTTCAGCCCCTTAGTTGGCACCTCTATTCCCCATCTCCACAAATAGCACAGCATTTCTCAGTTCAAAATGCCTTATATATAATTGATGAGATTTCTATAAACAGGACTCAATCTTTGAGCTACACATGGCCCAAGTGATATCTCTTGCTCATGTCAACCTTGAACATGAGTCATATATATGTATATATATGTACATATATATGAGTGCTGAGTAGGTGATGATGAGAGCTGGTGGGTGGGAGTGCAGGATCAGCTAGGTTCCACGTGTCAAAATCACTGAAAGAGGTAAGGGAAAGGACAGAGATCTAGGTATATGTTTAACAGGAGTAGAAAACATTGCTGTCCCATCATTGCCTACATCTACATCAGAAAATCTAGATCCAAAGCAACTTTTTCAAACCAAGGGTTATGCAAAATAAAAAAATAGCACAGACTCAATGTTTGGAAGATGTTCGGGGAGTGATACTCCAACTCTAATAGGCTGGTATGAGTGGTTTCCTGCTCTCAGCTCTTAGATCTCAAACTGCTTCTTTGCTACGGATCTAACACCAGATGCCACTCTCAGCCCCACATCATGTATGGAAGCAGCTGGGAGCAATGAAATGGCATAAATGGGAACAGGATAAAATCCTATGTAATCTGAGTTTTTAAGTTGACTTGGTAAAGAACTCATTGACCCCAACTCAGTAATCTAAATATAGCTAGGTTAAGCTTCTGCAGAGTATGGAAATAATTCAAAATAACATTAGAGATTAAGTAATATTATGTTAAAATATCATTACCTATCTGTATTTGCAGGCCAATTGTTTGTAAAATGTAGACCTATCATGAGAATAAGTAACTATGTGGGATCCTTTAAGCTTTCTCTTCCTGAATTAGTGTGATGAAATTAGTTCTGCTATTTACATAGTTGATTTTATTCTTTTTTTTAAGTAGAGTCTTGGGTTCTATTAGTCTTGAAAGTTGAGTTTAATAAGTCATTTTTTTTGCTTATAGAACAAATAATACACTGAGATGACACCACAGGTCCATAATGAGCCCACTCTGTAACTTCGAACAAACTTTAATTAATTCCTGAAGTAAGTGTGTAGCAGCATTCATTTCACTTACATTGGGGAGTAAATCATGGATCTTTCTCACTTTCAGTCTTGAAATCAGGGTGATGATTAGTCCAACTTCACTGGACTTAGAACCATTAGGAGACCTTTCCAGAGAGGTTTAACTGGGACCAGAAAGCCCCACCCTAGATGTGGTCTCACCACCCTGTTGGGGAGAACCAAGACTGTATAAAATGGGAGAAAGAACTCCAGCTGAGCCCTGCCAATCTTCTCTCTCACTTTCTGACTGCGCCCGTACTGTGACTGGCCACTACACCCTGCCACGGCGAACTTCACTCTCAGCAATGAGCCAGAATAAATCCTTCCTCCAAGTTGCTTCTTGTCATGTATTTGGTCTCATGACACAAAAAGTAGCTAATGGAGTCAGAAGGGACGAGTCCTTTGGAGTAACCCTTTTACTCCTTCAAAGGAGATGCTTTGGGACTGTGGGAACTTTTAAAGATGAGTACTTGCCCCTTACCTTCACACCAAGGATTGAAGAGAATATATGTGTCAGTTTCTGGGTCTCTGCGGGTACGCAGGATGCCGTAGGGAGTCCAGACCGCAACATACATGCGGAATTTTCCCACGATGCATTCAGGGGAAGACTGGATGGAAAGCCGCACAGACCTGTCCTCATTCATGATGACCTTGGCCCCCCACATTCCACTTTGCAGCTCCGACACTACAGGTACTGGGATGTAGGTGCCCTTGTTCTTCTGAGGGTAGCGACCTATGAGGAGAAGGAAAGAATGGAAGATAAAAAAGTTTCTCAGACCTCTTGTTCCAATTCTGTAATCTTGTGGCTGAAGGAGGAAAATGCTGTTAGACTTAAAGTTTTAGAATAAATATCACTTCCGCTGCCAAGAGGCGTTATATTAGCTGATTCTCCTAATTTCTTCAGGGCTCCGATTTGCCATGGCTAATAAAAAATTACAAAGATAACACTTCTTGGGAAGATATTTCTTTGTTGGTTGATAGTTCAGCCTGTCTTCTGTTGCTGGTACTATAACAGCACAGACTGGTAATTTACTTAAAAAGAAAAGAGGTTTCTTGAGGTCACACCAATCCTGACACAGCTCAGGGGGTCACAAGGATGCTCTTTTTCTCTTGTTATGAAATCACGAGTGTTTAATCTTAAGGGTAGGACTTAAAGGCCCTATCTAATCCTGACTACTCCCAAAGGCTCCCATACTCAGATTAGGTTTCAACCCTTGTAATACCTCATAATGGAGATTAAATTTTAACATGTATTTGGGAGGAGACAAATTATATTTGAATCACATCATTAGTTAGATAATGAATTCAATCATGACATAGAAACACCAATTTGAGTGCAAAACAGTATCTTGGGATTATACAGTACCTTGGGGTTATCAGGACCTGAAATTTTACTGTTAAAAGTTATAATAGTTTTTAATAAAAAATACTTTAAAATGCAACTACTATAAGTATACATCATTGTTTTTAGGGTCACAGGCCAATATTTTCCGTTTATTCATTGTATTTGTTAAGCTATCATCTGTAATGGGTTACACTTCCAGGTTATTCAGATGCAGCCATTTTTACATTCAACCTAAGCGTGTGTTCTTTGCCAGCCCACTGGTGCCTGAGTCTTACGCCATAGGCTAGGGTTCAGAATTGAAGTTACCCTGGAAAGTGAGCTGAGTTTAAATCTTGGCTTTGCTGCTTCTCACCCTGGCAACCTTGAACCTTCCACATTCTTATTCTCTTGTCCTTATCTTCATCTACAAGTGCGGGAAATAGTGGTCGTACTAATGAGTTCACAGGAAGACAGAATAAAACAACTCATTGAAATGCTTTATCCTGAGTGGTGTCTATCTGTTGTTCATTTGTTCGTTGTAGGGTCTCACTCAGTCTATAGCCCAGGATAGCCTTGAACTTGCAAACTGGCCTGCCTTAGTCCCTCTTGAGTAATTAAGATTATAGGTTTGTTCCACCAGGCCCAGGTCTATGTAAAATCTTTAGTACATAATTTATCATGTATAACAAATACCTTAAAATCTTAAGCTGTTACTTTAACTGCAGATTAAACAGGAGGTCATTTTGTAATATTTCCTGGCTCATCATAGTTTATGCATAAGCTATCTCAAGGCATATGCTATTTTCCCCTTATTACTCCCATTTTGGATCAAATTCTTATTGCATGGTCTTTAACCTCAGAACTAAATTTCCTCTGACTTTCAAAGCTATAAATAGAAAGTTAACCTCACATAATTCTTTAACTCCTTGGCTTATAATTTAATTTGCTGTGTAATTTGCAGGAAAGATCAAATTCATAGCTGTTTTAAAATAGAATAAATCTCTTTTTTCTTGACTTGAAAAAAAGATATGAGTCAAGTAAGATTGTAAATTATTTGGGTTGAAAGCAGATAGAAATCTTCCAGAGCAAAGTTTATTTACTTCAATTGTTGTATACACAGCATATGGGAAATTCCAGAAACAAAACTAACTTCAGCTTCTCTAGTGACCAAGGTCTGAACAGAGTCATTCGATAGGAATATATAAGAGCATTCAAAAGGAAGTAGTTTCCTAGGTTACTGCTGTGCAATTCTATAAGGTTGCTTAATTTTAATAAAAATAACCATTTGAATAAGAGGTATTATACCAGGGAGAAAGATTAGGCTCCTGGTGCTTTTCTGTGTGTCAGGAGGTTCAGTTAATCACAACTCAGAACAAGTATCACATATACTGATCATAACCCAATAAAGACTCACACATAGTTCTTTGCCAAGAAGCCACAATCTGAGCATTGCAGATTTTGTCTAAACATGAGATACTCTTGGGAATACACTGGCTCTGCCTCCAAGGAGTTCCTGCATCAATTTACCTTTAAAAGCATGTTTAGTAACTTTTGTCTGTCTTCCCGTGTTCCCCCCAGTCTTCCTTTTCCTGCACAGCCCTCTTCCTTGTGCATGCTATGGTGAAGTTTCCTCTTCCCCATAGGCTGCTCTCCAGAGGCCATCACTGTCTCTGGATGAAGTGTAGAAATTAAAGACAATCTTTTCAGGTGAATGTGATCTGTAATTCAATCACTATAGTCCTTCCAGAAGCTGATGCCACCAAAAGTCTGTATAGACTTGAAATGTATGGCATTTCCAAAGGGCTTTGAAATCTATGGTCTATGAGACAATCTGCCAGGAAAGATGTGCCCACTTCTGCAATGGTGGTGTGACTATTATGAGGGTAACTAACCACTCTCTGATTAAATCTGAGACACATTCCAGGGTAGGGAACATATGCTTATAAACCTTGCTGAAAACTCATGGTGAGGGAAATCATGGGCTCTAGAGGGGAGTTGAATATTGCTATAGAGCTTAATTCCCACAATGCCAAGCTTTTCTTCTAAATATTTATGCTGGTACCCATGGATAAGTGTTACTGTCAGCCGTAATCAGAGAAGTCTCTCTGTAGTGAACACAGTGGTGAATGAGGAGATTCACGAGTGCACAAGGTAGGTGCTGAGACTAGGTGAGAGATGCATGCTTAACCTCAGACAAGTCACGTCTTCCATCTCCTCTAAGGCTTGTGGAGCACTGTGGAAGAAAGAACAGAGAGAAGTGAGAGCCAGAAAATAGAAGAAAGGCTATGAAATGCCATTTGGGGGAGGCAAGATGCAGCCTTAGCAATCAGTAGCTCACAGTAGCTATGAATGCCTGCACAAGGTCTGGGCATCATGGGCCCATCCATAGCCAGGCCTGGGTGTCACCTAACTCGGTAGAAGGGGAAATAAAGATTGGGCCACTATCATTCACTGGGAAGACTGTTCTCATTGCTCTGTATCTTACTGCCTTCGAGGAATAGGTGGAAGGTGCTAGAAAGAACCGGGGAATATGGAAGAAGGGGAAAGAACAAAGCTGCAAAACTGGAAGAAATATGAGGGAAAGGACGAAGAGCCAATTTGTAGTGGTGGATAACAGATGTGTGCACCAGAGGTATGAATCAAAGGAATGAGAAGGCAGAGCTGGCCAAGAGGAAGGCATGGAGGCTTAGACTGATACAGATTTGGTTTGCTTTTTTAAAGTAAGGTTGGGCAGTGAAGGGAGAAGGCTGAGCAGCCATGTTAACTTGGTAAGTCACGTGGCTGCAGATCAACATCTGAAAACGAATCAGGAACAGGCAGTCATTACATGAGTTCCAAAGGGAGGCAAAAACAACCCCCAATTTGCAGGTCTTTTCCTTTCCACTATACAGAAAGCTGATTATTAATGTGAGACCTGGCATGTCAATAGGACCTCAGGGTCTTGTCAGCGGCTCCATTACACCATGTTTAATTCTGAGTGTAATGATTTCAGTGACAGCGCTGGGGAAGGATTTTCCATGATTGAATTGTGAGGGAGGAAGTTGTGGCAGAGTAGTATTTCATCTCACTAAATAGCTTCTCACCCTCAGGAGTTAGCATGTTTTAGAGACCACCATCAGGCCAAGCTTGGAACACTCATCCATCAACATGCATGGCTGTCACCAGCCAGGTCTAGGTGTGAAACCCAGTTCTACACAGGTGATTCCCATGCATATGTTTGCTAACAGTGCCTAGTGTCTGCGGAGACATTTTCCTGCTCAAATTGCACAATTTTATGTTAAAGGAGAATGAGAGCAAGGAAAAGGGAAGCAATAAACAGAGGTTCCCCCAAACAGTCCTCACTTTATTTTTAACAATGTAGCCTTTGCAGCTAGACCTGAAAAGAAGCAGGGGTTGTAATTACAAATTGCATGCCTTCATAGCCACTTAAAATTGGTGCTATCTCTTCAAGATATCTAAAAATGAGCATATGTTTACTTTAATTATTGGCTTTCTTTTGTACATTAGTGTTTTGTTAGCATATATTCATAGTACACAAGGCAGAAAAGAATGGACTTCATTAAATTTTTGCACTGTTCATCGGATACCTTGGTCATATCTACCAACATATTCAACTGTTGCCATGTCGTGGTCTCTCTCCCATCTCTCTCTGTTTCCTTTTAGCCCCAAATAGTGCCCATTCTAATTTTATATCACTCATTTTTTTGTGGCAAATTTTCTTTGAGGACAGAAAACACTTGTCAATCACAATCAATGCTTGGAATGAAGTCAGTAACTCAGGACATACACATTTTTGCCACCTTTCTGGCATGTCACCTTTAAGACTATTCTATCTAATATGCTAGACTTGGTGAACGTGAGTGCTTAGCCATTTGAGTAGTACCTGACTACCAGAAAAGTCCAAGAAAAATCCTATCTTCTTTGATATCCACTTAAACATCCATTTTTCCTATTAAACTAAACTGTGATGTGTTCTTACTGTAGAAAACCTGTAAAATTCCTCATTGCTTCACACTAAGTATGGCCCCATAATGTCACTGGGACTTTGCTGGATCACAACCTTGAAGAACATTTCAAGGAGGGTGGACATTCTGGAATGTGGTGTCTGCCTCAATCCAGCAATCCACTGGAAACACAAGAAATACAGACTTGTAGTTCCATCCCTTCCCCTCTTTGACCTGGCAGTCTCTAAAGAACTCAGGAATGCATCCTGTCTCCATCTAGAAAGGCGAGTTTCATGAAGCTAATTCATTTCCCATTGAAATCATTTGCTTTTCCCTAGACACATCTTTCCCATTTTAAATAATCACTCTATCTCCAAACAGGCTCTAGAAATCTTACACTGACAGCATGATGCATGTGCAGACTGGAAGCCTGAATATAACAGCCTTGTAAAGGCAAGTGAATTTTGTTCTAACAGTCTCAGGACCATGCAGGAGTTCCTAGGGACTAGGATTTCATAGGTCTTTAAGCAATTGTTAGTTTCTAGGTTAGCAACTATAAAAATATGACACTACTACCAAAGAAAAAGTCAACAAAGTAGAGAAGTCATGGGTGATAGCAACCCAAAGGAGGGAGTTACAAGTGTTCAAAGTTTGGGGGTGCATTTTGGTGTTAGGACACATGCTTAGCATGTACAAGACTCCAGTTCTATGTCCAGCACCAGATAAACTGTCAGAGATGGGGAGATGGCTCACTTGGCAAAGTACATGTGATGTGAACATGATGAATTAAAAAATCCTGGGCATGGTGGTGCATGCTTGTCATATAGACATGTGGATCTCCAGGGCTCACTGACCAGCCAACCTAAGATATTGGTGGACTCCAGGCTAAGAGAGACCCTGCCTTAATATAGGATGGATGGTATTCCTTAACTATATTTCACTTTCCTTTCAGAGAATTCTAAGTCACTAATCTTCTTTCGAAGTAAGATGTAATCTTGTGAAGTGTCTATGGAACCAGCATGGTTCCCAGACCCTGCTGGGATAATTAGCCAAGAAGAAGACAGAAGGATAACCCAGAAAAGGCAGTGGCTAATAATGTCATGGATATCCAAGGAAAGCCCCCAGAGAAAATGGCTTTGGGATATAGTCATAAAGGTAGATGTGATGGTGGAGTACCTAGTTGCTAAGACATGGCACCAGCCTACTTGCATTTGCATGGGTACACAGGCACAGTTCTCCTCTGGCCTCCACTTGAATGTGCATACATGAGCCTATGCCCTCCAACAACACCCTCCTCACTGTGATGGGCAGAAACCTCTGACACCACTAGTCCATATGTCTTTCTCCTTTTCAGTTGTTTATGTCAGATATCTTGCCAAGAAAGCGAACTCACACAGTGGACAAAGTAGGGAGAAGTCTTAGTAGCAGAAGGTGAATGAAAGCATGGTACATCATGGGGAAGAAAAAGAACTCAAAATTGTGTGACAAAGGAGGCAGCTGACCTGGAAAGGCAAGAACTGCGAGACCTTTGACCATGTGCAAAGGTGTTTGGGCTGTATCCTTGGGAGAGGCTGGATATGGACTTCTCAAAGCATTGAACTGCTTCCTATGGTTTAGTTGAGACTGGATAGAAAGACAATGAAATTGTGAAGACATAGGAAGAAAAGCTTGGGAGAGAAGGCCAGGAGCACTGAGTCCTAGAATCAAATCTGCTTTTCCTACTGGAAAAGGCCAGCAATTACAGGCACCATTGATGAAACAAAAAAATTGCCTACTGAGGAAGTCTGTTTTTCTATAAACATCTCAAACAAAAAAATGTCAAACTCAGTAAATAAACTGTGCTTACATAGGATCTGCAACCTGGAATCCTCAGCACTCCCTTCTCATTCGTAAGTCTAGACAATACCCTTTGTAAATACACTTACAGCTTGGTTTATAAAAAAAATGTTCACAAAATGAAAACTGATCCCCCGCCTTGAGGAGCCCACCCCCACACTTAGCTTTGCTTCTTTCTTTCTCTACGCATCTATCTATCTTTTAATCCCTGTGCTTAAGATCTATGGAAAACATGTGGAATAGTCCTTTACACTATGTGAATATATATCACTGTGATTGGTTTAATACAGAAGCTGACTGGCCAATAGCTGAACAGGATAAGCTTAGGCAAGAAAGCCAAACTGAGAATGCTGAGGGAAAGAAGGGCAGAGTCTGAGGAGCCTAGAGCAGGCTCAGAGAGAAAGAAAATGAACAAGCTGTAGCGAAAAAAGGTACCAAGCCACATGGCAAAGAATAGATAAGAAATATGGATTAATTCAGATGTAAAAGTTAGCTAGTAACAAGCCTGAGCTATTGGCTGATCATTTATAATTATTAAGCCTCTGTGTAGCTTTCAGGGCAGAAACTTCTGCCAACATAAAGTTGTCTTTAATAAACTCTTGTTCTGATCCTTGCTGGCTCATCTTGGAATTCTTTTCTGTGTTGAAGCCCTGAATGAATCCCACGTTCACCTGAACAAAGAGAATGCCATTCTCTAAGACAATAATTCTCAACCTGTAGGTCATGACCCCATGGGGGATGTTGAATGACCCTTTCACAGAGGTTGTCTAGTTGTCTAAGACCATTAGAAAACACAGATATTCACATTACTATTCATAACAGTAGCAAAATTACAGTTATGAAGTAGCAACAAAAATAATGTTATGGTTGGGGGTCACCACAATATGCAGAATTGTATTAAAAGCATTAGGAAGATTGAGAACCACTGCTTTAAAGGAATTTCCTTTCTCTAAGGAAAAAGAGAACTTTAGGTGTCAGGGGGACAGAGAGTGGAGGATGGAGCTGTGCCCCGTCCCTGTCACTGGTGACCCAGTGAGATTGTGTTTCAGACAGATCACTGCAGGCTGAAGTGACTGGAGGAGACCCCACTGGAGACAGGGAAGCATATATCAGAGAGCTGCTGAGCACACAGGTGAGGCATAAAGACGGCTGAAGAGTGACCACAGCTGGCTCTGGAGGGAGGCAGAACACACGCACCGGTACTTAATCAGAAATTGATGTTGGTATTGAGTGAGGAAAACTGAGCCATGTCAGCATCTGGTTCTCAATAAAAGAGATTTGAAGTGCCTATGATGTTCCAGATGCTCACAGATCCTAGGCACCTAGCTGTAGAGAATGCTGTCATGTCCTGTAACCCTTGAGAGGTGAGTGAGCTGCAAAGCATCGATCTGGCTACCTAGTAAGTCAGCTCCAAACACTTGGTCAACTGCAGTGCCAAATTTACTGAATAAAAAGCTATTTTTCTGGAAATTATCTTAAACCACACATGCTTCATTTGAAAGAAAGCACATTATTTTTATTATTTAAGGAAATAAAAAAGGAAATCAGCAGGGAAGCCCTACAATTTAGAAAAGGTTGGTTACAGAACATAACACACAAAGCAGATTTGATCCTAAGGAACAAGAGGTCTTGGAGAGTTTGAAATCGGGGTCCTTGCTATCTACATGGGAGCAGAAACTATTTTCCAGGTACTGTGCCTGAGTCACCCAGATGCTCCCGTTCCATCACCTGCATCCCTGCCTCCCTGTTTGAGTCCACAAGAAGCACATTCCCAGGCCCCTTAGTGCTCTGCCTTGCATGGCACATTCCTCTTTTTTCTGATCTGGAGTAAGGTTCCAAGTCTCCTTCATGACTTTTTTTTTTTTCTTACTTGCTGACCCCATTGTGATTCCTGTTCCTGCTGGTAGCTTCAGTGTTTGGCGAGGCATCCTCCTCCATGGGCTCTCCTTCCGGGTGAGAAGGTCGATTCCAGTCACCAGTTCCTGGGTGGCTTTATTGTGTCACCTTTTTGGATTTGATTGATTCTTCACCTGTGTTCCATGAATTAAGTGTCTGCTGCTGAAATCTAAAGAAGTTTCCGTTTCACAGCCTACACCCTGAACTCACTCCAGATCTGTTCCCTGCATTTTATACATGGATAAGCAGGGGCCAGGAAACAGAGGACTAGCTCTAGGCAGACAGCTCCTTCAGCCACCACCCTAGTGCAAACAGACTTGGACTCAAATTCCTGATCTGTGTCCTGATAACTATCTGCCTAGTCTCTTCCATCCATAAAATGCCCAGTGTAGCTGATGGCTGAACTATAATGATTGGTAAGGGCATTATAGGATCCAAGCACAGTACTATTTTCCCCATCATTACATAATAACTAATGTCATAACAGCAAAGGAAACTCACTAAACCCGTGTTATTTATTTATTTATTTATATTTATTTATTAATGTCTGTGAGTGATCACGTGAGAAGTAAAGAGAGTGGCTGCTGGTTTGGCGTGATTTGGGGATTTATTCAATCCACAGTATATTTATCGTGTACCATGTGGCTGCCAGCAGGGTTCTAGACACTGAGACTAAGGTCGTATCAACAGATAGGGTCATAGAGTATGTAGTATAGAGAGAGTAAACAGACAGTAAATACGAGAAGGTATGCTGTGTCAAAAGATGAACCTGTGAAGGGGACAAGAGTGATAGTGATTATGGTGAGGACATCAGGACATTTGAACAGAGGTGTGAAAAAGGGACGAAACAAGTCACACAAGCATCCGGGGAAATGGCATTGCTGTCAGCACAATGGCCCCAGAAAACACTGCACTGGAGGAAGCTGGTGTGCCTGGAGCAGAGGAAAAGACAGGCAGTGAAGTCTGAGGGCCTGATAACCTACTGTTTGGATTTTGGATTTTATTCTGATTGAAAAAAAGTTTGGTGTCTAGCCCAGTTGTCATCAGAGAGGTTTTATCCAGCAACTGATGGACACAGATGCAGATTCACAGCCAAACATTAGGCAGAGCTCAAGGAATACTGCAGAAGCAGGGGTGGGGTGGAATGGCGGGGTGGGGGGGGGCAGGGAGAGGGTTGTAGGAACCGGAAAGGTCAAGGACACCAGAAGAAAACTCACAGATTCAACTAGCCTGAAGCCAGACTGAACCTATCACCAGGGAGCCTGCATGGGACTGACCTAGGCACTCTGCATATATGTTATAGTTGTGTAGCTCAGTCTTCTTGTGGGACTAACAGTGGGAGCAGAGACTGTCTCTGATCCTTTTACTGGTTTTGGGGACCCTACTCCCCATATTGGGTCACATTGCCCAACGTTTATACATGGGGAGGTGCATATTCTTACTGCAACTTGATATGCCATGTTTTGTTTATATCCATGGGAGACCTGTCCTTTCCTGAACAGAAATGGAGGAGGAGTGGATTGGTGGTGGGAATATAGGATGGGAGAGGAAGGAGGGAGAGGAAACTGCACCCTGGATGTAAAATAAATAAATAAATGAATGAATGAATAAATAAATACTTTATATAAAGGGAATAAAAGTTAGGAAAAGATACAAGGTTGGCTTAAGTTATTGAAAATGATCATTTTGATTGTTGTATGAAGACTGCAGGTAGGTAATAGAGATTTCTGCAGCATCGCTTGACCTCCAATTGTATTCTGACATTGCAGATTAATGAGAGTTCTGCCCAAAGAGGAGAAATTAAAGATAATGCTGAATGTTTATATCTGCAGGAAAGGCCATTTGGATAAATTGGTTATACTATGAGATGAAAGCTTTTTCTCAAAGCTGGGAGGGAAGTGGACATTGGCACTATGAAAACTCATTTGGGTGGGTAGAGGGTGGCATTAAAAGTGTGACCAGAAACTCACCTACAGTGGTTGTAGGGTAGCCTGCGGTACTTTCCTGGTATGGGTTTATTGAGTGAGGTTCTGTCCATCTGTAAGTGTCAAGAGCTTTGAGAATGCAGAGACGTTGAGGGAAAGAGAGGATGTTGGTGACACAGGTCTGATTTATTGTTCCTTACTGGATTACATGACATAAGCCAAGCTGTATACTTAGACTTCCCTCTCATGTCATCCCAAGCTGTTACAGCTATTTCAACCGACAAAAGTATTCCCATATTTCTTGCTTTCTGTCCTCTCACACTGACCTCCAGAAATCCAAGGGATAAGAGAGACAGAGCAAACTTTGGGTGGATATGGAGATGACCTCTGCCATCCCCTACCACCTGTGGCAGGTGGGAGAGCTGGCCCTGAGATCATGAGAGTGGGAGAATTGGCACTGTCCCCCACCAGCCATAGCGCACAGGAGAGCAGGCCCTGCACCTCACCTGGGCAGCACAATAGAGCTGATCCTGTTGGTGGAGGCTCAGGTGAGTGGGCCAGGGGAGCATGAGAGAAAGAGGACTGACCTCTCCCCTGCCTCATTTGTCATGTGGTGGCATGGGTGAGGAAAACAATACCCTCCCTCCCCTTACCCCTTGCCACCTGAGGCAGGTGAGAGAGCTGGGCCCAGGGTCACGAAAGTGGGAGACCTGGCCCTGCCCTTCACCAGCTTTAGCACATGGGAGAGCCAGCATGGCACCTCACTTGGACAGCACACTAGAGCTGACCCTGTTGGTGCAGGTGAGCCAGGCCTGTAGGCATGAGAGCAGAAGAGCTCTCCCGTACCCTCCCTGGTATGCCATGGGATGGTAAGGGTAACATTCCTTCCTCCTCATCCCTTGCCACCTGCAACAGGCATCAGAGCCAACCTCGGGGACATGAGAACGGAAGAGCTAGTCCTGCTCCTCATCAAGTGCAATCCAGAGAGCGGACCCTGCACCTTGCCTGGACAGTACAGTAGAGCTGGTCCTGGTGGTGTGAGTGCAAACAAGAGAACTGGCCCCACTCCTTGCTGTCTGCTACATTGGGTTGGCTAGCTGAGGCAGTGTTGGAGAGCTTGCCTGGGTGGTGATGATGAGGAAAGCTGGCAGGCTGACCAACCCAGCTACCACCCAGGCCCAGAACCAGGACTATGAGGTAGCCTACTCTGACACCCACCTCATCTATGAACTGCTGAAGCATGTGAAGGGTCCGGACCTGCAGGTCCAAAGCTACAGAATCTCCATGACACAAGGCAACAACAGGGTATCCAAGAGGAGTCCCAGTGAGGGCCCAGTATCCATAGTGTAGCAGAAGCCAGAGGCCTTGAGCCAGACCAATGACTAACTGCAATGAACACTTGCAAGTAAAGACATATGGACTAAAGGGTGAACTGTGTGACTTAGTAAGCTACACTACAGCTCCTGCACCAATGTATTTTTTTTATTCATTTTTGTTTGTTTGTTTAGTTTGGCTCAGATTTTTTGGTGTTACTTTTAAATTTTGTTTTGGCGGGGAGGTTAGAGGGTCAGAGGGCAGAAGTGAGGGGACAGGGAGATGAGTGGGATTGGGATTCGTGATATGAAATCCACAAGGAATCAATAAAAAGTTAAGAAAAAAAGTGAAGGATCATCAACTAGCAAGGACAACATCAAAGACTTAGCAAATAAACTTGTCCTAACAAAGCAAAGCCAAACTTGTGGCATTTTAGCCAGAACAGTCAGTTCTTGTTAATATTGTGTGGCAACAGCAACAGGAACAAGAACAAATCACTGCCAATTCTGACAACAATTATTCATCTTTGGCATGCAATATGTATGTGCAATATACACAAGCAAGTGTGAGTTTTCATTGCCACAGACTCAACCAATTATCACTAGAACAAAAATACACATAAAAAGTCCAAGAGAGCCTTCTCTAAGGTCTAGCCTAGACCCACTTTGCCTGCCCCTAACCATAGGACCTTCTCATGCTACATCCAACCTCTCTACCCAATCAGATCCTGCACATTGTTCTTCAGGGTCTATCACAGTAAGTCTGCCTGATTGTCTCCTTTATGTACCCTCCCCAACCACCCAGATCTACTGTGAGTCCCATATCCAGTGCTCAGCCTAGTCTGGCCACTCCTATCTGCACCACAACCAACTTCTAGGCTTCTATTAGGACCCACTCTGTTCTACCTGCCCCTAACCCAAAGGCCCCTCCCACACCACACCCAACCTCTATACTTAGGAAGGTCCTGCACATTCTTCTCCAGTGTCTAAACAGGTTTGTCTGCCTAATCTTCACCTCCACATTCCCTCCTCAGCCCATAAATCTACCCCCATACTCCAGGCTTGGACCAGAACACACATCTTTCCTACCCAGCCCAGTCCCCTGTGTCCGCCTGACTTTATTCCACTTAGTCATTTCCAACCTTTAGGCTCAACCTGCTAGTATATCCTCAATTCTGGTCCAACCTGCTCTGTCCACATCAGACACAGGCCTAACAAAAGAAGTTTATATGACCAGATCTCACTGCAAAAATATGAACTATATGAAAGATCAAGCCATTATCTCCTCTCTAAACCTATCCATCCTGTAGAAATGTTTGCTAGCAAGAATTATCTAGACGAATCCCAGGACACAGAACTTGAAAGAACAATCATAAACTTTACCAAAGAATGCAAGGAGTTTAAAGAAGCCACAAAGAAACACCTCAATGAACTGAAAGAGAAAGAAATAATGAATGCTTGAGTGATACCCAAGAAAACACAGAAATAAGGCTGAAGGAAATGACAAAGACCATTCAGGATTTGAAAATGGAATTCAATAAGGAGAGAGAAACATTGAAGATGACTCAAGCTGAAATGAACACGAAACTGAAAAACCCAATAATCCAACTATAAAACTCAAAGGGAAGCCTGAGAAGTGGAATGAATCAAACAGAAGATAAAATGTCAGGACTTGAAGATAAAACAGAGAATCTAGACAAAATACACAAATACGAAAAATTAATAAAAAAGACAGCACATACACACAGGAAAAAAACACAGGAAATATGGGACCCCATGAAAAGACAAATCTTCACATTATAGGCATAGACAAGAGAAAACGGCCCTAAGTCAATGACGTAGACCAGCTATTCAAGAACATAGAAGAAAACTATCCCAAGGAAAGCATATACATACAAGTAAGATTATACAGACCGAACATGTTACATTTATTTAATTAGAAACACACACACACACACACACACACACACACACACACACACACACACACACACACATCTGTAACAACAATTGATGGAAAGCAGGGCATGACTTTGAAAGGGATCAAAGAGTATATGAGAAGTTTTTTGGGAGGGAAAGGGAAGAGGGAAATACTGTAATTATAGTCTCAAAAATAAGAGAAAAATTAGTAAGTCCAAGAACTGAGAACTAAGATGTAGTCTATCACAGAGTGTTCCATCAACCTTGTTTCTTTTTAAAAAGTTTTACTTAATTTTTAATTTCAATTAAAGTGTGTGTGTGTGTGTGTGTGTGTGTGTGTGTGTGTGTGTGTGTGTACATGCATATGTGTATGCCACATGTATGGAGGTTCCTGCAAAGACCAGAAGAGGGTACCAGACCCTCTGAAGTTGGAGTTTCAGGTGGTTGTAAGCTGCCTGACATAGGTGCTGGGAACCAAACTTTGGTCCTCTGGAAGGGCAGCAGGTGTTCTTAATTTCTGAGCTATTTCTTCAGTCCCAAGCATTCTGCTTCTTTAGTAGGGGACTCTAGGCTTTATCAACAACGGAGCTGCTAGGTAAAAGGGTAGCTTGAAGAGGAGACAGAACACCAGCCGCCACCTTCTTGGGAGGTTTCTTGGGTAAGCAAACTGGAAAGGGTGTATCAGTCCTCACATACTTTTCATTTCACTGATGCATTTATCTAAACTACTACTTGTCACTTGATGCCAAAGATGATGTTCCTAAGGTCCTCACATCACTTCACAGGAGCTCTCAGACTCTCTATCTCTATGGTTGTACAATTGCCACCAGCGCAGGGAGAATCAGCCATGGGCTGCAACTCCATCGCCAGCTCCCTAGACATGAAGAAGGCAGCACTGGCTGTGAGGAGCTCTGATGTTTGAGGACACCAACACCAACAACAAGCCCTTCCCACAGACAGCCCTCCGAGGGCAGTTGAGTGAGTACTTGTGGATGATTAATTTCTCACTGTGGATGTTCAGAGCTACTTCATGAGTTGTGCTTACTTGTATGTCATACAAGGAATGACACTTAAGACTGGTCTTTGTAAAGGATATAGCTACAGGAGAGATCATTACCATGCATATAAGAAGAATCAGCCAACACTGGACAGGTAAAGAAGTAAGGATGTTGAGGCCAGATTTCTAATTGTTTTTTAACTGGCAACATATAGGATTGTTTGAATATCAACTTAAGGAATGATAATAGCAAATTTAAGTAACTCACTAAATTAAAAGAGAAATATCAAGAATTCACATTGATGCCCACTAGTTGTTCTATCATTAAGACTTTTTTTGATGAATATAGTAATTGCAATAATTTGCTTTCTTGTGTAGTACTTTTTAATTACATAGGGAACAAAGAGCTTTGTCATGGATGATCTCACCAGATACCACTGTGCTGAGCTCTGGGATCTGTGCCCAGATTCCTATCCAGGAATGACAGAGACTTATTCCCTCTGGGAGTGATGACAGGAAATGGTCATAGGTACACCACTTGAAGTTAACAAAAGTTGTCTCATCCCGAGTCATGTTTCATTCTAGGCAAAACTCACCTCTGATAACTGATCAACATAAGCACAGAGCCCAGTCCTGTTAGGAATCAGGGAATCACAAAAAGCCAGCCATCTCTAAAGGTCCACATGCAATCAGCAAAGGCTTTTGTTGCAATTGCTTGTAACCCAACTTCTCCCTTGGTCCCAAACCCTCCTTCCTTCTTCTGGAGCTGATCCTAATAGCACTCCTTAGTGAACTTCCTGGAGGCTGACTTCTAGGTCTCTTTCCTGAGTTGAGGTATTCAAACTGCACCAGCACTTTAACGAAATGGTGAAAGTTCATATCACAGTAGGAAGATTTACAAAAAAAAAAAATTACGTGAAACCAGGTAGGATGCTTTTATAATTAGAAAAAGTACAAAAAGTCAAAATTTAGTCCTCACTGCGAAGCATTAAAATATAGGAGGGATCCGTGGGGACCTTTGAGAAGTGATTAGATTCATGAGAACTTTGCCATCATAAATAATTTGATCTTCTCTTGGGTTAGCTCAAGAGTGGGTTTGTTATAAAAGCAGGTTGAGCTCTTGTCATTACACACATACTTTTTGCCTTAAGATGTCATGTGCTGCCTCAGGGCTCTATGGAAGCCACACCAGCAGGAAGGATCTCACCAGATATGACTGCCTTATCTTGAATTTCCCAGCCTTCAGAACTATAAGCCAAATAAACGTATTTTTCTTGGTATCAGGTTTTCTCTTAAAGCAATAGGAAATGGTCTGAGATAATGATCTAAGTATACAGTGTTGCTTCTGCGATCACCCTGGGACAAGTGTGTGAACCAATTTTAATCATGAAGAGATGCCGTTCAAAACCTCAAGGTGAGAGGCATACTCAAAACTACCCTCTTTGTAATCCTCACAGGTATAGAGCCATGAAGCCACAGAAAGACTATACAGCTCATATTAGTTACTCTTCTGTTGCTATGGTAAAGCACCAGGACCAAAGGCAACTTAAGGAAGAGGGAGTTTATTCTGGTTCATGGAAGAGGCCATCATGGCAGGGTAGAGGCATGGCAGCAAGCAGCAAGCATGGTGGCAAGAACAGGAAGCTGGAAGATCACGTCTTTAACAACACAACATCAAGCATGAAACAAAGAGAACAAACTGGAAATAATGTGAGGCTTTAAACTCTCAAAACCCATTCTAGTGACATACTTCCTCCAGCAAGCCATACACCCCTCCCCCAATAGCCTTCCCAAACAGCACCACCACTTGAAGACCAAGCATCTAATGTCTCAACCTGTGAGGGACATTTCTCATTCAAAGCACAACACACCTATTCTGAATTGGTTCCAAACTGAAGAAAATTAAAGAAATTCGACACAAAACATGCCAACTAAAATGTCTTAGGGGATCCTGGATTTGACCAGGTCTCTTTGCTGTGTGGGACATTATTGAAACAACAGTGAAACTCAAATGGGTTTAACTTACATGATCACATGACACCAATTGTCATAGCCATGATCTTCATGCTTCTGTAGGAGAAGGTCTTTGTCAGTAAACACAACACACACACACACACACACACACACACACACACACACACACACACACACACACACACACTAAAATCCAGGGATGGCAAGATATGAGGTCAACAACTGTGGTGCATCAGTCCCAGTCTTTCAGAAGAACATGTTGGAGGAGCACCTGCCTAGTTATCTGACCCCAGGGACCATCCTGTCTCCATGAAGAGGCATGAGGAGACCCTTAAGAGACATCAGCTCTAAGAGAATACAGGCTGACTTGTGGGAGAGTGTAAGAACCCTAGCAAGGTTTAACCTGAAAAAGCAGACCAAATCCAGGGGCTGAGGAAACAATGTATGAGGAGGAACTTAGCAATTCACCAAAACAGAAATGACTGATCTTCCACAATGCCAGGGTCTTCAATAAATCTACCAGAAAGGGGGGATTTCTTTTTAACTTCTAAAGATTATTACCTTGTGCCTATGCCCTAAATAATCAAGGCTGTGGTTTTTGTTTCCTTAAAATTTTATCCTGAAGTCTACAAACACAAGTGCTGTCTTCATGAATCATCTTTATTTTTAAAATTTGGCTAACACTCAACTCAAGTGGCTTTGACATGTTTAAAGCAATTTGTTTCACAAATATAAAAGCTAGGAAAGATTGAAATGGTTGAGATGAGATCCTGGAGGCAACGTGTCATTTCCTCTCACTCGGGAATATGCTGCACGAATAAGAAGCTGCTGGATGGAAAATGCCATCCTTGCTGTCCCCACTACCTCATTTCTGTCACTTTAGTCATAGAAACATCTCCTCATCTCTTTGAGAAATTAATTGCTTCAGAATATTAGAGGCTCTTGTCCATCTGGCCACCAACTTTCTGCTGAACCTAGAGGGAACTGTCAACTTAATTTTAAGGAGTGGAGTATCAAATGTGGCTTTTACTCTGGGGAGCCAGTTATGAAGCCGAGAGAGAAAGGCGCGCTGCTTTTCTATTTTTCCCAGACAAGGAAACAGAACATAAAATACCATCAGCTCTTATGGTAGTGCAAATAGAAAGCCCAATGCCTCTATTGGAGGAACTCAGAGCTTTGTGAAGATGAATGTACTCCTTCCCCCCAAATAAAGTCCTGCTGATGTCTTTCTCCACAGGTCACTCACTCCCACAGTGTGAGGTGTCACACTTTACTACCAGACTGCGGAGACAGCCAGATGTTTCATTTTTTGATTCCTATCTTCATCAGCTTGGCTACTGGAACAAAATACTATAGCCTGGGTGACTTAAACTACTTCTGGAAGTTGAGTTCTTGATGATTTACGGTGCTGGAACATTTGGTTCTTCATGAGGGTCAACTTCCTGTTTCATGACATTTTCTCTTTATGTCCTTGTGAGATAGGAAAAGAGATTAAAGTGTGGATGCCTGGTCTTGTCTTTTTATGGGCAGGGCACTAACCTTATTCATGATGGCTCCACTATCATGACACAATCACTTCCCGAAGGACCCATCTCCAAATACCATCACACCAGAGGGTAGGATATCAACATAGGAGTTTGGAGGGGACAAATATATTTAGTCCATAGCCTATTTCAGTTTGCTTCTCCAAGTCTTTTCTTGTTCCCACACCAAAGATCCTCTGTTTGCTTTGCCTAAACTAAGACTATGCTCATCACATCTATTTTCTTCCTTTGATGAGGGATCATGAAAAGTCAGATAGTGATAATTGGTTTATCCCAGTAATCATGGCTGGACCATGGGCCTGAGATCTGAAAAAAAAATCTCTGAAAAAGACAGTGTCCACAGAATGTGGAGGACCCAGTCTTCTCCTCACATCCAATGCAGTGATACAACTCCACTATGGAAGGTTGGGTCTTAAAGCATTCTTGCCTACAAAGTATAAACGTGAAGTAAGAGTCAGTGCAATTATTCTCACAGATATTGAAAGGTTAGCAAGAATGAATATATTAGACTCTTACCATGACTGTTAGTTGAAACCAACGCTCTTAGAATGAGTTGTAATATGACTGTTTGGGGGAATGGCATATGAGGACAATCACGGACTAGGATGCTGCCAGTGAAGTCTGGGTCAGATAAAGTGTGGGGCTTCTAAACTGCTCCAGCAAGCTCCATGCCATTCCTTAGAGGCTTGGACAATGGTGTATAGGTTTCTGACACGCGTATGTCATTGCACACCCCTCCTATAACAGGCCTACACACAGACTGTTAGAGTTTCAGAGGCATGTGACTTGGCCCATTTATTGCCCTTGTTACTCTAAATTTTTGGTAGTTCCCACTAGTGAGACCTATTTCCCCTGCAGGTGATCTTTTTAAGTTTTCTGCTAGCTCAAATCTGCCAACCTCTACCCAGAACCTTGAGTATCTGTAGGATCCTACATACCCTGCATAGCTCAGACAGGTTTGGAGACAGGCTTGGCTCTTTACTACTTGAGGGCAGGAGTGGCTAAAGCTTGGGCCTCTTGTCTCTGCAGTGAATAGCTGAGAAAAAATCTGTATTTTGTCTCCTCCAGTCCTTGTTAGAGCTGTTTCCTAGCTCTGTTTCTGTGTGCTACACTCTTTAGAGGTCAGTTTTCTTCTCCATCGGTTTCATCTTGAATGGGCACCTCTGCTTGACCTGAACTGTGCTGAATGCAACCACCATGAAATTTTAAGGTTAACCAAGGACACACCCTATCCAATCAAATGTTCTTGGCTCCTGATGATTTCTCTCATAGAAATGGAGTTTCTGTACCATTTGGGGTTGTGTCCACATTGTTTAACACCATCAGACTCTCTCTTTTGCCTCTGCCACATTCCTCTAGATTTCTAGTAACTTTCCCTATGTCCTCTGTGACACTCATATATCCTGGGTTGGCTAAGGACAATTCTTGTAATTCTTCTCTATGCCAGCTTTCTCAACATCCCTCCTAGACTCTCTTTTTATCTTTGTGTCCTGGATTATGACCCACTCAGTTCCATCAGATCCTGTCTGACCTTTTATAGAGGAGTATTCAAACTCTCCATTGGGTGCAGACAATTTCTAGACCTGCAAAGTAAGTGGGCTGGGAAAGTGATTATACTTACGTGCAACCCTAGATAACTATGCTGTTTTTTTTTTTTTTTCATGAAATGCACTTCATGATGAACATTACCTTTACCCATATGCAGATACAAGTATTAAAGTATTTGCAGAGACATGCTCACCGGAGCAGCCAGTCCTAATTATTCATCAGACAGTTAACCCTAGACATATCTCCTCTTTCTACTCCCTCATTGTGCCTTGACTACAGATTCAACCCTCAGGATTATCACTCTAATCACCACTAACTCATAGTGCTCAGCCCCCTACACTTTCCAGTTTGTCTCTTCGAACTTTGGCGATCTTGTCTTTTTAGGACACTCCTCTCTCCAGAAGAGCAGCTAGTCATCTGAAAAAGCCCGTTTGTGTAAATGAATGAGCGGTGGCTGTCAGAAAAAGATTAGCTCCTTTCACTGGGCATTCTCATTCCATTAGAGAAACTGCTGGTGGTAAAGCTTCATCCAGAACATTGCCAGGATGAATGAACTCAGCCTGGTGTTCTGAGAGTACTTCCTGTTTCATCATGCCAATGGCTGCATCTCTACCTGACCAGAGACTAGGCAGATGACAAAACTTCTCAAGCTATGACTCATGAACATACTTCTCCAATTTCCATTCAAGTGAATGCTTGAGATTAAATACTTGATTTTATAATAACCCTTTTATCATTTTACATATCTCTTCCAGAAATCTGCTTTTAAAACTATATTTTGTTTCAGGGATCCAAGCATGAAACTATGATCTTTCCAGGTTGGCAGAATAATATGGATTGTTCATCTCTCCCTTCTAGAACCTTCCCACAGGTCCTGTTGGTGAGTCTGTAGAAGGAACAGGTCCCAGTGAAGTCTCTTCAGCTCCTGTCTTCAGAGACCTGCACATTTTCTTGAGCTGCTTGGAAACTGCTCTTGGAAACTAATGGTGACTTAATTGGATTTGATCTGTTAATAAGATTCTGACCATTTGATAGAAGAGGTTTCGGGGAGGTGGTTTGCAATGGACTCTAACACAATGAAATGGATTGTTGGGGGAGGATAATGATGTGTTGTGTGGAGAATCCAGATGTCTCATCCAATCACCAAAAAGCAAGAAGCCAGTTACCAACCCAGTAATGACAGCAGACTGGCTCCATTATGGTGGCTCAGTTCTCATAGGCTCCTCATTATTGACCTCCATCTCTGCCTGGAGATTGAGTGGTGCCCAAGCTCTGAATATATGCAGGAACTTTAGTCCATGAAGGAATTCTCTTACATTAGAAGCTGATGAACATCTGGAGAATTCCATGAATAATAACCCCCATCCCACCTAGAGGCCAGTCATATCTCTTACCCTTGAAACATTCCCAATTTCTCAAGTTTCTTTTCAAGACCTACCTGCCTTGTCTGAGACTTTGCTCTTCAGCTCTTGCCTGCCCTCTCCTCCCAGAATGCCTGCCCATTGACTAACTGTTGACTGTTTGCAGAATTCCTGTTACTCTAACTGTAACAGACTCTAAAGAAAGGTTCGGAACACTGGGTGTGCACCCGAGGGACACGGAATCAGTACATAAAACAATCATCTGCTCCTCTATATTTATTTCAGCACTGTTCACAACAGCCAGGTTCCCTAGTGAAGGGAAAGCTAAAATGATTCACATATAAAATGGAACACTACTTAGTAATAAAAGAGTGAAACCCTGGCATTTCTGGAAACACCAATGGTCTCAGGTTCACAGTTTTAAATAAATGATTCAGATATAGAAATACAGATGGGGCATGAGGTTACTCATGTAGAATATAAAAAGCTAAGCTCACAGAAGTAGATGGTATAATCCTGGTTGCTGGGGCCTGGGGAGGGTGGAAAAAGGAGGAACAAGGAGATCGCTTAATGGGAACAAAGATACAGATAAATAAGTGGAATGGCTTTTGTGGTATTATATATAGCCAACAATGTATTGTGAAAATGAAATTGGTAGGAGAGGGGATTTAGATGGTCTCATAAAAAAGAAATGTGTTTGAGAAGACAAATGATCTGTGTGCAAAACTGATCATCAACAATATATACATGTACCAAAATATTATCCTGTACCCTAGGAAAATGTGGAATTCTTACTTATCAATTAAAGTAAGTTGATTTCAATCAAGCTAAATGAAGATAATATGTGTTGTTAAACTTCTGTTTTACAAACACACACACACACACACACACACACACACACACACACACACTATAGGATGTCAGGATGCAGGACACAGCAAGGCTTCGTGTCACACAAATTCACTGAACTAGAAATTGGACATGATCTTATAAAGGCTGGTAAGCAGCCATAGATGGGAAGTAGATTGGGAGACTGAAGGAGCCATCACAGACTCTTCTGTAGTTTAGCAAAGAAACTTATGAACAGTCAAGCAAGGGACTGGGGATGGAACTCGGAGTGCTTGCCTGGTGTGCACAAAGCCCTGGATTCAACCTTTAGCATACATAGTAAATAAAGTGGCCAAGAGAGTGTTCAGCCAGAGTTAGGGGTGCAGGTCCAGAGCCCTATCCTGGATGCCTGGAGGCTAAAGAAATCCTTGTGAATACACAGAATAGTTAGAGCTATCATCATGCAGCAACCATTCCCCACCCCCTTAGGCAGTGATTAAATTCGTAACTATTTATGCCTGGGACACAAGTGTGTGTGTGTGAGAGAGAGTGAGAACAGGAAAGAGTGGGGAGACAAAGATGGAGAGAGACCGATTACAGAAATAGGAGGAAATTCAAAAAAGGGGGGCTGAGATCCTGGGCGAGGCTAGCCAAAGACGTGCCGGGCTATTTTTAGCTCATCTTGATGCAGCCCGTCTGGCTGCTACAATAGTGGCACGTTATGTGGGTTATCCTCTGATAAGAAACGCCATGGAGATGCAGCTTCCTATGCACTTGCAATATTCAGAATAGGACTGGTAATTGGGTCATCTTATTAGCAAGCAACCATCACTAAGCAGTTGAAAGAGCTTCTGGTTATCCCCCATCAATCCCCACAGAGTGCTCAGGGAGGAACCAGAGGGTAAGGGTGATGAATAATTAGCCCACTTAGTGCCTTTCTTTAGTGAGTTTTCTTTCCACTTACATGATGCTTCCTTTTAGATGGGAGCCTTAAGAGCAAGGTGTGATGGTTGGCACATTAGTTTTCATTAGGTATCTTTCCCCACTTTTCTCACCCCTCACTTCATATTGGCAAGACACCTTAGAATTATAGGGAACATCCAGCAGTACCCCCCGCTGTATCACACCTCAGTTCAGATTACAACTTTCTAACCAAGTAGTTTCAATTCTGTGGGTACTAATGAGCCAAGCTTATTAATTCAGAAGTGTGGGAGATCACAGTAAGACCTGAGCTTACCAATGGAGAGAGAGGCAAGGGTATGGTCAGAGGAGGGGACCAGAAAGAAGAGGGGAAAAATAAGAGGGATGGAGAGAGGTACAGGTGCGATCTCATTCCAACCCCCACAGTTCCTTCCTGCATGTTCTATGCAGCACATGGGATGTAAAATGCACTAGTGACTCTGTTAACCTGGGGACCCTAACTTTGCTTAGAAACTTGTGCTTATTGGCTGAGATGCATAGACATGTATGCTTTGTGTGTGTGTGTGTGTGTGTGTGTGTGTGTGTGTGTGTGTGTGTGTGTACTTGTTTACAAGGGTAAGAACAAGAAAGAGAGAGAAAGAATGATACATTATAGAAAGGGTCTGTGATAGTGGGAGGTGATGATAGCCAAAGGCATGCACAGCTATTTCCAGCTCTTCTTAAGGTGATTGAGAAGGCAAACAATGAGGTCTCAGGTACTGAGATGTGGACACTGGCCCCTGCTACTTCCACCTCAAACAGTCTCCATCACTCAAACTAGAATGGCAGGCAAATCTTTCCAGGAAGAAGTTGGCCTGTGGGTTGTCAGGGCTCCTACTTGGACTAATTAAGTCCTCAGTGTGAATGTTGCATGGATACTGGGTATTTATGTGTAGAGACTCAGGGATTCCTGTCTTTGCCACCAGGAGACAAAAGACAGGACAGCAATTATCTTGTGTTTGTCTTTTGAAAGTGTTTTCTTGTTTGTGTGTGAATTTCTTTTTATTTGATTAATAGTAATTGTAGCTATTTGGAAGGACACAATGTAACATTTTGAGCTACATATATGCATCACAGAAAAAATTAATCAAGCTAACTAAGATAGCCACCACTTTGCCAATTTATTCTTTTTGTGATGAAAACATCAAGAATCTAGCATTTCATCATTTTTGAAACATGCAAGTTTTTAACTGTGGTCCCCATGCAGTACAGCTGATCACCACACTCTCTTCCTCCCATCTTACAGGAACTGTCCTCACTAATCAACATCTCCCCTCTCCTTGTACCCATTGCCAGACTCTAGCCTCAACTAATGACCCTCCCATTCTCTGTTTCTATGAAATTGACCTTTAATATTCAACATGTGGGAACTGCAGAGACAGCCTAGTTGTTAAGGGTACTTACTGCTCTTGCAGAAGACCTGAGTATAGCTACTATCACCTATTTTAGATGACTCACAACCACCTGTAACTCCAGCATCAGGAGTTCCAATGGTCTCTTCTAGCCTCTTCTTGTACCTACACATACATATACACATAACCAAAAATAAAAATTTCTTATAAAAGACTCAAGCTATAAATGGGAGAACATTATTTGGTTTTCTGTGACAGGATTATCTCGCTTAGAATAATGTCTCCCAGTTCCACCCATGTTGTTACAAGGAACAGAGTATAATAGCATCTTATTGTATACATCACCCTGTTTATTGATGAGCACTTGGGTGGGTTCCATATCTTAGTTACCATGAATAATACTGAAAAGTACATGGGAATGCACATTTTCCTTTAGCATAGTTATTTTATCTTGTGAATAAATTCCTAGAAGTGGGGTCCATGGGTCATATAATTATGTTTTTTTTTTTTTGTGTGTATGTGAGGAGTGACCATACTATTTTCCACAATGACCTATTAATTTACATCCCAACCAACAATATAAAAAGACTCCCTTCTCTCAGTATCCTCACCAATGCTAGTTCGTTGGTCAACTTTTTGGTAATTGCCATTCTAAAAGGTGACAGACATCTCACTGTGGTTTTAAATCACATAGTGTTCACAATTAGAGAGAAAGAATATATTTTCATGTATCTGTTGGCCATTTGTATCTCTTCTTTTGAGAAACACCTACAGAAATCGTTTGCCCATATCCTCAAACAAGTTACTGAATCCCTGTGGACTTTGGTTCAGTGTTGGTTATTATCACCCTTCCTGTTGCCAGTTTTGTTATTTCCGGTTTTTGTGTTAGCACAAAAGGGCATTTTATATAAATTTGTGCTCTTTAGTCCATAATCAGTTGGTTTAGTTAGCTTCATAGTCTGTAACAAAACATCTGAGAGAATTAATTTATAAAGAAAAAAGTTTTATTTTCACTCAAAGGTTGGACATTGTAGTCCAGGACCTGCTTTGGCATCTCTATAGAGAGCTCCTGCCAAGACTAGGTAAACTCACCTCCTTATTCAGCTGGACATAACAAACCCCCCTCCTCAACTCAAACACAAAACAAACACGGTGAGTTTTCCTGAGTTTTGCAGTTGGTGACCTCCGTCAGGGTGAGCAGGACCTCCCTCAGGGTGAGCAGGACCCAGCTGATGCCAGCTTTTCTGCACATGTATCTGTACTTTCTTCCTCTTCTCATCCCCAAAGCTATGCAGAGAGCAGCGCCTTTTTTTTTTTTTCCCAGACTGGGTCCCCCTCTAGCCCAAGCTGGCCTCAAACTTGCCACAATCCTCCTGCCTCAGCCCCTCAAGTGCCAGGATTACAGGAGTGAGCTATGGCTTTCGGCTTCAGATCTCCTTAACAGTTTGTTTACTTAAAACCCATCTACAAGGCTTCTGGTTATTTCTAGAACATTGAAACTGCTTGACAAGTGGTACAAAACAACCCATATATTCCAGTTTTCATGCCCTACTGGCCTTCTTGCTCTTAATCCCAAAATAGATGCTGCTACCACCCATTTTAGACCCATCTTCAAAAGCTCTTCCTGGAGGATTCCCTGCGCTGCGCTCAGTGAGACACAGCCTTCAAAACAGCTGTAAATAGCTTCCCCAAGAAGCTGGCACCAAGCGCTCCCCCTCTACTTCTCACCATCCCACTGACTGTGGACCAGCTCCTTGGAGGCAGAAGCAAGCTGAGCATCCTACTTCTCACACTGTCCTCCTGACCACGGGACCCCCAAAGGCAGGGAGTGAGCATTTAACTGCTCAGAATGTCCCCTTGACCATACTCAAAACAGAGCATCCTTCCTGCTCTGACCCTGGTCTGGTGCTTTCTCGTGCAAAGTGTTCATAAGAGTTCACTAAGCATACTCTAAAGAAAAAAAAAAAGAGCATTGCAGTAGAAGTCAAACAAAAATATGAACAATAAAAAAAAGTGACTATAAAAGAGGATACTTAAAAATCTTTTTTTTTTTCTTTTTGGTTTGGGTTTTTGTGTTTCAAGATATGGTTCTCTTTGTAGCTCTGACTGTCCTGGAACTTGCTTTGTAGACCAGGCTGGTCTTGAACTCACAGAGATCCACCTGCCTTTGCTTCCCAAGTACTGGGATCAAAGGTGTGTGCCACCACCATCTGGTTAAAATTCATTTTTGAAAAGAAAGTTTCTTAATATGAATGACAACTTGACATTTATTGTAATGCTGGAACAAAATCTTAAATTGTCATGCAGTAAAAAGGGATATTATATTAAGCATCATCCATATAACTCCAAATCTACCCAAGTTGCTCCATCCACCCTGCTCTGTGCTCTACAGAACAAAGGTAATAGTCAACTGGAGCTTTGCACTTCCTAGGGTGAGTTCTGCATTTTATTAAGGGGTACTATAACAATAGAAACATACTAGGGCAGCGTTTGCAGGAAAACAATTTTAGTAAATATTCCACTAAGCGAGTGTTTTGACTGCATGCCCACAGGAAGCCTCTAATATGCAGATGTACGTGGTGACTGAAGAGGCACAAACACAGCATGAGCCAAATGCATTTGACCACAGAACTTCTTACTTTCCCTGAGAGCATCTCCTGACAGTTGTTCACAGGGAAGGCAGCCTGGGAAACACTGTCCTAGTTTCTCAGATGCCATTATTAGTTGCTTCACACAGATGCTTAGAAATGAGCATGCCCGTTGTCAATGCAGAAACCCACAGGGGCAAAGATTTGAAACGACACCCTGCAGAAGTGTTCCTTCGACATGTCGAAATAACCCCCTTTCAGCAAAATGAAGCATAAAGTGTAGACACAACATGGCCTCTGACTTATTTCTCTATGAGATTTGGGGCAGGAAATTTCTCTGCAGAGAAACTATGTTATATGTGTGAAAAGCACCCATCAGTGTGATAATTTTATCTGGGATTTCTGAACTATAAAAAAATAAATAAATAAATAAGGAAACACGCTCCTAAAAGATTTGGCTCTCAGACTGTAATGGTTTAGATAAGGTGTTAATGTGATCCCCAGAGAATATGTGCTGGAAGCTTGGACCTTGGTGTGATAGCATGTCAGAGTGAGGTAGAACCATTGCAAAGTGCTTAGTACCAGGGGATTAGCTTCTTAAGGACTTGGCCTTAGAAGGGCTGAGTGCTGGTCTTGCAGGGGGAAGTTGGTTATGAGAGAATGGGCTGTTCTAATAGATGAGTCTGATCCAAGTCTGTCTCTAGCTTTCTTCCCCTGTGACCTCTCCCTCTTACATATGCTCCCTCCGTGATGCCATCCTCCAGTGATGGATACAGTGAATGAGTCCCTCTCCAGATGCTGAGTGATCATCCTGATATTAGACATCCAAAACAGTAGTTTAAGAAACCCCCCTTTTTATCTTATGAAGTACCTAGCCTTGGGTATTTTATTTTAGCAATGTAAAACGGACTGGCCCATCAATATAAGAAGCCTATGCAGTGTTAGCTCACCTCCTATGGCTTTGACTGACTTGGATCATGAGCACAGTGCTAGTTCAATCTCATATTTCTACTTAAAGCAAGCACACTCTACCTAACCTCTTTCCGTACATCCTCTGAGCATGGTAGATTCTTTGCTCTACTCATCTTCACTCAAGCTGATGCTCTATGCTTCTCCTCTAGGAACCCAATGCTCCTCTGACTTGTTGGGCCTTTTTCCTCGATGGTTCCTCCCCATCTGCCTATGTTCAAGTCCCCCCAATTCTGAAACAAATCCCAAAGCAAAATACCCTCCCTCAAACTCGTGTCTCTAGTTACTATTGAGACTTTATTTTCCTACTTTTGACACATCTATTACCTCAACCGCATTTACCTTTAGATCATTACAACTGCTTCTGTCAGCCAGGCCAGCGGTATCTCCTTAACTGTTGAGTGCAGTGGGAAATTCCAACCATGGTCAACTCTTGTCTTAACTCTCTTAGTCATAGTGCCTTCGCTGATTCCCTCCTGACTTCAGATCCTTTAAGGCTTTGCTTCTCCTTCAAGGACTCCAGTTTCTGGCATCTTCCTTTAAAGTTGTTTTCCCCAAAGATTCAAGGCTCTGCTTACAAGACTGATTTTTGCTGAATGACCATGTCGATCCAGATGTGGATGCTACTGCAATTTCCTTCTGTCCAACCCAAAACTACCCCTGTGCTTCATACTCACACTGTCTTTGAACATATAGTCACCAAAGTCACTCAAAAACCCCAAAGAGTAGCCCCAGTACTTTGCAAGTTCAACCTGGGCATATTTGTTTAATCATTTCAATCTTAATGTCATCTGAAAAGCGATGGCCATAGTACAATGTCCAGAATGGTGCTGGAAGAAGTAAGTGGGAAACACACAATACCCTGCCCTGAGGTACCCATGCCAGTGAGTCACCGATGGAGAGCACTGCCATTGCCATCACTTCCCATACTCACAGGTTTCTCTCCTGCACTGGCTCTGTCACAGCCAAAAGAACATGAGAGTTACACTGGATTCATTCTTTCTATTGCCTCCCCGCCATCTCACATATTTGCCTCCTCAATATTTCTTGAATCCTATTACTCCTTTGTTTCTCCAACTGCATCCCTCATCCAGGCTCTCATTTTCTGTCCTCTGAGCATCTCTCCTCCAGTCTTGGTGCTCCACAACCACACAGCATATGCCAGAGCAAACCATCATGAGTGAGACTTCTCTGTGTCCTTCTCATCCCACACCCTGATACTCTGTTGACCTTTAATAAATGCTACTCAACAAATGAGAGAAATGGGAACATTGACGTGTTGGTGACAATATTTTAATGCATTGTAAGGCTAAAGATATATAGAATATATGCACATGACCTAGGCCTGGAAATGCCTGGGCACTTGATAGCTGTAATCACAAATGACTTACCTTACTGATACTGTCATGTATGTGCACACAGGTTGACAAAAATGGACAGGAATCTAGCCTACATTACAAACATTCTTAGTGTCCCCATACCACCTCCTCTGGAGACACCTGGTGTTATAGCTTGAACCTACGATGTCCCCATTGTGAGACCAAAATGAGCCATCTTAGAAATAAGACCAAAATGCTTTCACCCTAAAACTAAGGACTGAGATATCTCCTCTAGGTACAGGCCATGAGTTACTAAAACCAGTCAGTTCAGATTCCAGAAACCAGGAAGTGTAAAAGTACAGAGTCACAAGATAGTCACAAGGTAATGCCTGCCCGACTATGGAATGTCCTCTCCCTGGTTTCCAGGGTAACTGACCACAGATATGCCCCCACCTGAGGGCAGTCAATGAGAAATGGTGGCGGGCAACCACTCACTTAAAAGTAATTTCTAGAAGTCCCTAGAAGTGAGCCAATCAGAATTGTACCCATACTAGCACCCCTAAATGATGTAACCTTGTGATTTTTCCCTTTAAAAACTGAGCTTGCAGACAAGTGGGCACTTCCTCCAGCCTCCACTGCATTGGATGTATTGGATGAAGTCCCTGCCTAGGCTTGTATTGCTTTTGGATATCCAGAATTAAACCTTGCTTTTGCATTCCGGCATGCTTGTCTTTGGTGGTCTTTCTGGGGGTCATGATCTGGGCATAACACCCATAGGCTCATATATTGGTCACTTGATCTCTAGGTGGTGGCACTATTTTGAGAAGTTCTGGAAAGTTGAGGAGGTGGGCCCTAGTTGGAGGGAGTAGAACAACAGAGGTCTACCTTCAGAATTGATACCAGGTCCTCAGTCCCTTGTTTCTCTGCTTGCTGTCTACAATAGGTGAGTTGAACTACCAACCTCCTCTGCACATTCTGTTCCTTCATGGGCTCAAAGACAGCAGAGACAAAGGGTCTGACCAACATCTATGAATCATGGACAGAATACAATTTCCCTCCTTTAAGTTGTCTTCTTGGGTGTTTGAGTCACAGCAGTCTAAGAGTGACTAATACAACCAGGGGAAGATGAAGGGTTCACAGGTTCCATCACCCAGAAAGGAGCAAGCAAGGCATGCATGCTTTCCTGGAAGCTTCTGAGAAATGCTTGTTTGTTTTTTGTTTTTGTTTTTGGTTTTGGTTTTTTCTGATAACAGGCTCACTAGTGTCCTCCTCTTTTTTCTGCGGTAACTGGAAGTATGAAGGATGGGGCTGTGGGGGCCATTGTGAGACTGAAGAAAAGGCCAGGAGAGGCTCTGAAGTCCTTGCCTCAAGCCTCTGGGGATAGTGGGATTGAACCCAGGAAGGAGGAAGTTGTTCATGGATCAGAGCATTCCTCCAGAGGGCCACATAGCCCTCCTATTTCAGGAAACGGCTGAGGAAGGCAACTAAGAAGTCTTTTCTTGGAACAACTTTCTCATCTCAAGCCCAAATAGTTATCACCAAAACAAAATGAAGGAAAAACAACAGCAAATACTGGACAGGAAGGAGGTGGGAAAGGAATGCATAGCCATGGGTGGCTATGGGTGGGTACAAATTAAGGCAGCCCCCATAGAAAGTGCATGCAGGCGTTACAAAAAATTAAAACTAGGTTTCTGATCTGGCTATCCCACTCCTGGGAACACACCTGAAGGAATCTAAGTCAGTGTACCATAGGGAAATTTGCATATCTGTGTGTACTGTGGCACTATTTACTACAGCCGAGATATGAAATTAGACCAAGGTGCCTGTCCCAGAAGACTGGATAAAGAAAATATGATATATAAACATAGTGAAGTATTATTTAGTTCTAAAGAGACCTGGAATCAGGAAACATGCAAGAAAACCCATGAAGCTAAAGGACACCGTGTTAAAAATAAGCCACACACAGAAGATGAGTGTCATTTTTGTCTGCCATAATTGGAAAGGAGAAAAGAGAAATGGCTTGAAAGTATGGAGGGGCCCCAAAACAGCTTGACTACACAGCTGCCAAGACAGGCTTAGGGGCCTAGACACAGCTTCTGTGACAGGTTTACTGGCAGGCAACATCCAGATCCAGGAAAAGCCTTAAGCTGACACCACTCAGGGATCCACCCAGGGATGGGGAAGTACCTGACATCCCAAACATTCCAACCACTAGATAAGGTGGCCAGATGTCCCTGAGTCTAGCACACACCTGCTTTTGTTTTACAGATACACCTAGACAATTGTCAGCCAATCAGGGTCCTGAACCCTGGAAATCCCCCTCACTCCAACCTCTGCTAAGACAAAAACCTCTGCCTTGCCTGGGCTCGGGGCTCTCTGCTCTCACTGCTGCAGCAGATAGACAGAGAAACCAAGCCCCGGAGCTTGAAGATAATAAAGGCTCTTTGTTTTTACACGTGGGATTCGGTCTCTATGGTGGTCTTTTGGGGGTCCCCGTGATCTGGGCATAACAAAAATAGAAGAGTGACTACTCAGAACTGGGAAGGGATGAGGGGAGAGCAATACAGCATGGTATATACATGTGTGGCAATGTCATAGCAGAACCCATTAGCTTGTACAATTCATATGTGTTAATAATAGTAGTGATTTTTTTAAAGGATGATTTTTTTTCTCTCTCAACTAGATATGAAGAAGGGGGAGTGTGCTAAAGTAACAGCAAATTAACACCACCAGCTGCTCTCCAGTCCTAGCTGCAGCCACAGGTTAGCAAAGCCACAATTAACGCTCGGTTCCAGCTTTCATGATTTATCATTGCTGCAGGCTGAGGTGGAGTGAGAGAGAAAAAGCCACACCCACCTCTTCAAATTCATTAGCACTTCCCACCTAATGCTCCAGCTGGCTGTGTCTGCCCACATCTAATGAATGCAGTTGTCAAACAAAAGATTGCAAAATCCTGCCAGAGTAAATGCCCTGACTCTCCCTAGGACTTTCCAGGACACCAGCTCCTTGGAAAACCCAGTATACATAGGTTCATCTGGGACCATCTTACTTAAATACTCTGAAAGGAATCACTTAAATAGTAAATGTGTATTTAAATAAGGAAAGAAGAAAGGAGGAAGAGAGGTGTGGTAATTTGAATGTAATTGGCCCCCATAAGCTCATAGGGAGTGGCACTATTAGGAGGTGTGGCCTTGTTGAAGCAGGCATGGCCTTATTGGAAGAAGTGTGTCACTGTGGGGGCAGGCTCTGAGGTCTCTTATGCTCAAGCTGTGCCTAATTCAAACCACTTCTTGTTGTCTGAGAGTCAAGATGTAGGACTCTTAGTTTCTTCTCTATCACCATGTCTGCCTGAACACCACCATGTTGCACCATGATGCTAATGAACTAAACTTCTGAAAATGTAAGCCACCCCAATGAAATGTGTTTCCTTTATAAGAGTTGCTAAGACCCATGAGTGAGGTTCCGAGGATAGCAACAAAGGACACTCTACAGTGTTAACCTGTCCTGGCTCATCTTTCTAGAGACAGAGTTCCAGGGAAGCAAAAGAAACAGCAACAAAAAGTACTGGGTGTGGACTGGAGGCAAATCAGCAGGAATATTTGTGCGTGTGTGTGTGTGTGTGTGTGTGTGTGTGTGTGTGTGTGTGTGTGTGTAATTTGTTATTTAAAATGAATACTTCAGCTAAGATTGCTGATATATTTGAATTGTGCTCAACCTTCTAGTTTTTGAAGATTTGTTTTAGTTTTAGTTATGTGCACTTGTGTGTCTGTGCAATTTGGTGCAGGTGTGTGGAGAGGCCAGAAGGGGGGTTGGATTCCCCAGTTCTGGAATTACAGGTGAGTCAACTGACATAGGAGTTGTAATTGAACCCAAGTCCTCTACAGGAGCAGCACTCTGAGGCATCTCTCCAGCCTTTGTCATTTTTTAAAATAACTCAAACATGCATTTAATTGTGGAGAGGGCAGCTTGTAGGGGCGACTTACTCCCTTCATCATGTGAAGCCTTGTAACCAGCCCCTCAGCCTTCTAACAGAAGATACTCTTCTCTTCCAGAAGAAAACTGACCAGGGCTAGAGAAAGCCCAGGCTATCCCAGTCTTACACCATTGCCACAATGGCCCTGTAACATTTTGAGTGGCAGTATATAGAGAAAGGACAGGAGACAAATCCCTCATCCCTGGTCCCTTCATTATCTCCTTTAAGTGTGGGTGAGTTCTCAACTATTAAATAGTAGAACATTGACGACAAATTTAGAATAGAAAATACACGAATGTAGTAATTCCCAGAAAGGCCACAAGGGAACAGCACTTAATGCTAAACATATAAAGAGGCTAAGCAAGATTTAAAATACATGTTAGTTTGACTATATATAGGCTTTTATCTTAAAAGTAAGATGAGCTCTGTGTTTGTTTTCTCCCTTTATACTGAAGAAATAAAACCAATACTGTTTCTTTTTTGTTTGTCTTTTTAAAGACCTTGGTACTCATGGTAGTGGATACTGCAGTATTCGGCCCAGACCTCTCTGTGTCCTGCTAAGGCTGACAGTGGCTAACAGCTCTCCACCGCTGACCCACTCATGGAGCTTTGCTGGCCAACACAGGAAACCAACTATGTTAAGATTACAGCCCTTCCCCAAGGGCAACCAAGAACAGAGGACCAGCTCATGCACAGGAGCAAAGGGCTCACCCCCTTCCTTGCAATGGGACCACTCTGAAGAACCTAGTCCAGCTACATAGCACACCTTGGGGTCCACTGAGGCCTCTGTTGCTTTGGTACTTAACTCTTCCCTCTGCCCAGCCCCGAGTCTTGCATTTCTTCACACGTGTTGATCCCAAGAGCATCCCAAAACAAACTATAATAAGACTACATCGTTAGAACCTGTCTGAAAACACCAAATCAAAACAAAACATCTCTTTGTACCAAAGCTTGTTACACATTACCATGAGCTGTGGTCACCATGTTACACAGCTGGACACAAAACTCATCCTTCAGCCTAACTGGAATGTTGTAACTTTTGACCAACATCTTGGAAGACTATCAGAAACATATCAAAACTTCCCATTTAAGAATATGTTTGGCTTTTCATTGATCTCTTGTGGAATTTATATCACATATATAAATCTGTATCTTATATTTTTGAGGTTTTGTTTGATCTTCCAAAATCATGCTTACCATTATGCACTAAGAACTAAGCACTTCTTAGTTCTAAGTGGTTACTGCTGGGGTGGTAAAGGGCGTGGTTTTTAAGTATTCATCTCTGTCTAGATATCTTAAGAAGTTTTAATACTGTGCCTTGCCTCCTTTGACTTTGTTATGTTTTCTAAATATACACTCATAACACCATCCAAAATATATACTTTGAGCTCTTGTTCCCCGTTCTTTATAGCAGATATCCTTCTAGCATTATTTCTTTTTGCAAACCATACATACAGCAATGCTTTCCTTTGATTGTTTAATAAACAAATGGCGAGAGCAGGCATTTCTGTCTTTTTTTCTGATTATAATGGAAGCTTTAGACTCTTTCCCACTTAAGCTGCTGTTTAGAGGATAAATGGTCTTTCGTGCAATGGGAAAGAAAGCCAGGATTGCCGGGCTTTTTCTTCAGCTCCTGGGAGTGATTATGTGGACATATTTCCTTAATTTGATCCACCTTTGATTTTCTGTGCCTGTGTTTCTTTAATATTCATAAATGCCCAGAGAATGTTTACTTAAATACGTCAAATATTAACTGACTTTGTAAAAGAAGCAAGACCAAATTAATTTGAGAATCAATGGAGCAAATAAAGCTAAATGGTACTTTCTAGAACCTAATGTATACTGTCAGTCGTCCAGAGAAAGTACAAACTGGTCAGCGAGTCTCACTGGACTATCCTTTTCTCAGGGACCACGGGTGACTGGCTCCTGGCCCATCTAACTTTGGGGTCTCAAATATGGAGATTCGATGCTGAAGTTTGCAAATGTTCCCAGCACGTAAAACCAATTAAATCACTGTAAAGTTAAGTCACAACTACAGGATGCCAAAAACATTTGAGAAAAACAGAACGATTAAATATTTTTTACACTAAACACGCTTATATGCTAGATTCCAAATTATTGGTGCTTGGCCAACTTGACCCCTCCTCCAACCAGTCTTAAATACAGGACTAGGAAGGAGTATAATCATTACCAGCGTCCACCTCTCTCTGCTTTGTGACCCCTGGTATCACGGTTAGGGCAGGTAGCACTCACCAATGACATATTCCACTCTGAAGAGATCATGCCTCGGGTCGTATGGACGATTGAAGTCAATCTGGACATAGAAAGACTGCCCTCTACGGACAATCAACTTGTTGTTGTCATATTTGTCCGTGTGGTGATCAACCTTGTTGCTGTCCCATCTCTCTTTGAACAGGTGAACAGCTGTGACATTCAGGTAATCTGTCCATGCAGGAAGCAAAATAAGGAAATCATTAAAGATGTTTGACCTAAACGCACACTCAATAATCCAGGTTATTTTTCTAGAAGAAAGTTGGCTGAATGAAACTGCAGGAGAAGGGAGGGGGCAGTGGATTTGAGAACCAGCCTCTTGTTTGGGAAGACAGGTGTTTTTTTAGACCTCTCCCTACCTGTGAGCTCGTTTCAGAGCACATGATATGTTGGGAGAGATAGGTAGATACTTTGATAGAGATAGTTGATAGATCTAGACACAGAGAAGCAAGCGAGGGTCAGAGTTCAAGCCTCCCATCTCATGCTGGGTTTTGTTAAGTCAGGTCCTTCCCATCATGACTATGCCTCCCTGTGTGACATTGCCACTTCAATTGCCCCATCTTTCAAAAAGGAGGGATCAAATCTGACAAAGTTTCAAAGGCACAAAGCTAGCCATTAATCCAAACTTCTCCTCCTACCCCAGGAAGGGTCAGATGTCCTCCGACTGTAATTCTAAAAGTAGATCTGATTCCTCAAAGGCAGGGAGGGGGAGGGGGCAGTGCTCTAGAAAGAAAGGCAGCTTTCCTGTGTGACAACATGTGACCATGTCCACTGGCATAGGCAGAATCACACTCACACTTTCTTAGCTCCTAAGTGAGCCATCTAGGTGTCAGACTGCTGCCTTTTTGATGCCAAAATTTCCAGTTATTTTGTCTTTTGGAGTCAAGAGTACACATGTCAGCTATATGTTTGCTACATGTAGTTTTGCATATATTGCACACATGTACTTGTTTCACAGACTCCTATGTTAGGTTACAACATCACCCAGAGGCTTCCACATATGATGGTGACGTGAGTCTGCATGAGGGAAAGGAACTTGCTGAGAGTCTGACGCATGCTAACCCTAGAGAAAGGCCGCTCCCCTCTTGCCTGTCTTCAATCTCTTACGCACATGATCAACACATTGTAGACAGGAAGGTTTGCAGTGGAGTTTGGGAGACTGAGTGAGGGTGTTGGTTTCTGTATACATGTTTGGAGTTCCACATAGGGGATGTTGAGTCAGGTAGCCTGGCCTCACTTTTCCAAACTGCCTCGCTACTTGATGCATGCTTTGCTCTTATGGCTAGAGACACACTGCATTCAGAAAGCACAATTGCTGAGCTTGAGTTCATGTGGAGGTGTCTCCTTGCAACATCCCCCAAACCCTTTTGCTTTACACAGGAATTCTAGATAGGATTCCCAATCCCCATAGGCTTCATTTTTCCCTTGTAGAGAAAAAACAAGAAGTTGGGCACACTGAGTTTCCCTCAAACTCTGAACTTTGGCAGCCTCTGAAACACTCTAGATAAAGTCAAAGTTTGGGTAAAACTGAGTTTGAAATTTGAGTCTCAAAATGCCTTGTATGTGACCATTTTCCTTCCAGACTTGAGTTCTCTCCCTTTTCGTATAAGGATTGCTACCTGGAGAATATTTATGAAGATTAAGTTATAGTGGGTGGGTCTGGTACTGTACCTGGCACAGAGTGGGACCATCAACCTACAGTAGCTCATGAGCTCTGATGGAGCCACTCCAGGTGGTGGAACACTTCATGGGAACCTCTTAACTGTGCTGTCAGGTAGGCAAAAGGCAAGACATTGTTTTGTTTTTGCCTCATCTTGAAGACTTGTCCACATACACGGGCCCCTGAAGAGCACTTTTTCTTTTAAACTGGAAGCCACAGATGTATGATTTTGGAGCCTCTTTTCCATGTTGCCTTTTTTCCTAACTTCCATAGCTTTATTAAAGCCACAGTTCCAATGTTATAGCAACCTAAGAATGAGCTGGGTATACACAACTATTGAAGGTTATGCCTTTAGTATAGTGTCTGCGGAGACGACTCAGTGGGTTAAGTACCAGCATGACGACCTGAGTTCAGATTGCCAGTTCCTATCAAAAGCCAGGTGACAGCAGCAAGCATTTATAATTGCAGGGCTGGAGGGTCGGACACAGGCAGAGCCCCGAGGCTTGCTGGTTAGGCAGTCTAGCTCCAGGTTCAGTGAGAGACCCTGTCTCAAAAAATAAGGTGGTTAATGATTCAAAAGGATGCTGGATGCTGACCTTTGGCCTCCACATGCACATATACACATGCACCAGTATGTATGCATATACGTGAGCACACACATAAACACATATATAACTCTCTCTCTGTCTATCCTTCTGTCTCTGTTTCTCTCTCTCTCTCTCTCTCTCTCTCTCTCTCTCTCTCTCTCTCTCTCTCTCTCTCTTACACACACACACACACACACACACACACACATACACACACACACACACACACACGTCCTCTTTCTTAACATAGTGTCTTAATCATCATCATCATTATCAACCCAAAATCTCAAAATGGGTCCATCGGTACTCCATTCATGAACAGGAGTGGAAGGAATGCCCCAATATCACAACTTCACTGAATCTCAGAGGCAAAGGCACTTTCTGGACCATTGAGTAGATGTTCTAGGTATGGATGAGCCATCTTTATGCATAGATTTTGGTCTTTGAACAGGAGACTCACTACCTCGAGGGACATACAGTCTACTCTTACATGACTCTCCTGTTCTCATGATGGCTGATGCCTGCTTCCCTGTGGATTTTCTGACCACACATCCTGATTCTGACTTCCATGCATACCCAGAGCAAGTCTCCATCCATTTGGTACTCTGGAGTTTAAAGACCACTCTGAGACACCCTCTGAGTAAAACCACCTCAACTTTTTACCCCTTCTTTAAGTAGTCATTTCCAGAACTTTACAAATTCTCTGTTTCATAATGGATTCCATATTTTCAATTTCTCTCATGAAAAGTTTTCCCTTGACTAAAATACATTATTCTGGCTGTAGTTTTTCTAATAAACTACAATGAGACTGTTAATAAATCTTATGAAATAAAAAGTATATTTTGGTTTCTTCAGCTCAGGCATCATTGGACACTAATTTCTTCCATTAAGCATCTGCTGAAGCAAAATCCTTAAAACACATTCTGATGTCATTTCTATCAATAGTGGATTGCAATTTACCCCAGACACCCACAGATCTCTCACCTGTGTAGTTATTTAGCTATATTTATTTATGCAACTGTTTTTTCTTTGTGGCTCCATTTTTAAGGCCTTTCATGGATTCATATTACATTTCTACTTGTTCCACATTCTTACAATCATTTTGGACCTTCAGTGTGCATTCAGTACATTTACTATTCACTACAGTCAGATTTCCATAGTGTGTTAATTTGTGTTGTCACCCAAGGCATGATTACAAGTATCGATTAGGCAATTGCCCCCTTACTGCCTTATAGACATACCTGAAGATCAACTGATAAAGATAAATATTCAATTTGAGACTCTCTTTTCAGGCGATTCTGGACTCTGTAAAGTTGATAGTTAATGTTGACCAGGACAGCTGGGGAAGAGTACATCAGGCAGAGAGGAAAATGACTCCAGAAAGATGTGTTTATTTATGTAGTTTATTGCTCTGCTTTTTCGGATATTTAACTTTAAGTATAGAATCTTCAAAGAACCTGTTTCAAGTATCTTTTATTTATTTATTTTTATTTCATATCACCCTAATAAGTCAGTGCCTTTGGAAAAGAAGGGAAAAATTCACAGGAAAACATTGCATTCTAAGTGAGGAGAAACCAGGGCAAAGCTAAATAAAAAATTCTCATCTAATCTCTTAAGATTCCATTTTAAAACAATCTGACTAAGAAAACATTTCATTTAGAAAGTGAAACTTGGAAAAAAGGACACAAAAATTAAACTTGGCTGAGGTGTGGAAGATTAAAAGCCACTCTGATAGGTAAAAGATCTAAAGCAAAACTTTAGAGATGCCCGACATGTTCGAGATGCCAGACAAACGTGTAAGATGCATGGAAAGAGACAAACTACATCCAAATCACAGTGCTGAGAGCTAGTGGTGGGGGACAAGGTGAGGTCTCCAGTGCCACCAAATGAATAACATTTCTCTGGTTGATCATGGCTGACCACACACAAAGCAAGCAACTGGTTTTTACAGTACTCGGTCATAGCAAGGACTCTGCAGTCTGTTACCATGAAACATGAGCACAAGTATAAAAATAACAGAAGGCATTCTAGTGCCCATTTGCCTACCAGTGCCCCCCTCCCCAAGCATGTGGTGCACAGAAAACATCTGTTAAGCTGGTGGATGGACTGTGCTTTGTTTATTGGCCTAACAAGACATAACTTAGATAGAAAGAGCTTCATCATTGTTCAGGGCTCATTCACCACAAGCAGGAAATGAATTCACATCTCTCTGTCCAAGCTCAGCTCCTAGCAAAATAGAACAGCACACTGGGAAGCCACTTCTTCTTCTTCTTCTTCTTCTTCTTCTCTCTCTCTCTCTCTCTCTCTCTCTCTCTCTCTCTCTCTCTCTCTCTCTCTTTAAGTTATGTTATGGCTAGGAACTTGGCAGCTTGCCCTTTCAAAGTGACAGCTTTCAAAAAGTCTACCTAACACAATTTAGTCTAATTCCAAACACATCAGAAATGGGCTGTTAAAGAAAGGAAGAATGTCTCTCCCCAAGTGTCAGCTGCCTCCCTGTCCTCCTACTCTCTCCCTAATATGAAAAAAAGTGGATTATCTTCTCCCTGGGTTGCAAAAATATTCTTCTGAGAATGATTATACCTGTCACAGATGGAATCTTGAAATAAGTTAAATGTTTAGGTTCATATTCTAGGAATTCCCTGGTGAGCTGAGTTCTCCCTGCGGTCTTTGGTAACATTATTACTAAGATATAGGCATTCATGCTATGCATGAGGAAGTAGGTCTGTTTATGGTGGGAAGCGCCACAGGAAGGCTTTTTCTCACCCATCTTTTGGTGACTCAGGAGGAGAAAGTATAATTAGAACAATTAAAGACATTTTTTCTTCAGCAGCCATTATTTAAACTGTTGCTATGAAAATGTCCCATAACCTAAAATGCTTCAGAAATCCTAGAACAAGAGAAATGAGACCCACACCTTCTCCAGGGGCTAAATGTCTTTTGGTCTACCTCTCCTCTAGCCTGAAATACCTCCTTCTCTCCTTTCTCTTCCCTATGAGAATTACTTTTATAAACCATACATCTGCTATTGAGAATCCACAGCAAGGCCCTTGGGTTCAGCAGGATGGAAGGCAAGCAGGGTCTTTAATGCTCATTGTAGGGTAACCCCTGCCAAGTGTTTGAAGCTTACCTTTTCTTTGTCCTGTAGCTAATTCTCACCACTAAGTATATGCTACCTGTCTGTTTGAAAATGATTTTCTTTGTATTCTTTATCCTCTATTCCTTCATCTTTTAAAAGAGACTTACTAAGTTATTTTATGTGTGTTTCTTTAAGGCAGGGTCTCTCCTTGAGCTTGAGGTTTGAGTTTTCTCAATTAGGTTGGAAACAGACAAACTCAGCCATCCTCCTGCCTCCTCTCACTGCAAGACCTGGGGTTAGAGGAGTGTGCATGATGCCTAATTAATTACAAGGGTACTAGGAAGCTTTCCTATCCAGGAAGTCATCCCATGTGGTCTACATCATGTGTATGTAGTACAGACTGATCAGAAACTCAAGATCCCAGCCTTCAATGCACTCGTGTTACAAGCTTGCACTACCACACTTGGCTTGGCCCTTGTTTTTATTCCTTTTGTCTTTTTAAAATTTTATTCACACACACACACACACACACACACACACACACACGAGAGAGAGAGAGAGAGAGAGAGAGAGAGAGAGAGAGAGAGAGAGAGAGAGAGAGAGAGTCTCCTATTCACGGAGACTAGCCTTGAACTCGTCATGTAGCTGAGGATGATCTTGAATTGCTTATCCTTCTACTATCCTTCTCCCAAGTGCTAGGGTTTGTAGTCCCTACTGCTGTGCCTAGCATGTCTAAAACATTCTTTGTCATCTTACAAGACCCAGCTGAGCTGTCTTTGTTATACGGAACTCTTCCTCATCCTCTTCCCTACTCCACTATGCCACAAGACCTCTCTATTGTTTTACTGTAGTTTACCTAAATCTCAATTACAGTGTTTATTAGACTGAATTGAAGTGATATTTGCCTTTTTGTTTTTTAGAATGAAAGCCACTTGAGGTCAGAGACTGACTTCCTCTCCTTTTTCCCAGATAGACTCTGAAACAGCTCCTGACATGTAAATGACAACAAGTATAATTTTCATGCACTGGGTGAGTGATGAACTTCACTCAACATTTCATTTATTCATCACATACTGAATGCCTCTCTCATTCTTTTAATAATCCTAAGTCATAAGTGCCTCCTTGGCACCAAAGAGAAGTTGATTGTTAACTGGTCGAGAGATTGGTTTAGTTCTGACAAAGAACGGTAGAAGAAATTGTCAGAAAAACACTTAGACCCCACTATCCTAAAAACTGCTGGGCCTGCCTTCATTTGACTGGTCATCAGGCCAGCCTTGCTTCCTTGTTTGACTCCAATACAATAGACCTGCCACGTAGATATTCTAATAACTGCTACAAATGGCCACTCTGTTCATAAGAGTCCCACAGCAGAAGAGGATGAAATAGTCTTATGTAGCATTCATTACATTTCTAGCCACACATAACTTGAAACCTGGAAGGCCGTGGAGAGATGTTTACAGAAACACCAACTGAACGCATAGAACAGTCTTTTAGAAACTGATGCCCACGAGGCTGCAAAGACGGCTCAGCTGGTAAAGACACTTGCCACACAAGGGTGAGGACCAGAGTTTGGATTCTAGAGGTGGAAGCAGAGAATCTCTAGAGCAAGCTGGCTGGCTAGACTAGCCAAACTGATGAACTAGGTCCAAGTGAGAGACCTAGCCCCAATAAACAAGATAAAGTAATCAAAGAAGATAGCCAACATCAGTCTCTAGCTTCCATGTACATCCACAGTGTACACACACACACACACACACACACACACACACACACACACATGAAATAGATGTCAATCTAAGTAATATGAGCAGATATTCATGGTAATTTTCCTGTTATGGGACACATGGGGGGTGCTAAGGATCTCTAAAAGTATACCATGACATCAGACATGACTACAGCTTGGTCCTACCTCTGATGTTCAATTAGAATCTCAAATATCTCTGTTTTTCTTAAACACTATAGAATGTATAGAATGTATAGAAGTTTACATAAGTTTATACAGTCTGATGTAGGTTTTTATACCTTACTAAAATAATATTTTAAGAAGGGTCATTGCTATATTGCCCAGGCTGGCCTCTTATCTCAGCCTTTCAAATGGTTGGGAATATGGCATGCTTCACTCTCATAAAACAATTCTTAGTCAACTATTTCCAGCCATGGTTAAAGTCTATTATACATATGCATCAGCCACATTCTGGATATACTGGATATCCATGAATACTTCCCAGTAACTGTCAGTATTCATGGACATGGGGCTAATTAAAACGAAAAGCCTGACATTTTCTTTCTTTCCCTCTCCTTGCTTCTCTGATTTGCTCAGCTAGTTTTACAAGGGCAGCTTTGAAAATGAAAAAGTTACCATTGAGAACTAGTAGTGGGGATAGAGAATTGGATATAGGACTCTGTGATCCTGAAGTCAGAAGCATCCTGAGAAGTGGAGATGCTCCTGGGGTCCACTAGTGGCCACTGGGTGAACTGCAAGAAGACTGCCTGAACCAGGGAAAAGCCTTACTGAATTCTCTGGCATTCATTAGTACCTTTACTAAGGTGATTTGGATTGGGAGGCTTAATATATTTAGTGCCAAACCCACTCAATGCTTTTTAGACAAAAAGAAATTCGAACTCTGCAGAATAATAGCCTGGTTCGGACAGTATGTCTGCTGATTTTTCCCCCTGTCCAGCTCTCTTGAAACTACCCAGCTATGATTCTTGGTTCAGAGGCCGCATCCTCACCCATGCAGTGAAAAACACATGCTTTTGAAAACTGAACGATGCTATTAATGAGTTAGAGTGATTAGGAATGCTGAGTCATTCAATTTGTGACTGGCTGTTTTCATCCATTCGGAGCATCCTCTGGTCACTGGCCCCCCGTTTTCCTGTGTGAGGGCCGCATGGGAACAACTTATGTGGGCTGTGGGCGCGTGACTGCAAAGTAAATAAAGACCGCCTTTTCAAAATAGGTGACTTATTCCCCATCTCTGCTTCCAAAGGTAGATTTACAGAAAACCAATTATCTCAGGTATGAGAAAAAAAAAATCAACTGACCATTCAGGTGCTATGGTGATTTTTATGTGTCATTGGCAACATTTGGCTTAGATTTACAATTTCCTTAGGTTCTCCATCAGTGATGTCCTGCTCTTGATAGGGAAGGATTGTGTGCACACTCCAACTAACTGACCATCACTTGTCATGTGCGGTGGTCCAGAGGTCGTCGTGGGCAATATCTATCCAGTCCTTAGGAACACCTGCACAGTAGGCATGGCTTCTATTTGGGGAAAATTAAGTCTTGGGGACTTAGATGGGTTCTGCAATGGCCACCTGGGTTTTCTGTCTCCAGGACCAGGGATTCTTTGTGCCCTTTACCACATGTGTGGCGATCCATGTGTCCTCTTTACTCCTGGTGTGGGTGTCTGAGCCCCCTCCTCTTTCTTTGCCTATGACTGACTTCTTCTTGAGCCAATGTACTCCTTCCCAGAGCACAGTATCTTCTCTGCCAGAGGGGAATTTTACAAGAAAGACTGAATATCCCAAGGTGACCCACGGGATAGCTTGATGTCTGCAAGCCTTCCAATTTTATTTGCATTCTTATAAAAAACGTTAAAGGACTTCTAGCCTGGGCAGCAAAGACGTAAAGAATGTCAACTGGCTACTTTAAGCCTGTTTTCTAACGTGGAACAAAGGAAGCTGAGGCTGGTTGGTTGTACATACCAGTTCTGTGGCTTTAACGTCAGGATTTAGAATGTGGCACTTAGCTGGGAGAGTTAGTTCCTGGGCACTAAGAGTCACCATGTGACTGTTGGTATCTACCTCAGCAAGTAGACGTTTATCCCCCATGAAACTCAGCACCAAGAGCCGACAAGAGCATAACTAGGTTTTGGTGCCTAAATGATATTCCACAATGTACTGCCAGCTAGATGCCATTCAGGGACAAGAGTCTGATTGTCCCTGCTCATTCCCCAAGGGAATGGCTTCTGTATCACCAAGCCAATGCTGGCACCTGGGCCCTGTCACAGCTGACAGGGCTGAGAGGAGGTCAGCTGGGGGCCGCTCCACGCAGAGCAGGTCCCTCAGGATGAGGCAGAGGCAAGAAGCAGCTTGCCTCGCCTCCTTTCCTGGCTGCTCAGGAGACAACAGAGGGCTTCCATCTCTATTACTGTCAGAATACGGCACCTCTCACCAGCTATGAGATTCACAGCCATGGATGGAGGCGGGAGAAGGAAGGAGCTGCAAGCCAGACAATCAGACACAGCCACAATATTTTAGAAGTGGAATCTTCTAGCTCGAGAACGTTCTCCAAAGTGTGGAACATTAGGGGTGGAAGAGGTCTCGGGGAATCCAACATGTTTTGTAAAAAGGAATGGCTGAGAAGTAGAAAGAGGAAGTCACTTTCCTATGTGACAAGATCAGTAAATGCTAAAATTAGGACCATCATTCAGGATCTCTGGTGTTTTTACAGCTTGAGTTTGGGGACCCTTTCTTGAACACCAGAGACTGTGAGGGTGCCATTTGTAGATCTTAGTGGAGGAGGTTCTCACACCCATCCCTCATGGGAAAGGGGACCCAGCTCTATTGGACACGGTGGTGTGCTCCTCCTACCTTGCAGGTTAACGCCCCTGGGTATCATGGCCTGCAGCTCCTCAGTTGGGAGGTCAGCTTCTGCTGCATTGGAGTTGTTGGGGGGAACTGCTCTCCTGCCCCCAAAGGTGGTTGCTGGAGTATCTGACATTCTCAGCTTCACTGGATCTTGGGAAAGGGAGAAGAGAGTCCATGGGAGAGGGTTGTGAGATGAATATCACTTGTAGCCAGAATTCTAAAGTAGACACAGAGGTGCACCCGTGCACAGCAGGGCCCAAGAAATGCATTGGAAGTCCCACCCAAATGAAAGCCTGGAGACGGCAAAGATGAGCCTAGTGATGGGGTGTGTTCCCTGAGGACCTCAGGGAGACTTCCTGTTTGTCAAAACTTATAGAAAGCAGGAGAAAGAGTGTTTGCTTGAAGCAAAGAAAATCTTTAAAGATTTCAGAGAGCAGAACTTTCCTCTCCCTAACCCCACAAAGCCTATGTATTTGTAGGTACATACACCTACTCATTTCATGGAGATTCACCAAACCTAAGTCACTGTGAGGATTAGACTCATGAAAACATGTCCAGATTAGGATGGTCTATTAGAGCTGTCATTTAATTACATAATAACTACATAAACAAATAAGTAAACGAGCCACTTAATTCGGTCACTATTTATTGAGGACTTCTTATGAGCTGGGCTGTGATCTTAGCACTTATGCACTTAGTATTTAGGTAGGCATACCAGAAACCAAAACAGCTTCTCTTTCCTGAGAGTTTAGTGATGTGTCTGACGAGAGTCACACATAATGCTGTTTGGGTGTGTGGAATGGAGGCGGTGACTACGTCCAGTTGGTGTAAGTAGGCTGTGCTCTGACTCGGTCTGGCCTGCTTCCTCTTCCCTCAGAGTCTGTGCAGGCGATCAGCCAGTCTAAACACTACACACCTTACCTTCAAGTCCCAATAAGGACTTGTTGACCAGATGGCCAAAATGAAGGCAGACTTTGTTTCTGAACTCTCTTTACCTGGCTCGCCATGCAGTGACTCCTGGCAACCTGGCTATGTGCAAAAACCAGACACACCCTTGCAAGATGAAGCATTGCCATTAGAGAACCAACTTGACTCGACTCTTGTCGAAGGGAGTGGAGCAGTAGAAGCAAGACTGAGCACAGGCCACTTGGTAAGATATCTGGTCTTAGGAGGAGACAGGGCTCTTGGAAGAATGAGATAGGAGTGCGGATCTATAAATATGCCTTTGGGGATTTACAAATAATCTCTGGTGAGTTGAGGCAGGGGAGGTGTTTAAAGAAAAAGGTTTCAACGACAGAGAAGACAAGAAAACTCAATCCTCTGGGGTCTTGTCAAATAGCAAAGACATACTGATTGATCACTAGAAGCCAGCAGCAGGGTGTGGGGAGCAGTGCTGGGCAGCCAGGCAGCCTTCTGGGAGAGAGCACGTAAAACAAAGAACTGGAACATTCCAGGTGCTGGTCAAGAGAGGAAGTGCGGGCCAATGGGTGAGTCTGGGAGGGGGAGCTGTCCTTCTTGGTAGATGCAGCGAAGGGAAGGAACTTGAGTACAGCCCTTGTATTGAGATGCGGGAAGGAGCGACAAGGTCAGAACAAGCAAGCCTGTTGTCTTCTAGCCAGGTGGGCATTCCCAGAGGGCCTTCCCCTCTAGCCTTAGTCTATGCTCCACAGTTGACTTCCCTTAGGAAAGGGGACCTGCCCTTGGAAGAACAGCCACACTCCTAGCCCCATTTAAGAGTCTCTGCCAGCCACGCTCCTAGCCTAGCTTGGTGGAGTTCAAAGATGGCCCCTCTTAGAAGCAGGGCTGAGCAATACAAATTCAGAGGTAAAGGGCTGGAACTGGAGAGAGGAGCTGCCTCCGACCCTCCCCAACCCTTTAGAGATACAGAAATGTAGGTGCAGAGGGACAGCCACAGCTCGGAGCACGGCTGCTCAGTGCTGATCTGAGGGTCTCTTACCTGCTTGTGCTCCAGAGAGGGGGCCCTGGCAGGCTTGTGTGCCTCTGGGTACTTCCTCAAAAGGACTCAGGCAAAGTGACCAGCAAGTTGGCTCTTAAATAACTTCCTAACGGCACCCACCCTCCTCCCCATCCCAGAGGATTTCTCCTCCCCTTTCTTGACAGCTGGTGGAGGGGGCAGAACTGTTTCTAGGACTTTCCATGTACTTCTGTCATGCAGCTTTGGTCTGCCTGCATGTGCCCTTTCCTGCCTCCATGCTGGCATCTCCTCATCGTCCCACCTCCAGGGCCAGCCCTTCCCCTCCTCCGGTTGATATTAGTAACTACCAAATGGCATTACTGTGCTTGGCAGCCTCTCCCATGACCTACTGCTGGGTCAGAAGGGCTAATGGGTCCTTTTTCTGTGGAGGAATGCTTTGCCACACATATGGGTGGTGAGCTGGCAGAAGGGAGGGTCTGCCTGCCCACAGACGGGTCACACAGACAGTTGTGACCATGTATAAAGCAAGAGCAATGAGTCCCTCTTGTGCAAAAAAAACCTACCTCCTTGAATTTCCCAGAGAGCCCCAGCCCAACCACAGGACTTCCTGCAGGACAGCCACACTGTGTCTAATCCCAGTACAAATAAGTAGATACCCTTGAGAGAGTCACTCAGTTAGAAACACTTTGTGTTTTCCCTGGGAGCCATTCTGTCTTCAAGACTTACAGAGAAAGGAAAGAAAGTAACCTTCCCCAGGTTCTGCCTAGTTTTGTTTTGAGAGTGTCGTGTGTTTAAGTACTACTGATTTCCCCCACAGATCCTTCTAAGTGCCCTCATTGTCTTCAGATGTCTGATGCTGAAACAGGATCTCCAAATTTCAAAGGGGGACGGGAGTTAACAATAGCATCTCCCATCCACCTCATCTCTCTGCCACAAATCTGTGGACATGCCTGCAATTTTACCAAGTTTTTCCTTCTTCTTATCCTTGAAATGGAAAAGTCCCTGTGCCTCCTTGTCCAGACCAAATGCCTGTTCTTTGCCATGCTTCATATCACTTTCTCAAGGGCTTTGCTGCGCCTCTTATCCGAGCTTCCTCCTGTGGCTTCAAGCTCCAGCTCCCTCGCAGCTGCTTCCTGTCAGCATTGACACAATTTCAAGTTGAGTCCCTTCAATATTTTAAAAGGCCTTTTCTCATCTCGGGTCCTTCTGGTCGTTTCTTATTCTCCCTCCTCCCTTCTGTTGCCAAGCCGCTGACTTCTGGGTTCTACCTCCGTTGTTTTATTCAAACTACCAAAAGCAGAGGTATCTGTCTTAGTACAGTTTGTCACCATAACAAAATACCTGAAACAGGACACTCATAAAGAAAAATAAGTTTTATTTAGCTCATGGTTCTACAGGTTGAGAATCATAAGAACATGGCATTGCCATCTTCTCAGCTTCTAGCAGAGCTCTTGTGTTTTCTCAACTTTTTGTGGGAATAGGATAAGTTTGCTGAGTTCACTGCAAGGTACAGCAGGCTGATCAGAAGGACACCGTCTACCACACACTGCATCTTCCTGAGGCAGAAAGCAGGAGGGAAAGTTGGCGTGACTGGAAAAGAGAAAACTTGGGGGCAGCCTTGCTTTACAATGAACTGTCCTCAGAGTAACTAACCTAGTCTCATGAGAGCTACACTGATCTCTCTTAAAGGTCTAGTCGACTCTTAACGGTATCACACAGAGGTCCCAATACCAACCTGAGTTTCGGAGAAGAGAAGCCGCATTGAAAGGAGAGCACCTCCAATTGTCTGTTTTTAAGTCAAAGAGGAAGACTGAGTTCTTCGTCTTTTGAGACACTGAGCTCTCTTGCCCACTCTGTCCTTGAAGGGCTTTCCTGTGGTCTCTGGGACACTGCACACTGTGCTATTCCCTCCAGTGTGGTGTGCTATCCTTTGGTCATCTGAGCAACTCTGATGGTTTTAAATCTCCATGTATCTCCTGGCACCTCTCAAACTCGGTGACTAGCCATGGTCTTTTCCAGAGCTGTAGACTTCCCTAGCTAGCTGCCTGCTGGTTACCTTCTCTTGCCTGTGTGGTTACCAAGTTCTAGAGAAGTTACCAGTGATTGCTCACATTCATCATTTCTATGATGGGATACAATTTTCTATGAAGACTTGGCATATTGTAGAGTTCCTTATCTCAGTGAATGTCCTTGAGTATGGCGGCCTAGCTAGGCACATTGGCACACTTCAGATAACCCCCAACCTAAGCTTCAAATCCAACCCTCCATCAGATATCTCCTAGTCTACCTTTTAATTAGTCCTGAACCTACCCCTTCACTCACTTGCTTTCAATTCTTTTTCCACAATGCAGTCACAGTAAACAGTGAAGGGCTCAAATCTGGGTTTGGATTCTTTGCTCAAAGTTTTCCCATAGTGAATTAACTGTGTGTTCAAAGTAAATTCTAATCTTCAACTGAAAAAGACACCATATGATCTAGACCCTTCCTTTTTATGCTCTCACCTCCCGCCCCCACTCCCTGTCACACCTTGCTCCAGTCACTGAACTTCCTATTCTGTGCCTCAAGCCTCTCACCCTTTTCCATTTGCTAGATCATTCCCCTGTTCATAGTCCTGATCATGGTGTCAATGGCTCAGCTGTCCTTCAAGAACTTGTCTAATGGCAATGTTCCTAACCCCTGTTTGGTCACATCCCTGACTGGATTCCCATTGGACAACAGGGACTCCAGCCAGAGAGAGGCTGCTGAAGATACCCATGCAAAGTCCATCATTCTCTGCTGCATGCTAGAAGAAGATCTGAGTGAAGATGCCACAGTGATCTGGTAGACTTATTGGAATTTGGGGAAGAGTGGCCATGGCTGCACATTTTACATTAGATTAAACAGATGTCAACCCTCTGGTTGAGCTGTGCATTCAAGACATGCTCGTCATCTCCCAGCCATCACGATCATGCCACATTTGGCCCAAGACTCACAGCTCTGTGAATGTGCACATATATTAGTTTAATAGTGCTCCACCACCAAGCCAGTACCATTACAAATGTGATGGATTTCCTGGGCTCAAGAGACAGTCAGTAACCCAGTGTCAAAGGCACCAAGCCTAGCATGTGGCTGAAACTCATCTGTCTTAGAGCATAGGCTCATGGTCCTGTGACTTAGGAGTCAGAACAACAGTTTCTGGTCATAGAATGAACCCTGAGTTGTGCCAGTAAATGTGATATGTACAGAACAGTCCATGTGAACAGACACTGAGGGCTTTGGGGATGGCATGGTGCCCTTTGTATCTGAAGGCCTTTTGCTTGGCATGGGGAAGACATTTATAGCATGTGGGTCAAACTAGGAAAAGGAACATCATATTAGGTATTTTTAAAGAGAGGACTTGACACAGAAGAATTGTTTATATAGGTGATAGAAGAGACAGGAGGGCAAACAGTGGGGGTGAGTCAACCCCACAATTAAAAACTGGGTAGTTGGTGTCAGCATCCAGCAGGAGCTGAGGTTATGTGGTAGGACCTAGAATCCCATGGGACTGTCTGGTGGGAGCTTGAGATTCAGTCATTACTAGAAACAGGGTCTGAGGTCAGGACTAGTCCAGTCTGTCTTTTTGGTGGCTTTCTTCTCTCTGTCCAACATCCCTCCATTGCCTCCTATTTGCTGAACTTAGCAGAAAATCGTTTCGCCTACAGAGGGCAAAGGAATCTAATAAACAGTCTCAGGCCTGTGCCCCTGGGTTAGGGTCCCCAAGACCACCCTTGAGTGCTATGAGCTATCAGTGCCCCAGAGGATTAGTAATCCTAGTGACTCATTTACAGTAAAAAGATCCATGGGTGAGGTCCATAGGAAAGCAGGCAGATAATCTCAAGGGTCTTGTCCCATGCAAGTCACATAGGATGTGCCAGATACCACAGCAATGAGCTGTGACCACACATGTGTCATGGTGCATACCAGAGAAACAAATGGATTCTGTTCCAGGATTGTTACTGGAACTGGTCATGTAGGCACCTTCCACCAAGTTCTAGACAAGACCTCCTCAACCTGTGGGTCATGACCCCCTTTAGGGGGTCCAATAACTTTAGTGGTATTTGCTCTGCCCATGACTTTGGGCTATAGGGACTGAAGGAGGTGGTGTTTCCTTTTAAGAGGTCATGTACAATGGTAAGAAGCATTGTTTTGGGCCCACTTTCCTGGCATTACTGGGTCCAGATGTGATGAGACCAGCATCCCTCTTCATGCATGAGCCTGGTTACATTCTCATTCTTCTACAGCCATGATCCCAATGTCCTGTTAACCGAAACACAAAGAAAGGATATTTGTACCACCTTACCTCTTCCAAGGGCAGACAGGAATGCCTGAAGACATCACTTAGAGATTCTGGCTCTGTCAGAAATACAGAACAACCTGTGGGAGCTGCGAGCAAAGGGAAGGTGTTTGAGATGAGAGGAGAAAAAAAAACCTTAACTCCTTAATTCTGAGTTTTCACAGGTGTGGTATTGACACTTTCCCTGCTAAAGAACCCGCCGTCTTTCTCCAGGATGGTAATACCCAGGAGGTGGCCTGTGTTTGCTCAGGTAATGAATGTTCCAGCAAACACTGTTTGATTTACATGCAAAGTTTCACATCTCAAACAGAGAACCCAGTCATGTCTGGATGCTGCTATTTTTATTTTTCCAGTTGAATAAGACCTTCATTGGTTAGGACTGGATTTCCAGAGGGAAGTGAGGGGGTGTTGGAAATAACAACTAGCCTTGTACAAAGATGTTCTGGACTCTGACATGAAGGATCAAAATCTACCTCTTGGGAGGGCTTCTCTCCTCCACTGCCCTTGCTGTTGGAAGAGTTGGAGAGGAAACTTTCCACTCCAGAAGGAGGTGTCATGGCAGAGAGGATCAGAAGGATTCAGCGTGAAAAGTTTATGGCTATGTTCCAGCCACAGTGGTGATTAGGTGGCGAAGGTAAGTGATCCTCATCATGCACTGTCACTTCTGAAGAAGCTCTTACTGAAGTTCAAAGGCTAACAATGACAATGACAGGTCCAAGAAGGCTGTTGCCCGTTTCTTCTCTCCCCATATTACTGTCCTATCTTTTCCTTTCAGGAGATAGCTAAATCCATGTGGGGAACAGTTCTAGAGGCCAGGTGACTACTCACTGTTTTGACTACCCCAGACATGGTCTTCATTTGCCACTAGTCTGATTGCTTTCCCTCTCAGGAGCTTTGGGTAGCCAGGCTGCCTATCCTTGTGGCAGGCCACCCTGAAGGCCAATGGGAGAAGAAAGAACTCATGGATCACATAATCACTGTGAATACCACCACTGTGTTTTAAATTCTGGGAAAATACACATAACAGAATTTACTGTCTTAAGTCAGGCATGATGGCCCATGGCTATGATCCCAGCATTCAGGTGGCAGAAGCATCTGAGGGCAGCCTGGGCTACACCATCTTGACTGTTTATTGTTGTGGTTTTGTTTCTCAGTTCCATCCAACTCCATTCCTTCTCCTGGTTATGCCCAGACTGTCGATCTGTTGACCACTGCAGTGAAGTCAAACCCTCTATCTACCTTTCTTCGCAAGAGGGGAACAATACGTTGTAATTAAAGGCTGCTTAAAAATAGCCGTCAAAATGATGAGACATAGCCAGGCATGACGGTACAGGACTGTATTCGAAGCACTTTATAGGCTGAGACAGAAGGCTTATGAGTTTGAGGGCAGCCGAAGACATAAAAAACCTCATCTCAAATAAGCAAACAAACAAAAGGAAATGTAACGTTATGCATGAAGAAAAATGATCAAGAAAAGGGAAACCTAACAGTAATACCACGAATTTGTTCTTGCTGTGTTAATTAACAATAGTGGCCACTGAAAACCACAGGCATCACTGGACAGTAAAGATGATGTACACATAATACTCCCTTCACCCAAACTGCCAGTGAGTGTGCTGACCAAGCTGCGTGTGTCTACACGTGTGTATCTCAGGGAACTGGAGCTTTGCAGTGTTAGAGTTAGACTGTAGGCTTCTTTACCACTCTGTATGACTTTGAACACATCATCTAACTTCACATGTAAAATGGTCATCACAGCACATCTGCCACACAGGTTATGAAGATCAGAGACAGTACCCACAAAGTACTGTTACCACCTGGGTATGAGGCCAGTGCTAAACAATCCTTGCACAGGGTGGTGGGGGTGAAGGTTGAGGGTGGTGATTGTGCACAGAACAACCTCCACTCACTGGTGACAAATATTCTCATTTTTCTAGTAATATTGCCCTTACTTTTCCATTATTAGGTAAACAGCTATTTAATGTGCTAATCACTTCATCAATGCCATCTATTGTAGTTCTCAGTCCAGGAGCCGTTTTGAGATTTTCTTCTGCAGCTCACACTTATCAGTGGGGGTTGATGGATGATGGTTGACGATGTGGTTTTGTATGTTGACAATACCTGTGGGTCTATTTCTAACTGGAGCAAATGAAAAGCCCCCTCTCTTGAATCTTACAAGGAAGCTGTCTGGGGAGAGGAGCAGAGAAGGATTTTGGATGAACTGTGCCCAATATATGAGCAACGACAGGCCAGCTTCCAGATAGTTAGTTTGGAAGCCCACACCCAGGTAGGGCCCTCTGTGCAGACTTGCCCGGGCATCTTAACAAACTCTCCAATGAGTTCTGTGGAAGCAGGTTGATGGGTCTTCCAGTTTATAACAGCCCCTTCTCTGGGCCCAGCTGGTTCCCAATGTGGTGGCACTTCTTGCTGGGGAGGGGACATGAGAACCGAGCCTGCAGCTCTTGTGGAGGGAACAAGAGCAGAGACCAGCACTGAAATCTCAAAGCTGGAAGGGAGGGCAGCTTGGAGTGGCGCCTGGCAGGAAGCAGGAGGACGTGATGTTCTGCAGGGGCTCCCCGACAGCAGAACTTCTGGATACAATCTATGAATTTTGAAAGCCATTGCACAATCACGCGCAGGGATTAAGACACCGCCAGAGAACTGGGCGAGTTCTCTATTCTTTGATGCTCACTCTGCAATTTCTGCAGTGAAGTTTCAGATAACTGATGGAGCCCTTCCTGGGAGGGTGTTTCTGAACGGTGCATCTCTCCCCTCATGAAGCTCACTGTTAAGTGGTTAAAATAGCATCTGACACATTTGTTATGCCATATGGTCATATACCATGATCCACTGGAATACTCTCCACATTTCTAGCTTACATATAAATAATTCTTAAATATTTTTTAATTAATTCAGAAAATGTAACTGGCCTAGAAGAGAGTCTTGTACTTAATTTATTTTGGAGGGGTGGGGGAAAAAAAGACAGCTCAGATGCCCAAGAATATAAGAAATCGTGTTCTTGAGTCTGCACCTACGTCTGTAGTTTTAGTATGCTATTGGTGTGGGGTTAGTTCCTGAAAGGAGGTCTATGACAGTCACGAGCAACACAGTTCATTGTCCTTGGTTTCCCATGGTCCTCCTTCACCATTGAGCACATTAAAACCTTTTAATTGGGGAAACAGAACGAGGAATGTATAACCTTAGCTCTGAGACATCCTGTACCTTCAGGCTTCGAGGAACTGAACTGATCTGCACCCCGGTGCTTCTCTACCATATTTTCACCCCATAAGCCTCTCCCAGGGCTCTGTTCTCCCTTGTTGTGTGGATACTTGGCTTTATGAAGCATTTCCTTTGGCCTAAAATGTTTTCCCTCAAATCTGAAGAGTTCTTTAATGGTTACATTTATGTGTTTACTCTATGTTAGCAAGATTCCCAAAGATGGGTCAGTTATCCACATCTCTTGGTAACTATAACTTTTTGTGGTCCCTCCCACGGTGGCCCTACACCTTAACCGATGGGTGCAATGGATGTGATTGTGTCAGATCAGGACCTGAGCTTCACAAGGTTTTACCAGTTTCTGTTTCATGATCTTAGGATCTGAAAACTCTATGAGGACATTTAGCTGACTGCTGCAGCCTGATTGACTTAAGGACAAAGCAGAAAGGATGCTTGGTGAGAAAGAGGAGCCCCACTAAAGGTATATGGAGATCAGATAAACTGCCTGGCTGAGCTAAGCCACACACAAAAGTTCATAAAACTGTGAGCAATGAAATAATATGACTGCTTAATCCATGAAGCCTTGAGGTACTTTGTTACACAGCAATGATAAGTGAAACACATTAATTCAATAAATATTTATCCAACATCTTCTATTGGAGGGTGGTGTAATGAATAAGGGATGCTGTCTGCCTTGAAGGCATACAGTTCAGAAGGGGAAACTGTATTCAAAACCAGTCTTTTAGAATTTAATCAAGAAGTCTTTCCCCATAATTCCATAGATTTCAAAAATATTTCATCTTTCACTCCCATGACAAATACCTTTTTACGGACTTAATCTGGCATATGATGTGTGTGTAGGAATGCATGTTGATTAATTGGTGAATTAAAGCCAGTGAAATCTCTCACATCAGTGAAAGCAGAATGTGTTGCTGACCCAACATGGAAAAGTAAAGGCTTATGTTGAATACGTATGGAGGACTGGTTTTTGTTTTATCTCCTGCCTTAAACAGTCCGTCACTCATTTTACACTTGGGTATCCAGGACTGAAAGCCTCATAAAAGGAAGTACCAAATAAATGCAAGTGCACGTAAGAGTTTATGCTCTCTCAAATGTCTTATTCATACATAGTAATTCTAAAATAAGTAGATGTGCCCACTCCACCAACCAACCTCATAATAACCAGTCTTCCATTTACACCCCGGTTGTGGTTGCCCTTTGCCCTCATTTCTTTGGGCTGTTTATGTCATGTTTTCTTCTATCAACCATATTTTCCAGACCTGGGAGCCCACTATACATACATCTCTAACCTTCTCCTTAATCTGAAGACATTTACAGAGACAGTCTTGTAAAATGTCTTTTGGGGATTGATCTTGCATACATTAGCCGAAGTGCCTAAGGGTGTGGTAAATCTAACCAACACCCTGAGCCACACCCACCAGCCCCTCCTCTCCTCCCCACCTACATTGTGTTCAGGAGTGGAAGTATAGAAACAGGCAAGATCACAGATTGGGAGAGACAGAGCTGTAGGGAAAGAAAAATAAAGCACACCAGAGATGAATGAAATCAAGGAAATAAAATCAGCTGGAGAATCAATGTGGCATGATTTCTCTGGGAGCCAGTCACACAGTTGAATAAAGCTTTCCACAGTTCTGAATTTAAAACTGTCTGTCTATCTGCCTACCCATCTATCTATCTATCTATCTATCTCTGTTTATCTATCTGTCTATCATCATCATCATCTCTCTAATCTATCCATCTACCTACCTATCTACTTGTCTTACACCAAGTATTTTAATTTACATACAGATAGCCCTTTTATCATGTAGGAATTCTGTAAGATATGTTATATGTATATAAAATGTATGTGTTTATAAGTGGACATGCTATACATGTACATATATTTATGTATATATTACAGTGATCCTTTGGTATTCACAAAGGGTTGATTCTGGTATATTCCTCTCAAAGCCAAGATCCGCAGATGCTCGAGTCCCAAGGTGTAGCCCTGAGTAGGATTCCCATGCTCCAGTGCATGGCCCAACACTCATGCCCATCTGAGCAGCACTAAGTAGACTTAGTTGGTGATAAAAACAAAAGTCATGAAGTTGGGCGGGGTATGTTAGGGAACATAATCATATTTCACTGCATACATGAATAAAATTCTCATAAGGAAAATAAAAAAGTAAAATTGTATAATGGATAAGATGATGAGAAGTCCTGTGGAGAAAAATACATCAGGCACAAAAATGGGGAAAAGGTGCTTCAGTATTTGCACAGAACCTCTGCACATCCTATGCTCTTTAAATCATGTCCAGATGAGTTCTAAGACTTACTATCATGCAGATGCCATGGAAATAGTTGTTACTCTGCATTTTCAGGGGATGGCAAGAAAAAAAGGACTGCAGCACAGATGCAATTTTTAAGAATATTTTTGATTAGAGGAGAGTTATAGATGGATGCAGACCCCACAGATGTAAAGCCCACAGATACTAAAGATGAACTGAATACATAATGCATAGCACAGATTTGAACAGCCTGAAGAAAATCAGGATTGTTTTGCTTCACGTTAACCCATGCTTTTCTAATACTGTCACTGATATTAAAAAAAAAAAAAAAAAAAAAAAAAGCAACTGCCCTTTCACTCTTAATTTGATTCTGGAAAGCTCAGTCGTGAAGCACTGTGAACTCTCAGTATCCCCAGCTGCCCAGTACCTTGTACCTTACAAAGCCTTTCATGACTGCTGTTTAACTCTCACAACAACCATTCATCATGTCTCTGGTGCAGTGAGGAGACAGAGAAGCTTCAGATCGTAAATACTTCTCAAAGGTCTACATGCTAAGGGCTTGCTGGGGAGCAGGAGGAATCTTTAGGGGATGGGACCCAGTGGGAAGAATTTAGGTCACTTGGGGCTGTGGCTTTGGAGGGGTACGGGGATTCCAGCTCCTTCTCTTTTTCTTTGCTTCCTGGCTGTCACGAGGTGAGTGGTTCCCTGATATGTGGAACTACATCACTACAGACTCCACCATGAATTAACTATTCATAGACTTTAGTCTCCTAAAACCACCAGCCAAAGCTAAGCTTTCATCTTTTCGAGTTGCTCATGTCAGGTGTTTGGTCACAGTGATGGAAAGATGACTAACACGTGATGTTAGGCGAGGCATGGGGACTTGCTGATTGTCCTTCCTAGATTACAGTTAGCCCTCAAGTTTAGCAATAAGGAAGACCACCATTTACCATGCATCCAAGATTTCCCAACCTTTAATTCTTCCACCCACAAGGCTTGGCCTTATAGAATTTTGCTCTGCATCACCTCTGCCACCCAGAGTACATAAGAACCACATGTTTATTCAACAGCCAGCTGTCAACTTCACTCAGACCCTCACTTCCCAACACTTTTCTAATCTGAAAACGCTTTTCGGCACAAGCAGAAGCCAAGGCAGAAGACCTTCCCAGGCTACAAATGATAGCGGAGAATGTTCTTTGTTGCTGGGTCTTGGCTGTCACAGTGCATCCCACATGTTTGCCAGCTGTAGTTCAGACGGTTTCTATTTCACTCAGCATTAATTTTTTATGACATTTCTCCAGAGCCAGGGGACCTATCATCAGCTTTTAGTTCTTTACCCTGCAGTGCCGTGTCTAATTGCCAAGACAGTTCTATGACATGACTCATATTTTAAGGTGGTGTTAATATGTTTACCAGGCTTCTCAGCAGCAGCAGGCTCAGGCTCACATCTTGGTGCAGTGTTTTAAATGTGTTTTTCCTTGGGAGGGAAGCTCAGGCATCATTGGAATAAACACACCTCTCTCCTTTGGATTTACGATCAGTGTCTTCACAGCAACGTCATTGCATCCAGAACCCTGACTGGAGCGGAACCTGGGCACTATTTTGTAGTCTCAGTTTGAGTCTTAAGAAAAGTTTGGGATGTGGGAAGCAGAGGCAGGGCTTGTTAAAAATGAAGCCTACTCTTTGGTTCTTTGGTTCTATACAATATGAGCCCATGGCACCACAGGGGTATTGTCCTTATTCCAGCTGTAGCCTAGACTTGGTTTCAGAACATCTCTGAATATTTTATCAGAACCACTAAGTCACTATAATGGTCTGTTCTAGAAACCTCCTCACAGCCCTTTACCAGCAGGCTCTACGGATTCTTCAAAAAATATCGTGATGTAAAATGATAGACTTGTAGAGTTGCTGATTGACAGGAGTCTCCATTCCTAGCAGACTAATTTAACTAGTTTCAGGTGTCACTGTTTTTGTCAACTTTATGTGTTTTCTGAAAAAGAGAGAGGGGCAGGGAGGAAGAGGCAGGGGAAGAAGCTGGGTCATCTGGACTTCCTTAAAGAAAACAGAGGTAAACAGGAAGTGTGTATTTTCTTTCTATAGTGATTCTTAGGCACATACCCTCTATAAACCACATGGAAGATTCCCCCAAATATAATTTTCTATTCCTAAGTCCTTTAATCAGTCGCCTATGTTGCCCTGCATATATGCAATGTGCAGGATTTGCAATGTTTAAAGAGGAAGGAAGGCAAGTTTAGGTTAGGTTCCTGTTTCCATCTGTCACGTGGCTACCATACATCATGTTTCTGTTAGATATTTTGTTTTGGCTCAAAAGTACCTGAGACTTCTTTACTCACTTGTGCCTTGCTTTTGATGCAGCCCCTGGTTAGGAAACAGCTCTCTCCATGGTCATTAGTTTCCTTTATCCTACAAAACTTCCCATCTGGTAGACAGCTTGGCACTACTGTGAAGTCTATGGATTTGCTAGTATTTAGCGCAGTCTTCACAGACCATCACAATATCCCCTCCTTGAAGTCTGTGCATGAAGACTGAATGTGTGGGAGGAACTGTTTCTCAGTGCCTTTTACCTATGTTCTCAGGCCAAAGAAATATTCCTTCTGTTGTGTTTATTTAGTCCTTGAAGACAAAAGGCGATGCTTCTATTTGAAGCCTTGGCTCATTCAAAGGGAAGCAATCAATTCTATTCTACAAGTATCTGAGCACATCTAGGACCCCAGAACAATACCAAAGGCTGTAGGGCAGAGCCTCCCAAACTGCAGAATGCATGCAGATCGCTCGGGACTTTCTGATTGGAAAGGACTCAGTTCATTTGCATTTATAAAATGCAATTTATTTGTTACCCAAGGGGGTTCTGGAGCTACATCAGTGCATCCACTTTGAGTAGCACTGTTGCAAGACAGTCCTTGACAAATTTTCAGTTTCATGGGAAGATATGAAACACATTCAAAATAGTCAAGAAGATAGTATAGCAATACCAAATATGCCAAGTTCCTAAATGCACTCTAGAGATGTCAAATGCCAGTTTTGATGGAGATGGTGGGAACACTGTCGAGTGAGTGTATCAGGTCACTTGCCACTGTCTGGGATAACACGGAGGTCATATACTTGGGAGAAAGCCAGGGTGATGTGGACAGGGAGAGAACAGTGAAGGCTTTCTGGAAGAGGTGAAAATGGAGACCTTGCATGTAGTGCTGCTGGAATGAGTTTTGAAAGAAATGTAGTTTCTACAACAATAAATGAAGATCAAAAGGGAGCGAGCTGTCTACCTGTTCTAAGCTTGCTGTGTCATAGCAAGAGAGTCAGCCATCCTTATGTTCTGGTACAGACTCAAAACTGGGCTCGGGACTAGGAAAGCCTTAGAAGGGATAAAAACAGTCACGGTTGCAAGTGTGCCCTGATGCATCTGAGGCTGTTACCTTGGGAAACTTCACATTGCTTACTTAGTATAAGTAGGGCCCCCTCTGCCATTTTTATGTGTACACATGTGACTGTCTCTGGATGGCTCTAGGTTTAAAGTGGGGACACAAAATAAGAAAGCTGGTAGTAACTAAGTGATATCCAAATTGGACCAACTGCATGGTAGGTTTCTGTTTGTTAAGAGAGATAGCAGCCCCACTTCTCACAGATTTGACCTATAGGCAATGTGCTGGCTTCTTGGCTGGTTATACAGATCACAGCTTCTTAAGCATATTATCCTGTGGGTCAAGACTTTGCATAGGATTATGAAAACTTTAAAAGTAAAGGGTTTCTGAGTTTACAATGACCAACAATTCTTTTGAAATCAAACATAATAGAAATCTGAGGAGTTTCTGGTAGGGCCTGTCTATGTTGTGTCACACGACTTTACCACAATCTTGGTTATGAACACAGGACATGTGCACTTTGCAGTGCATATGACATCATCATACCTTATAATGCCAACAAAGGCTTTCTGATTCACCTCAGGTCAGGTTCCAGACCAGGTTATGATGACTTGAAGTGTCTTCATTGTCCATACAGTATTTTCTGTCCTTAGAAGATGTAGTGATTTAATTAGGTAAAACAAATACTTTAGTTTCCCATCATTATTCCTCAGCATATAAATATCAAGTTGGTATATCATTGCACTGTGTTGTATTAGAGTCTTTGGTTTTAAAAATTGATGTCTGAGTTGCAGACTTGAGTTTTACACACACACACACACACACACACACACACACACACACACACACACACTACAAAATATTAGACAGTAAAATTTGACTTGGGATTGGGACAGAATTCCCAACAATTTCAGGAATGGCCCTAAACATTCATCTGCCATTTTTTAAACTACATGTTTATGTGAATCAGTATTCTCAGCATTGACAACTATAAACAAAACATCAATAGACTCTGGAAACACTGATGAGGCTCCATAAGAGTAAATCCTTCTACAGAGCCTAAAGTGGTCATTTCCTGTGACCAGACAAGACTTCTAGTGGAGGGAATGGGAAGTCAACCCAGCCACATAACCTTCGACCTATAATTTGTCCTCCTTTACGAATGTGCTGGGGTCAGGGTGGCCTAGAGATTGAGGGCATGGCCAATTAATGACCAGTCTAGCCTAAAACCCATGCCAGGGAGTAAGCCCACCCCTGACACTGCCTGGAGCACCAGGACCCAGAGGCTGGATGACCCAGAGACCTAGGATAGAACCAAACATGACTGGAGGAAAAAATGTCAATGTAATGAAATCTAATGATATTCTGCTATACTCATAGATTGGTGCCTAGCCCAATTGTCATCAGAGACTTCATTCAGTAACTGATGGGAACAGATGCAGACCCACAGACAAACATTAGGCAGAGCTCGGAGAATCTTGATGAAGAGGAGAAAGGGTTGTAGGAGCCAGAGGAGTCAAGGATACCACAAGAAATTTCACAGAATCAACTAACATGGGCTCATAGGGGTTCATGGAGACTGAACCGGCAACCAGGCAGCCTGCATGGGACTGATCTAGGCACTCTGCATATATGTTACAGTTGTGTAGTATGGTTCTCTTATGGAACTCCTAACAGTGGGAGCAGAGGTGGTCTCTGACTCTTTTACTGCTTTTGGGACCCTACTTCTCATACTGGGTCACCTCACCCAACCTTAACATATAGGGGGAGGTGCATATTCTTACTGTAACTTAATATGCCATGCTTTGTTGATATTCCTGGGAGACCTGCCCTTTCCTAAACAGAAATGGAGGAGGAGTGGATTTGGGGGGTAGGAACAGAGGGGGTGAGGTAACGGGGGGAGTGTGGGAGGCCAGTTCCCACTTTTTCAAGTGTTTTTATGAAGAGGAAAGAGGAATAAGAAAATATTAGATAGATAGCGAAGAGGAGAAAGACAGAAACACAGGATAGCTTCGGGAGGACCTGGGTCAATACCCAACTGCCTTTTACGTTTATTCAAAAGATTTTTTATAACAATGCCAAGGGGCAGGTCAAGACTTCCCCCTTGCTAGATCAAAGCACAACACACAGCCAAGTGTAGACCCTTCCAAATACCTGGTAACCACGCCCGTGGTCAAATCACCCCGTTATGCAGCCCTGCTGGGTAAAGCAAGCTCAAATTCTCAGACCCTGAGTAAGTTCTCACTAGGAAACCTCTGTGGGTCTCCACAGGGGAGGAACTGGGAGGAGAAAAGGGAGGGAAAACTGGAGCTGGGATGCAAAATAAATAAATACATTTATAATAAGTAAATAGGAAAAAAGAATGAATCCTTCATGTTAAAGCAAACAAGCACCTCCATCTCATTTGTATGCCAATTTATTTTAATTATCAATAATCAGTAAAACTATACATATGGCAAAGAATATTTTAAACAAATTTCTTTATGATTTATTATAAGTAATTGCTTGATTTATGTACCTATTTTATGTCCTAGATCCCTAGGGTCATTTAAAAGTTTCTTGGGTAAAAAAGAGGTCTTGAGTAGAAAGTTAAGCCAGTCCAGATATAGGTAACTGTTGGGAAAGTTGCTGCACTCTGTGTTTATATATGCTCTGCCTACTGTCCCTTCATATACAGCAGCCCTTCAGTATCTGAAGGAAATTTGTTCTAAGATCCTCAATGGATACCTGAAATGAACTAGTATTAAACCCTGTTGTACTGCTTTTCCCTCTATACGTATACCTATAACAGTGCTCAACATATCAGTTAGGTACAATAGGAGATTAATAGCAATTAATAATAGCATGGTCATAATAATATTGTGCTAAAATTAGAGCAACATTGCTCTGGCACTTTGGGATTGTTATTAAGCAAAATGAAGTTACTTAAGAAAAATGAGCTCTGGGGCAATTTGATAACCAAAGTGACTACTAAACGGGTCGCACATAAAACAAAGAAACAATGGGCAAAAAGATACTTCGTGTCCCAGTCATGATAGAGCAGAGCAACATGCTATCTCTTTATGCCATGAACATATACTCAATTTAACAGTTATGGATTGTTCCTTTGGAGGATTTTCTATTAAATTCTATCATCTATCTGTCTGTCTACCTGTCTAACAATATATCTATATATCTAGTTAGCTAGCTATCTTTGGCTTTATATAGGGTCCTCATGCTTGTGTGTCAAGCACTTTTACTCACCCAGCCAGCCCCACAGACTCAATTTAATATTTTTAGACTACAGTCAACTTCAAGTAATCGAAACTGTAGAGGTCAGAGCTGTGGGCTAGAGGTGATATGAGGGGAGTCCTGTGCTCATCATGGTTTTTGTGAGTTTCTCCTGATGTCACCCATCCCTTCCAGTCTTTTTTGTTTGTTTGCTCTCTGCGAATGTCTGCTTCACGGAGGAGTCTTCAATGTACCTTTTCCCGAGTCCTCAGGATCCCATTTGTGTTCGGTGTGTTTTCTCCCCGTCAGGCTGATGCTGGGTGTGACTGGATTTGGGAGATGTTGGTTCAGCTGTCCCCAATGAAGCCCAATCCTCAGGCCACAGTGAGGCCCACAGGGTGAACGCTGTGTCGTGCCTCAAGGTTCCAGGGCTACACAGGAGGCATCAAGTGCTGAGAGTCACAGTTCCCCTTCACCTTGTACGAGAAGACAGAGCTCTCTGCAGCAGTTCCCGACTCCAGGGAGGCGTTCCTAGGTTCCTGTGGGAGGGTCACAGCTGCAGACAGCAGTTCTTCTGCTGGGCAGGCAAAGGGAAGCTCCAGTGACGAGGCCCTTTGCTGCCAAAGCTTCATAGGTCTCACATAACTGTTGGAAGTCACCCCTTCTCCTGGCACTCCCAAGACACCACCCCGAGGCCCCATGCCACTGCCCTCTCTTCTTATCCTCTGTCTGCTACTGCTCAGGGCACAGAACTGCTCTGGGCACAGAACTGGGCTGCCGACTTGCACCCCTCATAGCCATCCTTCCTTTCTGCTATACTAATTGAGCCTCCAATTTTCAGCTGAGCAACTGTCTGCAAGAATAATACATTTCTTCATGTCTCTTGTAGCTGGTTATGGCCAGACGACTGAACTATGGACCAGATTTAAATGGAGAAAGAGAAAAGAAGAGGGAGAGAGAGGACAAAGGGAGGCAGGAAGGGAAGATGGGAGGGAAAAGAGGGAGGGAAGGAGGACAGGAGAGAGAGGGAGACAGACAGACAGACAGACACACACACACACACAGAGGTGGGGAGAGAATAATTTTGAAAAGCTATCCACATTGCGTTTTTTACCCTTTTTTACTGGATGGAATGTCAACATGATGGTTGAAGCTGAACCGACTCTGGGGTTTATAAGGAAAACACTGTAAGGGTGGTGAATGAAAGATTTGTTGTTTGTTATTTCCTCTTTTGGTTGAGACACAGTCTCCTCATGGAATCTAGGCTGACCTTGGCCTAGCTGACTGCTTGGGTCAGCCTGCCAAGGCCTGAGCTTACAGATGTTTACCACCACACTTGGCTGAAGCAACAGACTTGAATGAATCTGAGCCCCTACTTCAGCCCTGGGCCATCTTAGCTAAAGATGGAGCTATTTTTGTCTTTTAATCACTTACACACAAACTTAATTATCACTAATAGGACACCAAAATAATCAAAGAGTAAGGACGACATTTTATGGTTCTTTCAAGGCATGGGATGAGTGTTTATGCCATGTAGCCCTAGTTGACAACCAACCTGGAGGCGTAGTCAGTCTCTGGTGTAGCAAGCAGTAATCCATCATATTATTTCACTCCAGTGACTTTGAGCTGCTCACACATGTGGGATGATACAGACCATCGGCCACTGGTGACTGTCTTCATGTTGTCATCAGAGTATAAGGAAGGTCAACTATGTCACACCACACAGAAAAGATCATATTGGAAAAGATGAGAGGTGGCGGCAGAGCACATGTAAGATGTGCCCTGGGCCATGAGCTCATTGTCTTGTGTTGTGCTATGCAGCACCCAAACCAACAGGCCAGTCACTGAGGTGGGGGGTGTCAAGAAATCAAGGAAAGAATGAACGGGGAGAGGGAGGGAGAGAGGAAGGGAGGGATGGAAAGAGAGGGGGTGGGATGGGGAGGGAGGGAGAGGTGGAAAGGGGGAGGGAAGGGGGAGGGAGGGAGGAACAAAAGGAAGAGGTGGAAGAATGGATTTTCTTAAGAAGATGAAATGGAAACAGGATAAATCCAGAACAATCGCTGGAAAGACCAGGCCTCACTTCTCTAGCCCCAGGCACTCCTAAGACCAGCTGGTGCAGTGTGACTTTACACTCCTGGAGGGCCTGCAGGTCACAGTCTTTCTGAAAACACTTAGACTTTCCTGCAGCACAGTTCTAACTAAATCAAACTTCTCTGTGAGTGTGTCTTGATGCCTGGGTTCCCAGCTCACACTCCTCGAATGTTTGTGCCATCTTCTGTACTAAATTTCATTCTTTGGGTAAGACACAGTCTAGGCCTTCAAAAAGTTTGTAATTAAGGGAAGAAAAGATTTTGTGTGTGTGTGTGTGTGTGTGTGTGTGTGTGTGTGTGTGTGTGTGTGTGTCTGTGTCTGTGTGTCTGTGTGTCTGTGTGTGTATGTGTGTTGTTTTTCAGATCCTATCACTCCTCACCAAGATCAGGTTTATAATCTGAGTGGTTATCTTGGACTCTGGCTGGACACACAGGGACTAATGAAACGATTCAGATCAAATACTAAACTCAAATACTAGGTAGTTGAAGGAGAGAAGTATATACACAGCAATGGTTGGGACCGAGAGACCAAGGGTCACTAGTCCAGATAGTGACCCATCAGACTCTAGGGTGCATAAGATGTAACCTGAACAAGAATCGGAACTTTTAAAGTTTTAAATGAAATAAAATTGACGTCTTATGTGTCATATACAAAACCCAGTGTCAATGAAAGATAATATGCCAAAATAAAGCCCATATACAGAGAGGCTCATCATCATTATTCCTATGTACTCATAAAAAAGTAAATGGCTCAAAAAATAATTGCCTAAAATCTGGGTTTATAAAAATGCCTTAAGTTAATCTGACTTGGTTCAAATTACTTTTACTTTAAACTGATAATATTTTCCTGGCAATGATTAGGACTGCAGCTGTTCACTTAAATCTCTAAATTGATGATGGACAAGCCTACAGCATCATTTCATAGATTGCTGATCTAACAGGCTACAATTGCCCAACTCCCTATACGACACAGCTGATGTCAATTCAGAAATGCTTTCCTGAAGACATTCTTCTTGTTCTTCTGTGAAGCACAGACATATTAGTATTCCATAGCTATAAAAAGGGGGTGGGTAATTTCATCTGGGAGAGCAAAAGGACTAGAATATTAGAAGGAGTTGAATGAAATCACCGAGTAGAAAGGGGAGCTGAAGGGGCTCTCCTCTCAGTCTCAGACTTATTGCTGTACCCAGAGATCTGTGTAAGCTTCACAGAGCATGTGATGAAATTGCCAAAGCACCTCAATTTTCAGAAATCCATGTATTGACACCCAAAAACGAGGGAAGCACAGCTCGATTGCATCAGCCCAGCTTCTCATCTTGGCATCATGGGACAGATGGAGAAGCAAATTGACACCCGAAAGGTCACTGGCTTTCCTATTCCTAGGCAGATATGCTTCTAACTGGGAACAAATTGACAAGTCACTGAAGTGGGGAGGACTAATCCCCTTCCCTGCTTTCATCAAGTATTTAGAGGTGATGCGATGCTTATTGGCAAAAACATAAGGGGACATAAGGGAAACTTTAGATTCTGTGACTTTGTAAATGTGCACAGGCTAAACACACCGTTAAACGTCACACTGATTTTCAGTGAGAGTGGAAGCATGGGGTGGGAATTTGAGAAACAGTCAATGGGTTACACATGTTACCTGCCTCCTTATGGTAACACTGAAATCTCACTGAAGCATATTTCAGCATAGAAGAGCCACCAGTCAGGTGGGACTGCCTAGCTTGCTGATGCAGTAACATTAAAGATTTACATTAAATTATAAATTGCTTACTCGTGTGAGGGAACCAGGGAGGTTTCCCATGTGAATGGCTTCATCCCTGAAAACTGCCTCAGAAATATGGACCAAAATAAATAAATAAAGAGTCTACTCAAGTAGACACAATTCTTTTCAGGATGATTAAGTTTAAGCTCCTCGATATGTGGAGGTGATGACTAGAACAATAAAATTGTTCTTATTATCCTGGGATTTATTGCAAGTAAGATGAAACCATGGGTTTAAACAAAAGCATCACAAAAATAGCATTAACTGTATAATAATCTAATAATTGAACAATTCTGCACACCAAGCCTTAAGGTCAAAGGAATCTACGTACATTGCATGGGACTAAGATGCAGTAGGTTTCATGCTACCCAGTCTCCCCACACATTAACACAGCACCCCAAGTGCTGTAGTCCTCTTACAGACCGTGGGTTGTCCTTTTAAGGTTTATTGAAAGGAAACAGAACAGTACAAAACACCAGAATGTTGAGAGGTAATCTATATCCTCCGAAGGCATTAGAGGGTCTTGTAAACAAGTTACATCAAATAAGCTGCCTCCACCACTCTCCTCAGGGCGAGTTCAGGTACCCAGCAGCTTCTAGGATTCCAGAATAATGAACTATCTGCCCACATCATATGCTTTGTTCTTATTTCTATTAGTAAGGATGAAAATCAAAATAAGCTGGACTTGAAAGCACATGAGATTGAGATCTGGAATCCTAGCTCCAAAGTCCGAGTCATTGCTGACCGCAGTTGGCAGTGAAGCCACAGAAAATTCAATTTCTTTATTTTTGTCTTGAATTCCTTGTCTGTGAATTATGTAATCATAATTGACCCTCCTTTCTAGGCGTTTTCAAGGTCTGACACTTACTATGGCTGTTCTTTCTTTTGGAACTCCTGGCGGTCTTTCTGATATTTTCTCACAGCATCTATTGGGAACTCTGGAGCCTTCTCACTTAGTGTCTTTCGAGGGAGAATCTCTGGCCTGGTGCTCTCTGGTTTCCTGTGCTGATTGATAGGTTGGTGCAGACTGTGGGACACCTGACTTAAGTCAGTGACACTGAGATCAAAGCCTAAGGAAAGTTCTTTTTTATTTTTTATAGAATTGTAGTTTTTTTGCCCAGAAAGTCCCTGCCTCTTTTGCTCAGAAACTTCCAGAAGCAAGTCTGCTTTCTCTGGACTCAGTTGAGTGTAAAAGTCTTAAATACAGTCCTGATCTCTCTACCCTTTGGACATGGAGCCAACGTTTTGAGGAAGATTCCCAAAGGACTCTTAGGAAAAATGGACCCAGAACCATAAAATTAAAAATGAACACCAAGGCCATTCCGATTTCTCCAACCAGTTGGAACTGGTGTTTTCTTGTTATCTCCAGTGAGAGCCATTTGAAATGTCTGTTTTGTTGTTCTGGAAGTACTCATCTCAGATAACTGTTTCTCTGCATGCTTTTCAGAAGGTCAGAGGAGCAATTTACCTTCACCTGTCCTGGGCACCTAGGATACTAAGAGGATAGTAACTAAGCAGGTTCCAACCCTGTGTTTCATTCATCATTGTAGCCCTAACAAATTTATCACAAGGAACTAGTAAGCAGTACATACTTAATAAATGTACAATGAATCCTTACAAAACATAATCTTGTCAACTAACATTATTTGGGGCATTTGCTACTTGCTAAGACATAGCATTGAAATACCATAAAATCTTCAAATCTTCACAACTTGATTAGATGTCACTATGATTATCTCTGCTGATGAAACAATGTGAAAAAAGGAAGCAATTTTCCCAGAAGCGTTCACTAAGTAAAGTAGCAGATGTAGGCCCTTAGTCTAGACTTAACTGTTTCAGAATGCCAATTCTCTATGCTTAATTTCAACTAAAGTGTTTTCCTAGTCCAGTGTCACTCAAAATATGATCTACAGAGCAGGTGCAGCTCTGCAAACTAACTCAGCTGACACTTTTTTTCTTCTTCTTTAGTTTTCCCCAATAAAAGAGCTACACATTCCATCTGAATGAGGACCAATCTTCTCCAAGAAATAAGAACTCAGAAATTTTGTCTGGAAAATAAAGAAGGAGCCATTAGGGACTGAGAAGTGGGCAGAGAGCAAGAGGAAAGGAGGGTCATGAGAAGCAAAGAATGGATGGTCAATGTGAGATACATATTTATATGAAAATCCTCCAAATGCACACTTAATGTGTGATAATAACTGCAATTAAAGCAGCATGGTTTTATTACAGTGTACTAGCTCAGTCCATGACTTAAAGAAAACTCTCCTGTTAGGAAGATAATCACATATCTTGTAATGGTGCAGAACTTCCCTGGATGTCAAGATCAAGTTACTGTCGGCCCATAAAGAAGCCACTTTGCATTTCCTCCCCTTCTTCCCCATACTCAAGTTCTTTTGACCACTGCCTACATCGCACAGTCCCAGCTCTGGCTCATATGACCCTCATTAAGCCCCTAAGGCTCTGAGTGCTGCTGCTGGGTCCTGAGGGTAGCGAGTCCCCACCTTTCTTTGAGAGAAGAGGACTTAGTTCTTTGTGATTTCTCAGAATGGAACATCTTTGGGATAAGCCAACAAACTGAGCAATGTTATCCCTCTTCAGTCCTGTAGACCACTTCTTAGGAAGTGTCTCAGGAACCATTTTGTTAATAAGTGGTGTTTTTCTCAAAGAGGAAAGAAGGGAAGGGTTGAGCTGGAATACAAATTCCCCCTTCCACAACACTCTGGTTGGCTCATGTGCCTTTAACATGAATATGATACTTTTAATGACTGGCATATGGGACCCTCTGGTCTTGGACAAGCCTTCACATGTGTGACATGAATACAAAGTCACCCATTCATGCACTGTGTCTGAGGTAAGAGAAGAACAGAAAGGACTTCTACAAAATTGAAGGAAGGTATTGGCTTCTTCAGAATTTCTTACTCTGATACTAGTTAATAGCTGGTGGGTCTGGAAAGTTTGGTTTCTGTTGCTGTGGTAAAATACTGACAAAAAGCAATAGGTAAAGGAATTTATTTAGTTTATAATTCCAGATTACAGTCCATTAATTGCTCTGACAGAGCAGCAAGATCTTGAGACAGCTTGTTACATTACTTCCACAGTCAAGAGCAGAAATAAATGAATGTATGCAGGGATGCATGCTTCTCCTCAGCTTGGGTACTCCACTCATATTGTTCAGGACTTCCTACCTAGGAAATGGTGGCACCCATGGAGAGATAAGTCTTCCTACATAAATTAACCTAATTAAGATAATCTCCCATGGACATGCCCACAGACAACCTGATGTAGACAATCCTTCATTGAGACTCTCTTCCTACATAATACTAAGTTGCATCACATTGACAATTAAAAATGACCATCTCAGAGTCTATGAGCAGAATGAGAACTCATGTATATTTGCAAGTTTTCCATGGGAAAGAGAGAGGGTAAGAAACAAGCATGCTGTGTTTGCCCAATGCAAGGAGCTCAGCAAGGTTAACTTGCTCACATACTTCCACTTACAGACAGATAAAGCCATATTCTGTTGAATTGTATTTTCATTAAAATGCAGCAAACTTCTATAACACAACCATAAAATTTTCTGCCTTAACTACATGGTGATGTCTTACAGATACCAAAGGTCCCAAGCATAACATGGGAATTTAAGCAAACCCCTTAGCCCCCTCAGCAGGAGAAAGTAAGTGAATGACTTATTGAATGGGGTCAGAAAAGGAGAGTAGCAGATTGGAATTTCACTTGGATGTAGCTAGATAAAGAGTACATATCACTAAAAGCAAAATAAGGTGTGTCGGGGGATAATAAATGTTGACATGGAACTTGGCTTTTTCTGTCACAGCACAATTTATCATTCTGCAAAACTCTGATTGGAAGAGTTTTTTCAGAAACTGAAAGAAATCTCATTTAATTTTTCAGGACTGATGAGGGCCATGCCATGTATCTGTTCTTAGACCTCAGCCTCCAGTTTTCTTCACCCTTGGGAAATAAAGCACTTATAAAAAACACAGTAAGGCAGGCTCTTATTTATAGTTTCCAAACAATAAAATTAGCTTGATCATTCACTTCAGAAGAGGAAGATAACATATACATTAATCATGTACATCATATACATACACACACACACACACACACACACATTTTCAAAGATGAATACTGTCCTGGGTATATCTTAATGAAATAAAAAAATGTTATTTTGTGAATATGAGTTTAGATTATGTAAGAATTTTTAAATGTTCATTTAGTCTTATATCTGAATACAGGCCTTTCCAATGGGCATTATGGTTTATATATCAATCGCCTTGCAAATGATGTGCTCAATAGTTAAAACCATCTGCTGTCTTGGCTGTCGCTCTAAGACATTGAGAGCTTTGCTAGGCTGGCCTCTGTGCTATCCCGTGGTCACCTCTGACATTGTCTGACAAGCTTCCCAGAAGTGGGGACACATGAACATCTGGTGATTTTCATCACATTTATGATTTATTTTTTCAGAAAACAAAGATGTTAAGAGTACCACACTAAAGAAGCCACTGCAGAAGCCTCTACCTTTGAGCACAGTCACATGATTTGTACTGTTAACACTTCAAAGAACTTTCCTGGATGAGTTACATAAAATCATATTTCCACCACATTGCATCTTAAGAGCCACAGGGCATCATCCATGCACCATCTCATCCACCTTTCACAAAGGCTTGGACCCCACTGTGCAGGTAAGTGGAAGTAGGCTTTCTGACAGGTGAATGGCTCCTGTGTTCCTACACAAGGGAGCTAAGGGAGGGATGGTCCTGCAGCTCTCTTCTCACAATTCCTTCCTGTGAAATCCAACTGTTTCTCTCTGGTCTTAGATCCTCTTTGCAGACAACCAGGTGAACATAGGGGATAGCATAATTATGTCATATTATAATCAGAATGCAGCCTCAGTTTCTTCAAGGATCTATGCTGGGATTTGAAAGAAACATGTGTGCCCAATTTAAGAGCTCTGGGAATGATACATTCCCTCACCTCAAGAGAGATGTGGAGGATTCCTTGAAAGCTGGGAAATATGAAGAACGAAGTGAAAGAGTCCCAGCTCAGGTGGGGGTGAGGTCACTGAGAAGGGCTGCTGAGAAGAGCCACATGGCCTTAGTCAAATCACTGAGAATGGATAACGCTGGGGCTGATGGGACACATGCTGTCACAGGTGCTCAAATTCCTCACACAGTTCTCTTACAAACCTGTTTCCCTGAGGAAGACAGAACTCTCCTGGGGCTTCGTAGTAGGCAAGTGGAACTTGGATGCTTGGTTTGTGCTGAATCAGATGCGGGTCTGTCTCCTATTGGTTCATGTGCTAAAGTATGATCCCTGCTGGGAGGTAGGAAGAAAATAGAGAGGTACTCCAACTGTGTGGTGGGAAGTGGGGCCTTTGACAGGTGTTAGGGTTAGGTTAGACAGTCATCTTGGAGCCCGGTTGTTTGAACCCACATGGCTTTAGAACAGTGGTTCTCAACCTTCCTAATGCTGTGACCCTTTAATACAGTTCCCCATGCTGTGGTGACCCCCAACGATAAAATTATTATCATTGCTACTTTATAACTGTTATGACCCACAGGTTGAGAAGCCACTGCTTTAGAAGGGGAAGGAGAGAGAGTGGGACACACACATGCATGAGAGAGAGAGAGGAGAGGAGAGAGAGAGAGAGAGAGAGAGAGAGAGAGAGAGAGAGAGAGAGAGAGAGAGAGAGAGAGAGAGAGAGAGAGAGAGAGAGAGAGAGAGAGAGAGAGAGAGAGAGAGAGAGAGAGAGAGAGAGACTCCTCTGTCATAATGCTTTGTAACATCCTAGAACTCTGTTAGCAAGACCATTACCAGAGGTGGTCCCTTGATCTTGCACCTTTAAAACAAGGAGTCAAGATTAACTTCTTCATAAAGTAACTGTGCCTTGAATATTTTGTTGTAGTACTGAAAAATGGATCAGTGCAGCTTCCAAGCTTTCACTGGCCTGAATGTCCATCTGACTTTGCTGACCTCTAAAACATTTCCTTCTATCTTTCATATTCCCTGTCAACTGCAGGTATATAGAAGTTCACTAACAAGAAAGCCAGCCTCTCCAGCTGATTCGCTGTAACGTGATTCTTTGAAGGTAATTTGAACTGTAAGCTGGGAAACTGTGACATCCCATAGAACACTGTGGCTCAATAGCACCATCCTTTGCTGTGGTGACTGTGGACTGTTTTGTTTCCTTTCTGTGGTATTCTTCTTTTGGGTTAGTTTTATTTTTATTGTTTTCTGATGTCTAATGCAGATTTTATTCATTCCATTTAGAGGAACTCCTCATATTTTGACTGTTTTTCTGCTACCCAAATAAAATACTGGCAATTAAAATACTCTCTCTCTCTCTCTCTCTCTCTCAAAAGTCAAACCTGAGAAGTATAAGTTTTAAATGCACTTTTCAGTCATCCTAAAAAAAAATCTGACTATGGAGTATAGTTAAACATGTCATTAGATTTTTCACTAATTTGGGGATGTTTGCAACTTCTATTAATTCAAACACAGTCTGTGCTGGTTTGAAAGCAAATGCCCCCCAAAGGGAGTGGCACTAATGGGAGGGAGGTGTGGCCTTAACAAGTACCTTGTTGGAGGAAGTGTGTCACTGTGTGGGTGGGCTTTGAGGTCTCCTATGATCAAGCTACACCCAGTAAAACAGTTCACTTACTGTTACCTTTCAATCAAGATGTAGGATTCTCAGCTTCAGCACCATGTCTGCCTGCACACTGCCATGTACCACCGTGATGATAATGGACTAAACTTCTGAAACTGTAAGCCATCACCTCAATTAAATATCTTCCACTGTAAGAGTTGCCATGGTCATGGTGTCTCTTCACAGTAAAAGAAACCCAAACTCAGACACAGCTTCTGCCTTATCCTGTTCCATTTCCTATGATTCCAGTTGGACATTGTAAGGAAGAGGCTCTTGCTCCATTGAGGCCCTCTAGTCATTTTCCTCAAGGCACAGAAGTTTCTGTTGAGCTGTTTCCATGTCTTTGTCTTTCTCATGTTGTCTCCATTGGCTGTTAAACCCATCAACAAGTCTATTATTTCAAAGATTTTTTTGTTCTAGAATCCTCATTGTTTCTTTTCTAATAGATTTTTCTAATAGATTTCCATGTAAAATTCCTATATATGCAGTCATAATGTCTGTTATTTTGTGTCACTAGACACTGCTACAATAAGTGCTTTGAAACAGTTGTCTGGTAGTTTTAATACCTAAATCATATCCATTTGTTTTCTGTTCATTTACTTTCTTTTGCTTGTAGTCTTGCCTGCTTGCTTCTTTACAGGTATCGTAATCTTACAATGTATACAGATTTTATGATAATTTATAGAGATCATGGATTCTATTGATTTCTTTTCATTTTAGAACATATCAGCTAATTTAACTCAGAGTTTAAAGCCTGTATTGCCTGTGTTCACCAGTGACTGAAGTCTCTGCTTAGTTCATAGCTATTTCTTAGAGTTTTGGTGTCTAGTCCATGAATGCCTACTCCAACAGTCAGCTAAATGTTTGAGTAAACTTTATTCACATAACTTTGGGCTTTCTTCTAAGCTCTTTGTTTTGCCAGATTTCTCCCTCATTTTCCAGATGATGTGGTAGTTGTAGGCTCTGTTTTCTGATCCCTCAATTATAAGACAGCTGGCTTTTACACATCTGGTTTCCAATGCTTGCCATTGAGTGAGCTGCCCACCACCATTTCTTTCCTCCAGTTATGGACCGTTCTCCACTTGCTGCTTATAGTCCCTCTCCAAGGACCTCGGGTAACTGTTCTATCACATTTTAAAATAGTTATCAGAGGAGGTGTATCACCTTTCCTCTCCCTCCACTACCAAAGAATTCAATAATGACTTGTTCATGTGAAGAATCTGACAGCAATCAATTCTTTTGAGTTGGTAAGTTGAAAGATGATATTTGATCTTAAAACAAACTAGACTGTGTGGATAGACATTCAGAAGAATCTTCAAAATACACAGATTCTGACCTCCGGTGATATTAGTCTCCAATAGCTTTTCTGTTTCTCCAAAATAATAAACATGTAACATCATGATAGAATACGCAAGAAGCATTGCATCTGTTGCTAGGTAGCTACATAAATGTTGTAGACCTATCACCCAAGCTACTTGCTTGCCTTGGAGGTCACAATCAATGGTACTGTTTCTTAAAAACAAAAGCCAAGGTAAATGCATCCAGGGTGGATATTCACAGTGGACATCTTCTAGAGCTAAGAGAATTCTAATTCACTCACATTCCTTGATGAAGATTCTAAAGAAATGTTTCCTGCTCAGTCCAATCCAGAAGACTGATCCAGATCCAAGGTGTTAGTATCAGAGGTGAGAGCATTATCCACAGCTGCAATGAGAACCGAGTTGAAGAATGCACCTTAAGGAGTGACTGGATACCCATGTGGAAGTGAAAAATGAAATAAAATCCTTCTCTGAGGAAATCAATCCAGAGTAAAGATGTTTACACTGGAAACTAGAAAGCTTTAGAAAAACAAGAGAGAGAGTCTTCATAATCCTGAGGTAGGAGAAGCTTCCTTAAAGCAAACACTAATCATAGGGAACGGCTTCATTATTTTGAAATTCAGAATTTCAGCAAGACAACAGAAAGAGTAAACAAACAAACAAACCAACTAGGGGCTGTATGTTCACAAAAGGTCCACAGTCGTAGTTCCTTCTTTTTCTTCCTTCCTTCCTTCCTTCCTTCCTTCCTTCCTTCCTTCCATCCTTCCTTTTTTCTTTCTTTCTTTCTCTCTCTGCGCCCCCAACGCTCTTCTTTTGTCCAAACTTAGAATCCATATGCCCATGAAGAAATGGCACAGCAGTTAAAAGAATTTATTACTCTATCAGAAGACAAAAATTCAGATCCCAGCACCCACATTGGGCTGCTCACAAATGCTGGTAATTCCAGCTCAAAGGAATCTGACTGCCCTTCCCATCTTTGCAAGCACATGTACATGAATGTACACACACACACACACACACACACACACACACACACACACACACACACACACTCGCACCTCACATAAATGAAATAATGAAATAAATATTTTTAAAAGATTGAAAATACTGAGCCAGAGGAAAAACGATTACACATACAAATGACAAACATAATAGACAAAGATTGTGCATGAACTGTTATAAATTAGAGAAAAATGGTCTAATCAAAAGCTTTTAAAATATGTCAACAATCATTTTAGACTACAGAACATAATGGTGAATTGTAACTGTCTGGTAGAGTGTTTCCTCACATACACAAAGCCCTGGGCTTGTTCCCCAGTACTGCATTACAAAGAGAATCCTCTAATGCACAAGAACTGGCAATCAACATTGCTATTTAAAAATAGTCAAATACAATACTTATGTCAACCTACCAAACTGGTGAAAATAGAACCTATGACAGTGCAGACATGGAGCAAAAGACCGCCTTCCTGCCAGTGGCTGACAACAGTAACCTCTAGCAGGGCAGCACCAGAGGACATGGAAGACCTACCCACCAGCAATTCAACTCTGGATGTATAAAGAACCAAAAGAATCTATATAACGAAGTACATGCACAGGAGGGTCATAGTCATGTTGCTCCTAATTGACCAAACATAGAGTCCACGTGCCCCTGGAAAACTTATAATATATTCATAGATGCAATAGTGCACAGGAAAAAAAATGAACTGTAGTTTTCTAATGAGAAAGGACACCAAAAGAATGTCTATCTGCATAAAGCTAGAAAATAGACAAAACTAAACCTATAGTTTAGGGCCTCATTATAGACACTAAACTTGAATGAAAGGCAAAAGAGAAATGGTCATGGTGAGCATCACCACAGGAACGTGATATTGCTTGTGATGGTGGAGGGGCACATTCTCCAGGGTGACCACTCAATGTAATAGGTCTTTGTTTTTCTTTGTTAAACTGCACAAATAGATATTTTATGCCTTTTCTGTAACTAACCTGGAAAAAAATAAGCCATAAGTTTTCAAATACAATAAACAAACAATAAAACAAATGAATCAGAACCATGCTTAGCACACAGGAAATACTCAATAAAATTAACTCTTATACTGGGTACTTACAGTAATCCTAGCATTTGGAAACTAAGAGGGCAGCCTCGGCTACATAGTGAGCCCCTATCTCATATAAATATATAAACAAACAAACAAATAAATAGATAGAGTGTGACATGAGCCACAGTTTCATGTCCCCTGTTCCCACACTTCTTGATTACATCTTGCCATGCCAAGTGGTTCATCTGTAACATCCACATTTGTTCATGCACACACTTAAGCTGTTTGAATACTGAGGAGACTACCTGACCAGGCATTTCTCAGAAGCTTTGTTAAGTCACAGCTGTGTGTCTTTGTAACTCCGTATGGTTCTAGGTATAGGTAGAGTATCCTGACATTGCAAAAAGGGGTGAAGGATTCCAGAGATCAGAGCAGTGAAGCAAGTTCTTCCTTATGTAAGAGGCCAGAGAGCCTCAACCTCTTTATTTCAAAATACTCAAAATGAATTTTTTATTGTTTTGTCTAGTACCTGTGTAACAATGTTGACTATTAGCATCAATGGTGAATTCCTTTTCTTGTTAAAAACAAGCAACAACAAAAATAGGTTAAGCAGCAGAAATATGGAAGTAAGGGATAAGAAAATGCAATGACTCTTGATTCATGTTATTAAATTGTCTTTTAAAACTTTTGTAGCAAATCTTACTTTGACTAGCAGTGTGCGAGAGCTCTGTCTTTAGCTGCATTTTATGTCTACTAACTAATTGCAAAAATTAATCTTTTGATTTTCTCTTTTGAGGCAGGGTCTCACTATGTAGCCTAGGCTGGCCTGGATTCACTATATAGGCCAGGCTGGCCCATCATGCCCTTAACCTTTTAGACTTTTAAAAACTACTTTGATGTTCAAAGCATATAGAAAATGAATTACATATCTTTGGAAAGATATTGATCACTACGTAGATATCACAAGATTATTCCCAGGAAATAAATTTGAGGTTGTAATTAATTGATATTCTTCTTAGTGGTTCAAAATTTACCTCATTTTAATGCAAACGCTCATTAACAATACCCACTCTTGTCTGGTTATTTCCACACACGTATTTCATCACGCCATTGTTTCTGACAACATATTATTGGTGGTTGCCTCAGATAAGTTTACGAAATCTGTGAATTGGTGTATTTGATGATCTCAACCCCATCACCCTCAGATGATGGGATGTTCTGAAGATCACAGAAGGATCTGGGCAGTGTGGGGCAGTGATGAAAGAGGTCTGCTAAGCATTTCTCATCAGGTTTTTACCACAAAGGTCAGACCTAGTGGATTAGAAATACAGTCACAATGCTCATTAGCTTCTCTCCCATTCTGACTTAAATGAGGTTTTCAAAACAAAAGTAACCTCTAGGTATTGTCTCCTGCAGAGGCTCTATCCCTTTTAATCATAAAAGTTTCCCATTTTTTTAGAAGTTGAGATTCTTCCACTTTCATGGGGTTTAAGTCTTAAAGGTCCAGAACTTTGAAAGCACTAAATCAGAGTTCAAAATAAAAACATAAACAAAAAACAAAAGACAGTACTTCTTTAGTGAGTATGGTATTGATCTCGAATATTTCTACACCTATTTTCACTCCAGGTTAAACTCCTGTCAAGACCCAGCTTGAGGATTGAAAGGCTAGAAGTGAATCCAATTTATGTTACCGGTTTTGATCATCTGGACTCTCGCAGTACCCACTCCTAATCACCTCTATTTCTTCGTATTTATGTTGTATTCACACTCACAGCCATTTTAAAACACACAGTTGTTTAGCAAGTGTCTTTTTGAGTAGTGCTTGTTTTGTTGCTGACAATACAGGATTGAAAGGGACAATTTAACTAAGCAGTCAAGATCTTCCAATGATTGCCGAGTCATACAGTGAGCTGTCCTTGTATAACCTATGACTTGTCAGTCATCAAATAAACAGGAGCTCCCAGGCAATCCTACAAGAAGAGGAAGAAGAGTAGAAGGGCGCATGGGCTTGATCCCAATTTTGTAAAAGCTCTTCAGTTAGTGAGGATCTGGAACATTTCCTGGTCATATATTTTGGAGACCATTTGTCATCCCCCCCCCAAAGTTAATATGTTAGAAACCGTGTTCCCACATAATGACATTTAGATTGTAGTTCTGTAAGAGATAATGAAGTCATAAAGCAGCATGCTCAGGAGGGAATTAGTGATGTCCTTTCAGGATGAGGTTAGTTTCCATGAGAATGGATAGCCGTAAGGCGGTAACTTGACTTCTGCACACTCTTTTGCTTTCTCTCTCACATTTGACCTCTGCATTTTCTCTTTTGTGATCTTCCACCACGTCATCTTATCCATCACGAGGGAGGCCTGTACTGTAATTATCCTCTCGGACTTACAGAAATTATGAACTAAGCTTCTGGGACCCTTTTCTTCATACTGGGTCGCCTCATCCAGCCTTAGTATGAGGGGAGCTGCCTCATCCTATTGGAACTCCATACGCCATGTTTGGTTGATATCCCCGGGAGGCCTGCCCTTTTCTGAAGGGAAAAGGAGGAGGAGTGGATCTGGGGGAAGGGAGAGGGGAAGGACTGGGAGGAGAGGAGAGAGGGGAAACTGCAGTCAGGATGTAACATATGAGAGAAGAATAAAGAAAAAAAGGAACCTCTTCACAAAACTCTATTTCAAATATTTTGTTATGGCAACACAAAACAGAGTGGGACACGTGATCCCCCAAACCCTTAAAGAGGCTCATAGAGGTAGATTCTCACACCACAGTAGACGGCCACAGTGAGAACTGGTTGAGATCTCTCATAATATATGACACAGACAAGCTGCAAATTGGAGGATACTTCAGGATAATTTTTATTTGAAAAAAAAAATAATGGGGAAGAAGAGGCCTACTCATTTTCAGAACTGAAAAACCACTGGGAAGAAGGTTGAGAACAGCATATCACATGGCCAAAGTGGAAATGTACAGTAAACACGATGAAGAAAATTGTTCCCAATTAAATGAGAACAGTCTTGGAATTTTTCAAAGTGCTTCCCCCAGAGCATATGGACAGAAAGAGACAGGCACAGGAGGGGCCATCGGGCAGCGAATCAAAGAGCTCTGCTGTTAGACTGAGAGAGAACTCGGACCGGTGACATTACCCCTCTCTCTGGGAGACTTTCTGCTTTTACTTGAATCGTTCCCAAGACGCAGAAGGTCTTGGTAAATCTGGCAGCTGTCACAAAATACCATCTGTCCTAAGAAAATGGGTGCAGAGGTGGCTGTAACTCAGGGGATTTCCCAAGATGCTGTCAGCGTGTATTTCCGACGTGATCAAGTCCCTGACAAGAAAGTGAGCATGCTACAAAGTGAGTCCCTGAAGCCGGACTCACAAGAGGAAGGGGGAAAGGTTGGGCTCACAGAGAGAGGAAGGGGCTACCTACTTGAAAAGGGAGAGTGGGGGGAGACACATGAGGAGAGGAAGGCAGCAATGATGCTGTATGTGGCTAGCAGAGTGCTGGCCACCTGAGAAGCTGTCCACAGCCCTGCCCACATCTGTACCCACCCATTCACATCTGTCAGCACTGCTGTCCCTAAGCCGTCAGTTGAAAGGTACCCTCAACCTAGAGTAGCATAGCAATTTAAATGTTTAATCTTTGTTGTGCAGACTGGACACTGTTCTGGCTAGCTTTCCTGCCCAAAATTACCCAAGCATCAGAGAGGGAGCTGAGTCACATCTGCTTTGCACAAATCCCTTAACCAAGTCCTGGGTCATTGTGCTGGGCTGGTGTGAGGATGACTGTAGACTTGATGAATACTTCAAAGTCTGATAGCCAGGAAATGCGCGCGGGGCGGGGCGGGGGGGGGGGGGCTGCAGTAGAGGCCTCTCCTCCACGGGTGCTTGAGAGCAGTGTGGGCTATGCCTGCATGAACTAAAGTGTCAGCCAGGAAAAAGCCAAATGCATGAACATGAAGAAAAAAAAAAAGCACAGAAATTCCTGCAAAGGAAACATGCAACATACACACACAACATGTACATACCATGTACATATATACACACTATCATACACATCTTGTCCACACACCGTATATGCATACATACCATGCACAACACATGTATCCATACTCCAAACATACACACATGTCACATATGCACATACTTTACACCATCCATTTCACATGTACATGTGCTACAAGGATCCCTGATGTGTCCATACCATATGTAACCGCTCATGGTGGTGGCAGTTCACGATTTCTCTCACTTGTGAACAGTGAATTTCAGGAATGCTGACAGACAGTGAGGGGAGCAGGTGCCCATTAGTGACGGAAGGCCTTGTAGCCTGTGAGTGAGGGAGTCACCAACTTTTCCACCTGGGAGCCCTCCAGTGAATAAGATTCCCTCATCAGGAGCTGTGGAAGCTGCTCCTTTGTGGGGAATATCATTACTTATTGTATGGCATGTTGAGTTGTAGGTATGAGGCCCATCAGAGCCCCTGAACCTGTGAGAGAAACACAGTGCTCTGCGGGAGCCAAGACATGTGTCCTGCCGCAGTGAGAGGCACAGGTCACATCGAGTTAAGGCCAAGCCTCTTGGGTAGTTTTCCCTTGGTTTTAGATATGTCCTCCAGATACTCTGAAGTGCTTCTTTATAGATACAAAGCTCTGAGGCCTTAAAGACACAGAAATCCCTCTTGTTATTCTGGCCTCTGGACTTCATTTAAAAAGTATACCTTGGGGCGGGTGAGAAGGGTCAGCTGGTAAGGGTGCTTGCCACCAAGCCTGACCATCTGAGTTCAATCTGCAAGATCACGTGGTGAGAGAAACGACCCCTGAAAATCCTCCTCCTCTGACTGTCACAGGTGCTACACCCCCTAACCCCCTGAAATAAATGTAATTATATATATATATATATATATATATATATATATATATATATCTCCTTACATAACCATTTGTAATATATAATATACTATAAGGTACTAATATAGAACAAGTAATTGTTTAAATTATTATTGAATACTACAATTATGTTAAATTATGTATTTAAATATACTATATATCACATAGATGTATATACTATTAGCACATATTCATTATACAGAGTAAGGGGAATCATTGTAACATTATTATACTACATAAAGTGCACTTTGTTCATAATTAACCCCCATTACTCTTGTTTCCCATTGTCCCTCCTGCATGCCCATTCTTCCATACAAATCATGCCCTTCTACTTTTATGTCTTATATATTTAAGACCTAGGATCTGAACTGGATAGAAAATATTCAACTTCTACATTGGGAATTGAGTCTCAACACGAAGTTTTCAGGGGACACAAACACTCAATACTAATATTTTTTTCATATATCTTTCTACTTCTTGTCATTTTTCTTCTGCAACAGTAGCATTTAATGTGATGGTTTCCCTGTAAAGAAAGAGTTAGTTGCATCCTAGCAATTCTGATCTGTGCCATTGCATTGCTGTGCTTCTTCTTCTTCTTCTTTCTTCTTTCTTCTCTCTCTTCTTTCTCTCTCTCCTCCTCCTCCTCTTCCTCCTCTTCCTCCTCCTCCTCCTCCTCCTCCTCCTCCTCTTCTTCTTCTTCTTCTTCTTCTTCTTCTTCTTCTTCTTCTTCTTCTTCTTCTTCTTCTTCTTTAGCTCTATAGAATGGCACAGACAGCATGGTCCTCATACATACCCATTTAGTGCCTGAAAAACCAAGCAGCTTAAGAAATTAGCCCAGGTTTCTGCAAATAAAAGCACACATTCACTGTTCAATAGATGCCAATAAAATCTGTCAAGAGATATTCTATGAACTGCAAAGGTTTTTAGATAAAGGGATCAGTCTAATATATTACAGGTTAATGGAATATTGTAAAAGTTACACATGGCACATCTGCAAATTATACTATACAACAATATTAAGAAAGTATTCATAGGAGTGAAGGGAACACAGGGAGTGTGGATGGCTGATAAAGAATTTTAACAATTATTTCATTCTCTGTTTCAAATTGGGCACATAATTTTCTACCTGTAAAAATGAAAGGGGAAAGGCTATAATATTTTTGGTAAATAAGAAGGTAATTTCTTCCAGGAAGACATTTGCTTCCCCTGGTGTCTGGCTGCCTGGTTTCTGGCCACTGGCTTGTCCCTCTCTTTCTCCCTCATTCTCTTCTCCTTCTTCTCCCTTTGCCTAGATTTCTCCTCCTACTTATTCTCTCTGGCTGTCAGCCCCTCCCATTCTTTCTCTGCCTAGCTATTGGCCATTCAGCTCTTTATTAGATCAATCAGGTGCTTTAGGCAGGCAAGGTGAAACAAATGTAACACACCTTTACACAGTTAAACATTCCACAACAATCTAGTCCCAGAAAATGTCTATCATACAATATGTACAGTTAGCTATTGAATCAATAGTTCTCTATAACTTAAAAATACTGTCAGCTGCAACCTTCTATCCCTTGTGTGATAGTTAATTTCAATTGTTAACTTGGTGAGATTCAGAGTCACTTAGGAGATGGGACACACTATTGAGGATTCCCTTGATTGAGCTAATTGGGGTGGAAAGACTTATTCACTGAAGGTGATACCATTCTCTTAGATGAGATCTTGGACTGCATAAAAGGGAGAAAGCTAGCTGATCACAAATATTCATCACCCTCTTCTGAGTGTGGGTACAATGTGACTGGCTGCCTTAAACTTGAGCTGCAGAGACTGGATCCTTGAACTGTGAGCCAAAGCTCCCTCAAGCTGCTTTTGTCAGGGTATCTTATCACAGCAACATGAAAAGACACTACGACACTAAGGAGAGCATGTCCCCCATAGCCTCTACATTCCCTTCTCTCTCTTTCTCTTCCCATTGTTCCTTTCATTTCCATGGGCAGTTTCACTTCCATTTTAATTCCTAAATGGATACACAACTTTATGCAACTATATGAAATCTAGGAGATGAGTGAATAAAAGCAAATATATACTATTTGTGTTTCTGAGACTGGCTTATTAATTTAATTAATATGATTATTTCCAGTTACATTGATTTTCTTGCAAATAACATAACTTCATTCTTCTTTTATGGCTGAAAAATTCTAATATCTGAGTTATATGTAATATGTATGCCACATTTTGCACATTTCTTTGTTATTGAGTATGCAGGCTGGTTCCATAGCTTTGCTATTCTCAACAGTACTGCAATAAACATTGACAGACAAGTATCTTTGCTATGTTGTATTGGAGTCCTTTGGGTAAACGCTCAAGAGTGGGATTTCTGGTAAAGATATTTTTAGTTTTGTGAGAATCCTGCACGTTGGTTTCCATGGAGGCTAGACTAGTTTACATTCACACCACTGGTAATTAAGGGTTCTCTTCCATCCACATTATCACCAGAATTTGTTTTCTTGGGATCTTAATGTAGTTTAACTTGTGTTTCTTTGGTGACTACTTAGGTTGGGTTTTTTTTCATATTGGTTGACAATTTGTATTTTATTTTTTGAGTTATATGTTTGTTATGTAGCAATTTCCTCTGAGATAAAAAATATTTCAAAATATTTCATTAAGACCTAGAATGTTCCAAAGAGAGATGAAACATTCCACTCTGCAGGAAAACTTGTTAGAACTGAGGAAGTAAACAGCTCAATAGCTTCAGGAAATCCCTGAAACTGACGAGATTCACTAAGCCCCTCCATCCTCAAGATTATATAAACAGTAAGGACTGCAGAGAGACACTTTCCAAGAAACTGGGCTGCCTGGAAGAGACACTCTTCAACCTGTTGAGCTGCCTGCATTGTGCAGAATGAGTTCAAGGTTTTCAACTTTCATGATCTGTCATCCATATTGATGCAAGCTTCTGGTAATGCTACAGTTTGTGAGTAGTTTTTTCCCTTCTTAACTAACCCTTCATCCATTCTCCTCACCAATGCTCCAACACAACTCACTGCTCCACCAAATTGATTTTGTTGATATCCTTTAATCTGTTATTTATTCTCTATCTGGGATGAGTAAATGTTGGGAATACTGTCACACAACAATGTTGAACCAGCCAGGCATCTCTGGAATAAAGTCAACTTGATCATGGCAAGTGATTTGTTTGATGTGTTCTTGAACTCAGTTTGAAAACATTTTGTTGAGATCTTTTGCATCTATGTTCATCAGGCAGACTAGTTTATTATTTACTTGTAAAAAGTCATGTCTTGGGGCTGGCAAGATAGTTCAGTGGTTAAGAGCACTTACTGCTTTCTCAGTGGGCCTGGGTTCTATTCCTAGCACCCACATAGTGGCTCACAGCCATTTCTAACACCAATTCCACTTCTGGTCTCTTTGGGTACACACATACCCAAACATACATACATACATGTATGGCACAAACATATATATAGGCAAAACACCCACACACATAAGGTAAAAATAAAAAATTAAAATTGTATCTTTATCTGATTTCAGACTTTTGCATAATACTGGCTTCATAGTTAGATAGTATGCCTTCCTTTTCAATTTTATGGAATAGCTTGAGAAGCATTGGTGTTAGCTCTTCAGAGGTGTGGTAGAATTAAGCAGCGAATCCATCTGGGCCTAGACTGTTTTTATTGGGAGGTTTTCTTATAGTTGTTGTTGCTGTAGCTCCAATCCTGTTGCTTGCTTTAGATCTAGCTCAGTTGCTTACATAAATGTTTGAGTTATTTTTGGTAGGTCATATGTACCTAGAAATGCATACGTTTCCTTCAGACCTTCCAATTTGCTGAAACAGGAGTTTCTAAGGGATGTTCTAATGATGTCCTTAGTTTCACGGTGTCTACTGTCCTGCCACCTCTTCCATCTCCAATTGTATTAATTTGGGTCTTCCTTTTCTTTCTTTTGGTTAATTTGACTAAAGGTTTATCAATAATGCTTATCTTTTCAAAGATCTGACTTTGTGTTTCATTGGTTCGTCTGTATTAATTTTTTCACATCCATTCCATTAATTTCTGTCTTTATCTTAATTATGTCTATCTACCAATTTGGGATTTGCCTTGTTTTTTCAAAGAAAACACTAAGGTGCAGATTTCTATAATTTCTTTTTTAATTTATTAATTTTACGTGTATAATGCCTAATCTTGATTGTCAGCTTGACTGCCTTTGGAATCAACTAAAACTCATGCTGCTGGAACTCCTGTAAGGAGTTTTCTTAATCCAATCATTTGAACCTGGAAGACCCACCCCAAATTGAGGCCTCAGCTCCTGGTGGCAGCCCACATAAAAGGACATGGAGGAAGGAAACTCTGCTTTTTGCCTGCTTGCCTTCACTCTCACTGGCAAGTTCGTCTATTCTGTTACTATGGCTGGTATTAAATCCAACGTCTTCAGGATTCCAACACAGACTAAAGACCAGCTGCCTTCCAGGAATCCCTTAGGACTCCAGCGAACTCTGGTCCCACCCCTTGGCAGTCCCTCTCACTGCCTTGCCTGCTGCCTGGGTCCTGTTGTCCTACAGACTCTGTTCCTAACCAGGTTTCCAGTTAGCTGACTGCTTCCTCTTTCTGCTTTAAAGACTTTTTCTTACAGTTCAGAGCTATTCTGTGGGCCAGGTTTCAGCATATAGCCCATGATACCTGGGTGAGTTTCCAAGAGTGCAATTCACAGAGGGACCTAGGATCTCTGGTCACTGGCTCAGCAGGCTTCTCTTAAAAATGCCATCCCTCAGCTGCTCTGGTAAGTGTCCAGTAGAGAGGATTTTCACAGTACCTTTTCTTCTCCTGCCATATCCCATCTGTCGGTTCTGCCTCTTTTTTCCCTGCTGTTAAAATGTCCATTACTAAAAGGGAAGGCATGCACACTTCTTGAGTATGTTTGAAGCTGTGGCTCCCGCTGGTCAGCTCTTGGCACTCCTCACTGGGAATGGGGAGCTCTCTGGTCTGAGCCAATCTCTCTAGGACACTCTGGACTTTCTCTCATGCCTTGGAAACTTCCCCATATTACTTTACTATTAAAACTAAAGATATGCAGGCATCATCCACCTCTTCAGACAGCTGCTATCCAACTTTCCCCTGGAGTCTATTCCCTGGAGAATCTAGCAGATGGTCCCTGCATGTCATTTGCCATCTCCCTTCTCCTAATGTACTTTTTAAATGTGAGTCACTAAAATGAAGGAAGGGCACACCTCTGTCTGTTCTGGTTGGCAAGGACTAGCAATTTATTCATAAGTAAGGAAATGTCCCCAGTGTAACTTATAAAGTAAGAAAGAGTGGAAAGGTCCATGTATATACAACAAACTAGTCTTGGATATAAACTTATTTTAAACTGTAAGACATTTTGGCTGAGGGAATAGAAAAATTCTGTAAGAGAAGCCAGAGCTAGTGACTACCCAGGAAGTCCTGTAGCCGCTCTTTTGGGGCTTCTAGTTTGTGATTCTCTAGATTTCCCAGCCATCTAAACTTATCTCTCAATTGCAAATTTATAAAACTGAGAGAAAAGAGAACCCATAAGGAATTTTTCCCCTGGCTGACTGCAGTCCAAGAATCAAGACTGCAGGGAAATACTTCAGCCAAGTGATGCCATGTCTTAACCATGTATTGCTAACAATATTGGAATAATGGAGAAAAAGGTGTGGCGCTGATATCAGCAAGGAAACATAATCGCTGGAAATATTAAGGAAAAAAGTGTGTCTGGAAGTGAAAGAAATAACATGAAGCTTTTCAATAAGTTTAAGGAAGCGGCTGTGTGTAGCTGGAAGAGTTCAGATAAGTCTGTATCAAAGGATTGGTTTCTGACCCAATCCTTGGAGGACATATGACCGTCTGATGCCACAGAAATGGTCCCTAGCTTGGACTTAGTGAAGAGGGTCTCACACTTTCCTTCTTCTCCAGATAAGCCTTCCTTCGCACTGTCCTGAGGAGTGGCATTCATCTTGCTGACATCATTTCATCAACAGCACCTCTCATTACGTAGATGTTGCCCTCAATGTGTCAATATGCTACATCTCTGTGTAGAATTGCCTCCTGTGTTGCCCTTCCCAACCCCAATGATCCAGGGAAGAAAACTGCCTAAAAACTTGTTCTTTTCCTGATGTTTGCACAAACATATTTTTCTTTCCTCCAAGATGCCAAATATTACCAGGAGGACACTTTAAAAAAGGACAAGTAACATTTCTGGAGCATGCTTTTAACACGGATGCTTTTGGGAAGGCATCAAAATGAGCAAACACTTCCTTATTTACCCACATAGTAACACCAAGGAAAAAACCAACCAAGACAGGCGTTAGAAAATATAAATCAGCTGGGCTTAGTGGCGCACGCCTTTGATCCCCAGCACTTGGGAGGCAGAGGTAGGCAGATCTCTGTGAGTCTGAGGCTAGCCTGGTCCACATAGTTCCAAGACTGCAGAGCTATACAATGAGACCCTGTCTTGGAAAAAGAAAAAAAGAAAGAAAGAAGGAAGGAAGTTAGGTAGGAAGGAAGGAAGGAAGGAAGGAAGGAGAGAGAGAAAGAAAGAAAGAAAGAAAGAAAGAAAGACAGAAAGAGAGAAAGAGAAAGAAAGAGAGAGAGAGAGAGGGAAGGAGGGGCGAGGGAGGGAGGAAACCAGGAAGGAAGGATAATGTTATGGTATCCATGACTCTTGACTCACTCTAACCTCATCAGTAGTCTAGTTCTCAGAATGATCCCGTAAAGACACTTGACTCATTGATGCTACAGAATTGTCACGGTCTCAGATTTGGGCTAGATTATACGTGATTTCCGTTAGGACCCTGACTCTTCCTCTTCTCAATGTTTTGACTAGTGGCTTCTTACTGTTTCTCTGTACTGTCCCATCTCTCCCAGTCCATGGTTGCATTTCTGATATCTTGTTCTTCTCAGAACACTGCTCTTGGATTGCTAGCATGGATAGACCACTTCCACAGACAATACTTAACTATCTGCTAGGAACAGGACTGGCCCCATGCTTTACTAAGAAAGTCTCTCAGATATTAGGTAGTAAACTTTTTATTATAAATTCAAATAAGAATTCTTTTGACTTAGGACTAGCAACGATTTTCTCTAATGTTATTTACCCAAGGTATTTTATAAAAAGGAGTCATGGTAACTGATGCCTTGTATTATTATTAGCCTGTTCTTACATCAGATTTGTGTTGAACTTAAATGCCTTTGAATAGATGTCTCTCCATCATTAGCCTCTACTGCAGGTCCTGCATCTAGCCTGGTCATATCATTCAGAGTCACAGCTGGCTAAGGTTCTTCCCTGAGGCCAAGACCTCAAGCTTCCGGTTGTACTTTCTTCTTCCTTGGGTGCCTACATGCAAAGCATGGGTCTACTCTCTACTAGGCTGCAGGGAGATCTGGGGTGTCCCCAGGAGTCCCAATAGGAAAAAGACTGCTACCCGTGGGCTATCTACACAGCTCTGGGTCTTTCAGCCTCCCTGAAGACATGTCCTCCTATCTCAGAGCTGTCATGGGACATGTGGAGTCTGAAGGTCCTTTCAGACAACCTGTTTTTGTTTTCCTTTGATCTGTATGCTTTGTTTTCTTTCTGAGGGACCACTTTCTCAAATTTGGAAAACCATTTCTGAACCACGAGCTAGAGTGAAGAGTTGCAGAATGAATACCTGAGTACCAGTCTACAGAGTCCTTTCTTATGTAATCCTGATGGCTGCTGGCCTGGCTGCCAAGGGACCAAGAATCCCAGAGGGGAGGCTAAAGAAAGTTCTTCCTTTCTCCTTTGCATCTAAAAAATAAAATATACTGTGAAGACATTTCCAGTGTGTTTAAATATAGAGTGTTCTGGAATCTGAGGGAAAAGCACAGTCCTGACCACTGGCTGGTGACCCACATGTGGAAGTTTGGTCAACCCTAACAACCAAAGCCTGATCAGAAGCTTTTGTCCCCCTTCTATAAAGACAAACTCCCATCTTCACGGTTTTTATTTCTCTGAGTAAATTCCCATGAGACAGGACCATTCGTAGTTCTGGTCAGTTGCGTTGGGCTCTGGACAGTTTGGATACATCCCTGAACACTTGAGAACATCTGCCACCTGTGGTGGGAACTATCCAGGTGTATCCTCATTAAAGGGCTGGTGACTGAAATGACCTGATGAGGACGTGGGACTACAAGATGCCGTAGAAAGGATCACTGGCTTGAACTTAGGGGAAAGTGTCACATGACCTCCGTCGTGACCAGAAAAGCTTTTCTTCTTAGTGTTCTTGGTTAGTGGCATTTTTTTTTTTTTTTTTTTCTGACACATTGCCGTCAATAACTGCTATTGAAAACATGTCTTACACCTCCTGGAGGGACTGAATTTCTTATAGATCACTTTCATCTCTGTGAGCAAACACTGTGTCCTGGAAGGACTTGCATGGGTTTTCCTAGTAAAGTCGCTGAGACAAGAAAGCTTTGAATCTAGATGACGAGGGGCTCCTCTGTCCCTACACAGTTTCGGGAGCATCTACTCCATCTGTGGACTGGTAGCCGGGTACACACTTGCCAGATGGGGCCCTGGCACACTCTGGTGGAACATGTCTGCACTCTACAGTAATAGTCAATGCCTTGGACTCAGTACGCTGCTTCATTTAAGTATCTGCATCTTTAGAGTGAGTTGAGTCGACATTGCTCAGGGTTACGAGGTCTTCTGCCTTGGGTTGCTCAAGGTCAAAGTCCCTGCGAATTAAGGCAGAGCCTCTTCATCTGCCATCCTGGCTGAGTTTCTTCACCTCATTCCCACATAGAGTATCAACATGCCCATTTGGCTCATGTCCCAGGCTCTCAGGGAAGGCGTCGCTAAGTTGGAAGTAAGACCAAGATATTCTCTCTGGTGGTACATGTCAATGAAACCTTTCCTGAGACAGACGCGATTCTTTTTCTGCAAGTGTCCAACAGCAGGTTTCAATCAGGAATTGTACAAGCAGGGGAAGCTTTTCTGTAAATTCGTTTTCTAGTTCTGGGCTGGGTTAAGCAAGCATCCAAAGAATGCTTAGAGCCATACATACTGTGTTAAGTATTGTTTAATACCCCCAATAATTACCTTAGGGAAACAACATTGGTGCTCGGAAAACGGTCTAGTAGCCTTTGGGCTGTGCTCATTTTCTCTTCCTCATTTCCTTGATCCATTACGCAGACCCAGTTATCATCGAGATCCGATGAGAAGATATTTCCTGAACTATTTTGCCAGAAGTCCTTCTATGGCAGATGCTGAGACAAAAGTAAGTTCATAGTCTTAGTGTCCTTAGGCTTCAGAGCCCAGTTTCTCTTTAAGCCCTCTGCAGAATGTCACGTTGGTGACAGCCTAAAGATGGCTTTTGAGAGGGTATCTTTTTCATTAAAAGAGCACAACATATCCAAGATAGGTTTGGGTAGACTGCCATTTTCACTGACGGCAGGTAGAGAAAGTCCAAAGATCTGCCCTAGCATAAGAGATTCTGGCAGCATGGGCAGGCTAAAAGCCCACCAACACACCTAGTTCGAGAAAGACTTCTTTTTTGACCAGTGTCCCTTGGTTGCAATACTGTTTCCAGGTAGATAGACTTCAGGATGAGTGAGCTAGCTGTCATGGCATCTCTTAGGGTAGCTGTTCCATGGGGGAAGGGCTCTTGGAGGCTGGAAAGGGTGGCAAGATCATTCAGTCCCTAAGGCGGGAGGGCAGTGTCTTGAAATGGTTCATTTTTATTCTATGGGAATATTCATGTTCAGTGAGTTGGTATGTTGCAGCTGGTTTTCCAGGATTGATCTGTGTTTGGTGATCTCCCTCAGACACATTTACTGTGAGTATTTGTAGTGGCCTATTGATGACTTCACTCATTATATCTGGATTCATAATGCTTACGTTTTTGCAGTAGGCATTATTGCCAAATCATTGGTGATGATGATTTCATTTCAAGAGAAATGCTCTTTGGGTTGTCCCTCTCTTCTTCTAAGATCTCAGGACAGAGAACCATTTTGTTCTAGAAAGTGGCCAAGGCTGGCACGACACAAAATATTTTACGGTATTGGTGCCACTTCTCATCCTTGACTCATACAGCACGCTATCCATAGATCACTTCATTTGTTTCCATCTTAAAGTCATTGCTATATTTAGCTTTGGCCTCAAAGCAAAGATCATAAAATAGAGAAGGATGCCACTCCTGCTCCTGCAGGCCCCTTCTGAGTTCTACCTGAGCTTCGGTCATCAGAGCTCTAGAAGACACCACCAGCAGGACGCTAGCAGAGGGATTTTCCCCGACATCAAGCCATCTTTTCAGGGCTTCATGGAGGATCAGAAGCATGGTGCTCCCTCCTTCTGCTGGCGTTTTCATTTCCTTCACCAGTACTTCCCACTGTCCCCAAACAGAGGTAGCTGGCTCTGATGACCTCGAAGTTGACTCCACCAAAGCCATCTCATGGGACCTAGAAGAGCAGGGAAAGGGAACCTCCAACCCACGTTTTTAATCCTCCTACAGCAAAGAGAGACTCAGCAAGGCTGCAAGGCCTATTCCGAGGTGGAATAGAGCTAAAATATAGAAATGGTAATCCACGGTTCCCCAAGGTACACAGGAAGCCATGGTCTAGCACACCACAGAGTGAGAGGTAAGATAGGCAGGAAAGTTACTGGGTGCAACAACTATTAAATCTCCATGGTGACCAGCTCCAGTATCCACGTGGAGGATGCAGAAAGTTCTAGGGTGTTGCAACAAAAGTCTTGGAGGGCACAAGGTCCTCTCCTTCTTGGTCCATGGCTTCCTGTGATGTCAAGATTGTTAGAGAAGAGAAGCACTCTGTGGCCCGCTTACAGCATCTCCTTATGGGACATCTCTTCTGTGAAGAAAATCTTCAAGTATATCTGGACCAGATGATGACTATACAGCCTGGTGGCTGGTGGCTGGTGGCTGGAGGTCTGGGGCTGTGGTGCATAGCAACAGCTTCTCCATCCCTGGCCTTTACCATTGTCTTTGTCTCATCAACAGAGATAAGCAGAGACCTTGCTGTGTATATACCTGCTCCTTCTTTGTCTCCTCCACATGTCCTCATACTCAGAAGACTGGCTCTTTCCTTCCTCTCTCGGGGCGGGGGCGGTCCCTAGCACCTTTTTACTGTGTAGGCTAGGCCAGGCCAGGCACTTTGCCCCGGGTTAGAGAATGACTAGTTTTCCTGCCTTTGAGCTAAGCCCTGACACTCCTGAGTATCAGAATGATGCTTTCTCTCATCTCTGCTGGAGCATCGCTAAATCCAGATACACAAGTTCTCTCTCCCTCTCCGCCCCCTCTCTCTCCCTTCCTCCCCCTTCTTACCCCCTTTCCAACTTCTATTTTCTGTCTGAGTTGATGTTTACTAGTTTGAAATGTTTTCTAACCCCCTGGTGCCTTTAAGATTGGGTCTGAACTCTGCAGGAGACCAGGAGCCTCTCAGGGAACGCAGCTCCCCCCATTCAATTCCCTGGGGCCCTACTTGACAGATTGTCAGCCTGCCTCTAGGGGGTGGCTGGGCTGCCACTTTCTGCAGCAAGGTTCCTCCCAAACTAGGTACTTTGTGTTTACCCACTGAAGTTCTCTGTGCACACCTCCATCTCTCCATCTAGCATAGGTTCTCTTGTCTACACTCTTCATTGTTTTGGGGGGTGGGTGGGTCGGGGCTGGTGTTTTGCATCTTTCTGTTTGTATCCTATTGTGTGGATAAAGCAGTTACTCTTTGCAGATAGATGATTGTTGAAGAATTCACTGGCTACATTAAGAACAAGCAGAACAAGCCAGTGTATCCCTCATAGCTGTCCATACGATCTGCTTTTGGTCTCCTCCTCTACGATGGTAATTTCTCTGCTTCTACACAGCATGCCTCTGGTACCCCCACATGGTGAACCTAGATTGTTGAGACTTCTGCCTAAGGGATCCCCCACAGAAATCTGTCACCAACTGCTAAAGGTTCTCCTTTTCATTGCTTTCTACCTATCTGTCCCCTCCCCATATCTGTCCCCTCCTCCTCCCTCTGTGAGGCAGGTGTGTGTGTGTGTGTGTGTGTGTGTGTGTGTGTGTGTGTGTGTGTGTGTGTTTCAATTTCCTTCAGAAAACTGTAAGGACCTTGTGTGGAGTATGCTCTCACCTCCACCTACTCCTTCCTCTGCAGTGGAGCGGGAAGGTCATTCCAAACTGTGGGGCTGCACTGAGGGTGGCTGAGTGGTGGGGAGCTTACCTGTTGTGCTTGATCAAAGCTCCATGTTCCATCTCCAGGATCGTGTACACACATAAGTGTTGCATAGGTGCCCATTTCACAGCCTTGCCTCCACTCTGCTAGTGGCTTTTCTTGGACTTTATGCTAGTGGCTTTTCTTTCACTTCACCCTCAGCCTGGCTCTGTAGACTTGTTTTCTGTCACTGGATCACTTCAGCCTTCTCTCCTGTTGCACTCCATAACGGGTTCCAGAATCCTTCAGCAGGTCTCAGGACGCTTGGTTCTGCTGCTTCCCACCTTGGAACACCCTTCCCCTCTCTTCACCCAGGACTTATTTCTTCTTCCAAGTATCTAGGGCAGTGGTTCTTAACCTATGGGTTGTGATCCTCTTAAGAGTCAACCGACCCTTACACGGGGATTGTCCAAGACAATCCGAAAACACGGATATCTACACTACGATTCATAACAGTAGCAAAATTAGTTATAAAATAGTAACAAAAATAATTTTATAGTAGGGGTCATCACAACATGAAAAACTGTATTAAAGCATTAGAAAACATTAGGAAGGTTGAGAGTGACTGATCTAGGAGCACCAGGAACTTCTCTCTGGTCTGAAGATGCAGCTTAGCTGTGCTGGCCCATATCCATTCAACACAAGCCTGTCCTGTTATAGGGGCAGCCATGGGCCACCAGGTAACCCCTTGATCTCAAGGGCTTCCCCAACATTGTGCTGCTTGGTTCATCTGGTTAACTTCCTTCCTGGACTAGAAGTTGCTGGAGGCCAAGAGTCCCACAATGGCTGCTCTGGTGGCCTTCCAGTCTAGCAGGCTCCACCTCCCAGAATTCATCTGCCTTGTGTTCAGACCTGTGCAGAGGCTTGGGTTCACTGAGTTGAATCAGACAATCTCTACAGCAAAGGCTGCTCCTGGACACTCTGGCCTGGTTCTCTCACCAGGATCCGCACAAAGGGTCTGGTCAGGAAGCATATCTACAGACAGCACCTCTCCCATGATACGAATGGTCCTCATGCTTGCAAGGTAAGCACGTTACCAACTGACCAGCTCCCTGGCCCACATTTTGTTTTATTTTCATTTCTGAGACAGGGGCCTGCTATGTCATCCAGGCCAGGCCAGAACCTGCAATTGTCCTGTCTCAGCTTTTCAAATGCTGGCGCAGTACACATTTTTAAAAGTTTTTATTTATTTATTTATTTCTTGTTCTCACTCTAGTTGGGCCACTGGAAGGGGAAAAAGCTTGCCTGATCAGTCTCCCACCTCTCCCCAGAGGTGTAGGAAGACAAGTTAATGTCTCACCTCCAATGGCTTGGAATGCAGATTGTGTGTTGACTGATGGGTGATGTCTGCTGTGGGTACCATGAGGAAATTTGGTGACACTCAGCGCACTTGCCATCCCTTCTCTTGGGATAATGAGCTATCAACTTTATTCTAAGACAGGTTCTCCTCCTAGAGCCCAGGCTGGCATGGACTTCCTGGGCTCAACAGGCTGTTGGCATAACAGATATGCACCATGCCGTAGCTCATTCACTGAAGGCTTTGAGCAGGAGCTGTATCATGTCCAGAGTTAGTTGCAAATCCAAGCTATCCAGTGGGGAAGTAGGGAAGGGCTCCCTGCAGGGTGGACCAGATAAGCTGTCAGCTTCTAGGGCTTCAACCATCAAGGTTGGCCTCACCTTGCAATTCACAGGTCAGGACACTGGTCTGCTTTGTCCAGGAGGGGTTTAAACTGTCTTGCTTCTGTTTCATCTTTCCCACTCTGCCTTCCCACTGTGAACATGGAATTGGAACTGACAGACTTGGCCAGGGCCACTAGTTAGCACATCGCTGGTCACTGTACAGACACAGTGGCAGGTCTTGGTCCCTGCTGTGTACAGGAGGCTCCCGAGCTCCCTGGGGAAGCTCATGCCAGCCTGCCCAGGCATGGCCTTGACCAGAAGCGGAGGGTGAAGTAGCTTGTGTTCTCTCACAGCACTGGTTCAACCACTGTGAAGTTGCATTCAGTCAGAAAAGAGACCCTGTTGACAGTGGCAGGAAGCATTGACGGGGACATTATTCTGGAAAAGGACATAGCACATTCGGGGCCCTTTTAATTAGTCCCTGTTTTCTTCTCATTGCTGGTAATTTCCTTTTTCTCCCCCAGTGCTTAGCTTAAGTAGGAGCCTTGGGCGTGTTAGACAAGTGCCCTCCCATGAAGCCACAGCCCTCAGCCCGGTGTTGGTAATTCTGTGTTCTCTTAGACACTCTCAGATAAGTGCCATTTTAGCACTATGACTCCCCATTTCCCAAGTTGGGGAAACTGGGGCTCAGAGCAAGGAATAGCCTAGCTCTGACGCACACAGCTGAGGTGAATCTCTTCCCTGTCATTATTTTGACGTTTACAGGCTGGGACAGACCAAACGATGTCAGCCCGTTCACCTCAGTTCTCCACATGGAGTCTCGCATGTAATCTCTGCTGTGGCCGCAAAGGTGAATCCAGCTTATAACCTCATAGGAAGAGCAGGAACAAAACATAAACAACTTAAACAACCGGCCAAGAATTATCCAGCTCACTGTAGTACCAGAAGGAGAACCTAGACCCAAACATTGGGACTCCAGGGTATGTTCTTGGAACCATCCCATTGAACTGTCTCCATGCACATCATGTAAGGCCACAGTGTTCCTCTTGATCCTGGACAAAGGCTAAGGACTCTGAAATATCTGTAGCCACTGATGGTGGTGGCAGCAGAGGGTGAGCACACTTGGCTGGACTGCAGTGCCCAATGGGGGTCAGCTGAGTTCCTTAGTTTTCTAGACCCCGAGTTTCCCTTCTAGAAAACAGTGTCTTGCTTGGAGGGGGAAGCAGAACTAGAATGTCCCTTTCCTACACTCTTGAGCCCATGTCCTTTCCTGTCTTCTCTTAGGGAGGATAGTAAAGGATGAGAATAGACAGTAGGGACCACTGGTGTCCGTGAAGTTTGACTGGTAACACATGGATGTGTACACAGTACACAATCCTGACCCCTGCCTCCAGTATCTCAGGCTTTGAGGAAAATCCAAAGGCAGTGTCCACTGGACACAGAACAAGGCTGGTGGCACTCAGATCCAGCTGCCCCTGGCAGCAAACGGTGGCCCTGGTCCTATTACTGCCACCTATAAGTTGGTTGGTGTGAAGAGCTTTGGTGCCTTGATATTCCCGTGTAGAAGGTCCGCAGCTGTTTTGATGCATCTCAAGGGCACAGATCTGAGCATCCTAGGTAAGTCTGTTCCTTCCTCTTCCTACTTCTTACTGGCCACTCAAGAGCTGTGCCTTTCCAAGAATCAGTGGTTTGGGCAGGATGAAGTCAGAAATGAGGGCATGTCAGATGCTAGGATACCTACACTGGCAGCCATCTACCAGTCTTCCTGTGGGGAAGGAAGGCAGAGGCATCCAAGAAGACAAGTGTGTGGTGGGGAAAAGAGAAATGTGTGCTTGTGATCACAGAGACTCTGGGTCAGCAATGGGCCCACAGGCAGTTCTCTTGGACCTGTTCCTTCCCTCTGCCCTCAGATTAGCCACATATCAGGAAGGAAGAATGCTCCTGTCTTGGGTTTTGGAGAGTTGCTGAGAACTCTCATGGAATGGGAGAAAAACTTCTATGTCCCTAGGCCAAGTCATAGCTGCTCTCCTTGGAGTCTTCATTCTTATTGATGGAGCTATAGAGTTGGTTTGTCCCCTAGAGATGATGTTAGCTTAATGCAGGAGTTGGGTTGGCGCTGCTGAGACCAGACTGTCTGATGAGTAGAGCCGCCTGGAGCCTGGACCTACAAGAGAAGATGGAGCTCTCTCTCCCCAGAGCACATTAGACAAGCAGAGATCACTGCCCTTAGGGGACCCTTGGGCATTAAGGCCTATGAACATCAGTGTGCACACTGAAAATGCTGGGCAGAGCCTGGGCTGAGCAAGGCAGCAAGACACAGTCCCAGGCCTTCCTCCCCCCCAGCCCTTGACTCCCGTCTGAGTCTGATGTTTCTCCCAGGCACTTACCAGCACATGATAGTGAATCTGAGTCCTTCTGTTCCCATAGCCAGGCCAAAGCCATTAGTCACTAGATTTCCATGGCTTATATGAGCTTCTCTCTTGTAAATAAGGTACAGAGAGGGAAGACAGAGGCATTCGAAGAGCATATATTCATTTTAAATTGCATATCCGGTGCATACATTACACATTCTATATATTGCATTTAGTTAGTCTATATTTCACATATGTATGTATATATTTTAATAAAACTCAGAATCCAGTGAAGTAAGGGAGATTTAGTATACGTAGATCTCTTTGATTTAATCAAATACTTACTTTGCTAAGTACACTACTCTAGTCCCTTCATAAGTGATAACTCATTGAATCTTCCAAATAACCCGAACAGTTATCTATCTACCTTATCCCCATTTTAAAATGAAGATAATAAAATCCCAGATAGGTTAAGAAACATGATCCAGGTCACACACAATATTAGTGACAAAAACTCTGAGGATTGAAAGATCTGCATGTCTATGTAACACTTTGTGAAATGCAATATAAAATAAGATTCAAGTTATTAAGTCCTATTGGCCTATGCTGTTCTGTGTTATTGTAACTAAAACCGGAGTCCAAATCTTTTACAAATAAGGTGTAAAAATCCTGCTGTCATGTCTGTCTTCCAGTTCTCATTTTAATTATTGTTATTATTTTTTTATTATGTGATTTTTTTTCCGTAGTAAGTTTGCCATGCTTACTCCCAACTGAAATTCCAAGTATCCAGGAGACCTGTATGCAATTTAGCCTAGCAACCTGGAAGAACATTGCCCACTGAAAATCTAGCAGCCTGGAAGAATGCTGCACACTGAAAACCTGTCCTTATTTCCCGGGCTATTGGGTGCATGCAGATCCACCTCCAGACAACTCAGTAGGCTTGGAAGACGCTTGCCTTCCATACACAGACAACCTTGTTAACTGCCAACAAATGAGACTTGGAGAAATCCAGACAGGAGCATAGTGAACATGAGTAAATCTGCTTCGGCAAGTTACCTCGTGGTGAACGCAGCAATGAGAACTTAGCTGCAAATGTCACTCCCTACCCCATGTAGGTCTCAGCTGGGCGAAGAGGTATCCACCCTACCTTGAAGTGCTGAGGAACTGAGAGCCTAATATTTATTATTCATAATCAATGGAGCCCATGCATTTCAGACATTTGCAGAGTATTGCAGCCCTTAATGAGGTGGGGGAAGTGAGCCATGCTGCTCCCCAGTGGCCTCCAACCGTGTTTATGTGAATATGTGATCGTTAGGCTGCACAAGTCTCTCTGGGGCTCAATGCCCAGAGTGCATTATACCCTGGAGAATGTGAAAATACTTTAATTAACAACAGGAGTGGGCAGACCTGCTGGGTCCCTTCTGTTACCATCCTCAAGACCTGAGAAGTCAGGATGCAGTCACCACCCGCACCATTTTTCATTATCAACATAAAAGAAAACCTTAAGCAACAATTTCTTTTCAAGCTGATTTGGAAAGACCGTAAATATAAGATATTTCACTCATTTATTTCCTCTGACTCAACCTTATTGGTAATCAACATAACACGAACATATACAAGCATCGACAGCATGCTATAGACATACATGAGCACACAAGAGAGTGTGAGAGAGAGAGAAAGGGGGGAAAGCTGATACATCTTCATAATTCACATGCTTTGCAAACATTACAGTACTCTGGGGTATACAGATGAAGAGCATGCCAAATTGGCTTGGAATGTGTACTCATTTGAATGTGAACATTTACATTAGTCAATTACTCAGATAAATGCTTTGGTTCATTAACTTAAATGGCATGCTGGCAGTTTGCACACATGCTATCTGGCTAAGAGGTTTGTTTGTTTGTTTTTAAAATTTTAGTCATTGGTTTCTGCCTGGATTTGAGATCATGCAATAGCCAACCATAACTTGCAGGGCAGGAGAAGGGGGCTACTATGCCACTATTACAAGACCAACTGACTGTACGCCCTGGTCCAGAACTGACTTGCTGGAGTGTGTAAAACTGAACATGAGTTGAGCCGGATCTGCACGTATGTACAGGCAGACTGTGACACTGCCCCCACCTCTTGTTCTCCAGACAGGCTTCTTGCAAAATAGGATCACTTTACAACAAGGTCTGGAGTTGTTCAAGAACTCAGGAGTTGCTTAAGAATGCCCTTAAGTGACCATATGACTCCAGTGTTTGAACATTCCTCTGGATCATCCACGGATGCTCCTCATTGACATAGGCCCTCTAAACAGTGAACAAGCCACATAGAGAGAAGGCATCAGAAAATTAAACACTGACGTGTGAAACTGGGATTTCGCCTTCTTGAAAGCATACTATACCCCCAGGCGTAGAAGAAAAGATTCCTTTTGTTTTTGAGGTAGTGCATCGAAGTGGAATGGAATGGAATTGAAGGAGCCATTTGCCTTTTTCAAAATTAACTTTAAAATTTAAAATAGTTTTAAATTTGCTGATAAAATTTCAAAATGTTAAAAGATTTTGCAAATGCTCCACATACTTAGTGTCCTCTACAATTAACCTTTTCTTTGTCTATAACAGTCCTCATAATTTATGGATTAGTCGTAATGCTTATCCAAGTATTAACTAAAGATCCAACTTTATTCAGAATTCTTTAGTTTAAAAGCCACTGCCCTTTCTCTGTTGCAGGATCCCATAGGTGTCGTTTGAGTATGAGTTAGTTACTTTTCCATGTGACAAAATACTTCACATAAATAATTTCAGAGAAGGTTATTTGGGGGGCTTATGACTGGATTTCAGAGGTGCTGATCCATCATGGTAGGGAGGGCATGGTAGAGCAGAGTGCCTTCCATCACAATGACCAGGAGGCAGAGGGAAAGAATGCCCATGCTCCGGGTGTCCCCCTCCTCATTTTAGTACTCTGGGGTCCCCAGGCTAATCGATGGTGTCCCAGTGGACTCAGCATGTGCCTCTTCCCTTCGTTAATACCCCTGGAAACAGGTTCGCAGGCACACACAGGGGGGCTCTTTAAATCTCCTGTCACTTCTCAATCCAATGAAGTTGATAGCCAAGATTAACCATCACAATCCACCTTTAGTTGGTACATCTTCTTAGACTCCCCTGGGCTGTGACTGTTTCTCAGACTTTCTTTTGTTTATGTGACCCTTTCAGTTTGAAGAAACACTAGCCAGGTACTGTGGAGAATATTCCAGTCACAATTTGCTGAGTAGTTTCCTCGTGGCTTGACAGGTCTTGTGGCTTTGAGAAGAGAGACCACAGGGTGAAGTACCATTTCCCTCAGTAGTACAAACTAACATGACTAATCATGGGTGTCTGCTCTTCACCCCTGGGAGGATGAATGCTCCCAAACCTTTGGCTCTCTCTGCAAAGGACAGCCATTGAGGCACCAGCCGTACCTACAAGCTCCTTGATCCATTTCCTAGACTGTGGTCAGCCTCTTGCTTTCCTTGAATAGTTTATGGACCATAATACTTATCATTTTCAGCATTCATATTAAATATTTAATATGTATGGCGGCTGTGAATTACCTTGCAAAGCCTGCGATTTCAACCTCAGTCTAGAAAATCAGATCAGGCTAGATGTACCCACGAGAGATAGCTTTCAGCAATTGAGTGTTTCAAGGAAAAGCTGGTTCTATTTATTGATCCGTTGATATTACATTTTAAATGTTTGTGTCACAGTTGAGTGACTGTAGGTACGCTTCTTCTTTTTTTTTTTTTCGTGAAATGACAGGAGTGTTAAGGGAACAGGAGGAGATATTGAACATCTACCATGTATGCATTCACATCCTATATATTACTCCTCATTTAACAATCATAATAACACTACAACTCAGGTCTAATTATGTGTACTTTGCAGGTGAGGAAGTGGATATATGGAGATCACGGTGACATGATTGATGGATGATGAGCCCAGTGTCTGAATGATCCATGTTCTTTCTATAATACATCCCATTCCTGGGGTGCTAATGACACATTTTGAGCAGTTATACATCAATTTTTTTTTCTGTTTTAGATGAACTGTCTTCATGAATGGTGTAAGATTTTTTGGTCTTCAAAAATGTCTGTGCTCCAAGAATGTTTAAGAAAAGTGTAAGGTTATAACCTTCTGGATATTTCCATCGCCTTTCATACTTAATAAAAGTTATTTACACCTCTTCATTAAACCTACATTTAGACAAAGAGTTCTTTCTCTTTTTGATAATGATATTAAGGTGTCCTTATTAAATTTTTCATAAAATATGTGGGAGTTGTCCAGAGCATCAAATAAGGGTGATATTATTAGAAAAATATTTCATTGTAATTAATAGTTGATCATATGACAATAGTTGCAATGTATGTGACAAAATGGTTTTTTTCTGTAACATGTAAAGAGCTCACATGACTTAATGAAAAACAAACAAACAAATAAACAAAAAGCCCTCAGGATTTTTGAACCAAGCCCATAAATAGGTCATTTTCAACTGAAGAAATAAAAAATGGCTAGCAGATTTATGAAAATATATTCAACCTCTTACTAATCAAATACATGCTAACCATAGCAAAAATAGTATGTCTTTGAAACACTAGTTGCCAGAGTTAGCAAGAATGTGGAAACAAACAAAATTTTTAGTAATGCCTATTATTGCTTAAATATACATTTCCTTTGAACCCAAATTCATCTTCCTGGAATTTATTCTATAGAAATAGTTGTTCAAGCATGCAAATATATGTTTCCCTAGATGCTAACTGTATTATTGTTTGCAAGAAGGGGACATAATAAAATAAATCATGGAACATACACAAAGTACAAGATCATTCAAGTCACTTAGAAGCATATGAAGTGAGACTACATTAAGCTTTTGAATGAGAAAATCAGGTTTCTTGAGAGCTTATCCTTTTAGCCCAATGAATATCAATGTGTAGAATTTTATTCACACATTGGCACATCTGTCTTTTGAAGCTACAGGGACAGTGTTATACAATAAAGAGAATGTTCAGCTTGGTGCACTCTTAATTCTTTGTATTCCCCTGTATCAGAATCTACAAACAGACTAACTGAGGAAAATATTTGCAAGCAGACTCAGGGTATCATAAGCAGGAATATTAGTAGATTGAGGTCATTGTATATTATCAACCGGCATTTAGTTTACATTGCACGATGACTTCTGTCCAACATGTTCCAGGAAATGCCAAAAAATCAAAAGCATGGCAATGATATGAAATGAATCTTCAGGAATATATTGAGATAATAGGTCCAGATTTGCTTAATCTTTTCTCATCTCTTTATCACATGCTGCATTCTATAAGATGAGAAACCCTAATGATAATGATCATTATCACATGTCTACACACAATGGTCTTCTATTATTAACTTCAAACAATAGCTTTTCAACTCTCACTAGTCTGAAAAGAAAAATTAGTCTCGGGTGTCCGTGGAGGCTTCCTCCCAGCTTAGTCAAGGTCCATTTCAGGAAAGACTTATCACAGCCAGGCTCCAATAATCTGATCTTCTAGAAATGTTTCATATATGTTATGCTGATGACAGTGATGAACTGACTGTAGTAGCTGTACAGAACCGCCGAGGTAAGCACACTGCAGTCACAAGCAATAACTGACAGAAGAAATAGCCATCCATGCTGCTGTGTGGGGGAGAGAGCCACTTAGGGCTCTGATGCTCCCAGCAGAAAATGAAGCTAGCAGAGTGAAGGTGAGATTCCCTCTGTTTGCATCCGTGAGACCTAGATAAAACCCACTGCTGTTTAACAGCTTTTGGACTAAATCTAGACCAGTACATCCTCCGGCTTTTGGTGGATCCTTTTAGGCGTTTTAATTCACCTCATATCTTACAGATGTTCCACCCAATTTGGTTTGTAAAATAATCACCCCTGCCACCCCTAAGACCAAAAAAAAAAAAAAAAAAAAAAAAAAAAGATAGAAATAGCTCCTGAGTCCATAGATCTGGAAGACTGCTCAAAGGACACTGTGTTGTCTTGCTGGTCACCAGAATTTGGAGTACCTCAGCAGACGTGCCTCCTCAAATAAAATGCCACATTAAATAACAGTGAGTAATCTGAGAAATGGCAATAAATTAGGCAGTCATGGGAAATGAATCAGGGATGTGCAACGCCTGGTTAGACGCAAGTGCTTTCTGTAACAGCGAGTTCTGGAAATAGCAAGATTCAACCCAGCGGTGCGTACAGTCTAGTCTGTGGGCTGGCTCTTCATGGTGGGATGTGGTCATTTGGGTAACCTCTGCTCGCAAAATTAAAGCTCTGTGGTACAAGATGCTGTTAGGACACTCCACTCCACGGTGTGGCCTTCATTTCCAAGTCATGGCATGCTACATAACACATACCAAGGTTTATTTATTTTTTATTCTTATTGTAGTTGTGTTGTTGTTGACAATGACAATGATGATAACAATGATGATGATGGGAGGTGTATGTGAAGGTAAGAGTGAAAATTTCCAGAGCTGGTTCTCAGTTCTTCCATCATGGGCTCTAGGGGTGGAAGTCAGATTGCCAGGCTCATGTGGCAAGGACTTTCACACAAGCCATCTTTCCAGCCCTGCACATGCCCAGTTTTCAATAACAACAGCAAAACTCAAGTATGTTCTCTAAACATTAAGTGCCAGGTCTCACTGGGTTAGTAGCTGACTCATTGCCACAGGAAATCTGGGAACTGAAGATAGGACTAGAGAGTCAAGTTACAACTCCCACAAATAAACTCCTTCCCTGTTTCCACTGTTATTTCTCCCTCTGTTTTTATCGTAGAGTAGATACAGTGTGTGATGTGATAAATTTGGACTGTGGTATTATAGGTAATTGGTTTCATTGTTTTCTTTGATAAGCAAAGACCAAATGCTCGCCTGTGATGCTTGAAAAAAAAAAACCCGTTATCTTAGACTCAGAAATTTTCCTGTGTGTTGTCTAAAGCTGATTGTTGGTATAGGAAGAAGAATTATGAATATGTAAGGAATAAGTCGCTGGGAAGAGTTCCTATCCTGATGATCAGAGAGATTACGATTCATCTAAGCAAGAAGCTGGAGTTTTGAAGACCTAGCCCAGCACTCATATGTCTTCTCTGATGTTGTGCACTAAGCTGGTACAAGTCTAGTAAGTGCACAAAGAAAACATGGAGTGCCTTGTCCAACTGGCCACTGTCTGGGGATTCTGAAGTCACTGGTGGCATTTCTCTTCTGTGTTCCAGAGGTCATCAGCACTTAGGCTGGTGACATCTTGTGACTTCCACAACCCACAGATGTTTTTATCCACATGGAGATTTTTTTTTAACAACATCATATATATGGTAAAGAAAATTCTTCCAATAAATTCCATTGCATGGCTAACTTCACGAAAACACAAGTGCTGGTGAGGTTGTGTGAACAACGAACCTCTTACACTCTGTGGGTGAAAAGAGCGGCTAGTGCAGCCACTATGAAAATCAGCATGGAGGATGGAGGCTCCTAAAAAATTCAACCTAAACATAAGACAAACATATGAACCTGTCATTCCACTGCTGGGTATACATGCAAACAATGTTAAGGCAGAATAGCATGTTTATTGCATTATCCACAATAACCACATATAGAGTTAGTCTAGATGTCTATCAACATATGAGCATGGAAATAAAGTATGTGCATACTAGAGCTTTATTCACTTCCAAAGAAGAATGAAATTATGTTTTTTTTTTCAAGAAAATAGGTGAAACTGGGGATCATCATGTTAAGCAAAATAAGCTGGACTTTAAGAGACAGAGAGTTCATGCTTTCTGTTACATACAGGACCCAGATTTAAAAATTACAAGAAAGTAAAAGGGAGACTATTTAGGAAAAGGTGAGAGAACAAGAGAGGAGAGGTGGGGGAAGAATATGGGAGAGCGAATTTGAGTAAAGTGCATTATATACATGTATGAAATGAAATACAATGGGACCCACGGTGGGTGTCATTAACATGCACTAGTAAAAAGGAGGAATTTTCATTCCAGAGAAAATAGAAAGAGGAAACTTCACAAACACACATATATACCACACACATGCAGCACATAAACACCAATCACACCACACATATGTCACACACACCACACATTCACCACACACATAACACATACCACATATTAAACACACACACCACATACACACACTACACATTCACCACACACATGCAGCACATAAACACTAATCACACCACACATGCCACACACACCACACACTCACCACACACATAACACATCCCACCTATTAAACACATACACCACATATACACACCACACATATGCTTGTCACATATACACATACGAACAGCATACACATACAACACCTACATTCACCATGCATGCACCACACATACAATACACACCACAATACACATTACACCACACATGCAATGTACTCTACATACATAATGCACACAACACACACATACCACACACACACACACACACACAATGCACACCACACACATACCACAGGCACACACAGACATACACACACCCCCCACACACCCCACAGGAACACACACCGGCACACACACAACCCATACAATTATTATTTCAAGAAGAAGAGCAGAGTGAGATAAGCAGCAATCTCTGAGTCCAGCCATGTTCTCCATCCCCATTGCTCTGACCTCAATCCAAGCAGCCAGCAGCTTTGACCTGTATTGCTCAACAATCCCCAGTTGTCCCCCCTTGATCCCAGCCCTTTCATCCTGTTCACTTGCCCAGTGAGAGTGATGATGCTGAGATCTAAGTCAGACCAGCTCACTCCTCTTTGCTCTACAGGCTGGTCGGCAAGGCTGACTCTGAGAAAGAGAGCTTTGAGGGGAGGCTAAAAGAAGCTAGTTGTGTGGGCATCTGGGAGAAAAGGATCCCAGGCACAGGAATCTCCAAGTGTAAAGAGCCTGAGGGAAGACTTTCTGGCTTGTACCTAAGGAAGTGAGGGTAGTCATAGCAGAGTGAATGGGGAGGAAATGGGGTCAGGACGTGATGAAGCCAGAGCACACAGTCTCGCGGCCCTTGGGAATGGCTTGGAGGAGTCTGCTGAGTGAGGTAAGGCTGTCGTGGGAAACTGCACAGAAGAATAACTTGGTCTGACGCAGGCTTCAAAATCATCATGCTAGCTGTGCGAGTAAACAAACTGGAAGGACTAAGAGGGGAGTAAGGAGAGCATTTGGGAGCTAAGGAAATGTCTATGAAGGGGAGAAGGTATCTGTTTTGAAATTGCATGCTAGCTGCTTTCTGCTCCATTACCCTCAACCCCCCCCCCCCCCCCCCCCCCCCGACTTCAAGAGCTCATTTCCTGTGGCCAACCAGCACTAATGGTCCTAGATTTTCAGGCAGCCTCTCAGGATTCATTTAGTACGTCTGCTTTGGTACAGACACAGGAGAGAAGCTGTAACAGCGAACAGTCAAGGACAACACTAGCTGTCGCCAGCCTACAGGGCTCTCCTCGGCAGCAGGGGTATCCCAGACTGTGCAATGGGAACTTGTAGCCATCTGGAGGCTTCCCTTGATTGGTGCCTCTTTGGAATGCACATGCAATGGCAGGCGCAGAACTGAGCTGTGCGTGGAGGAAATTGAACGTGTTCATCGATCCAGCAAGTCGGAATAAATCCTCCTTCTTGTTAACACAGCAATTAGTCCTCGTGGTCACTGGAGCATGGGACCAGGGCAGTTGCTGCGCCACTTGTCTTACCCCCCTGCAGTCCTCAGTCATGAAACGCATCCAGGTTGGCATGGAACAAACCTCCTTAGCGTTCAGTCACCACCTGCTTCACATTAGGAATTGGGCTGAGGAGAGGGAACAGCATGAAGGTGACATTTACTTCCAAAACCTCCCCCCTGCTGCCACTCCGCATTATCTGAGCCCTTTCGTGGGTATTTCCTAGGAATCATCTCAGTCTTCACAAGTGGATTTCCAGCATCCTGTCCTGAAGAAGCACAGCTTATGTATACAGTGTGTCTATGGTGGCCATGAACCAAGAGTGCCGATGGATGAAATCTACAGCCAAGATTCAGGGAGGCTGAATCACTGCAACAGATCTACCACTTTGTTGACATGAGGCCTCCAAAGTGTGATACAGGGTCAGCTTCCCTTCAAATGAAATGTATAGCACTAAGGCGAACATGTCTCCTTTTGCAAAGGTTCTTTTAAAATGCATGCCTAGATCACCACTGAGAAACAGGCATTTCACTCTCACGCATAGCTGTAGGGGTATGGAGGATGATGTGAGTGGAGCCCTCTACTCTCTCCATGCAGTTCAGCCCTCCCAGATGGCACACTAATTTACAGCTTATTTCAGCATCAGAAATGAAACCTGTTGGGAAATGGTAGTTCCCAATAATAGTGCACACTGAACAAGGGGGAAAAGCATTTCAACATAAGCTCTCTATTCACTCTTATTGTAGTACTCATGTACAGTTCACAGGTGTGATCTTCCCTGGGCACATTTATAGAGAAAGTACAGCCTGGCTATTGCTCATGAGCCTCAGGATCTCCCCTTGGACAGGGTCTCTCAACCTTGTCACTAATGATTTGCACCTGGGTAAATCTCATGTTGGCCAGCTGTCCTGTTGCCCTGAAGGAATATTTAGCAGAATCTCAGCTTCTACCCATAAGATGACACCCGTATTCCCACCCCAGCTGTGACAACCCAAAACATCTCCACACATTGCCAGTTTCCAGATGAAGTTGAACCACCCCAGACTGAATACTAATTGAGCCACATAGAATGTTTAAGTTACAAGGTAGAGAGAGCAGGTTAAGTAACCACCATGAAGTTGTCCAATTCATGAATGAAGACAAAAAGTCAAGAAACTTTGTAATTTTCTTCCAGTTACACACGCCAGTGACACAGTTAACGTTGGGAGCCAAGACTACTCCCTGGCCACATCCTAGAGCTTGAGAAAAGTAAGAAAATCGTGTTAGTATCTGAATGATAATCAGGAAGGGAAAATAAATGCCCTCTAAAGAGATCCCATTAAAGCTAGAAGGAACCTTTCTAGAACTACAGCTATGCCTAGCTTTTTACAAGCCCATTCAAGCTCCTGTGAGGCCATGAGAGTTGACAAATCCAGGTCTGAGTCCACTTCCATGAGGTACCAGAGCAGGCAGATGTAGAGACAGAAATAGAGCGAAAGCAGGCTGGTGGTTTCCAGGACCAGGGCTGGCCAGCAATGGGAGCTTCTGCTAAATAAGAATCTCTCAGTTTGGGAAGATGGAGAGAATTCTGGAACGGGGTGGTTGAACAACCATATGAATGTGCTTCACACCGCTGACTTCTACACTTCAAATTCGTTAAGACGGTAGTTGATATATTTACTATCTAATCCTATCACAGTTAGAAATAATAAAAAGAAAAGGAAACAAAGACTGATTTGGGGCCCATAGCAGAGTCTGGCTTATTAGATCCAACTTATCAGGAAACTGACCTCATCTCACATGGGTCACGGGAAAGTCAATCAGAGCCTCCCCACGTAGACATGGCAAGGTTCAGCAGCCCTGTTAGGAATGCTGAAACAGTGGCAGCAGAGGGCCTTCGCTGCCCTAAGTCTCAAGAGTCAAAGCATAGAGTTTGTGTCACCCAAGCCCGGGAGAGTTGGACCCCTGGTGATGAGCCCTCCAGCAGAAATGACTGTATTCCTGCTGCTGCTGTGTGATGCGGTCCTGGAAGAATATGTGCCAATCCTGTTCTCTCTCACTCTTGCATCTTCCTAGGCCTTCCATTCACTGAAGCCAAGAGAAGAAAGACAGCAGAGGAGCCAGGGACACAGAGGACAAGAGCCAGACCCTCAGGACACAGACCTGAGAAAAGCAAACATACTTAACCCAACAGCTCTGCAATTTGCACTTTTTAAAAGACTCCCAGGAAATTCTTTTGCAGGTCCCAAAAACCCATCTTGAGGACACTCTTTTAGGAGGAGGAGATAGAATGCAAGGAAGCCGTATGCAGCCAGAAGTGGACAGAAAAGTAGAAGTGATGTAGATGGAGTTAATGGAATCGGGGTGAGACAGTGTCACAACTGATCCACAGGCCAGTTCTTCTCTTCAATGTCCAAATCAAAACTGTATGACAGCATATTTGCATACTCCATCATTTCAGGGGGCTCCGACCTGCACATTCGCAAGCCATGGTTACTGTGGACAAGGATATCCAGAAACAGATTTACGTGTCTGGGAAAGTAAACCCCCTTTACAGACCCACGTGATTATTGGAACCATAATCATCGTTCTTCTACAGACTGCATCCACTTTAAGGCAAACCCTTGGATTAAGAAATAACCCTGAATACTCCATCGGAAATCAGATGCAAAAAAGATACTTTAACATGTATATAAATTAAAACAAGCAGTTTGTTAACTGTGGGCAGGAAGTTGCTATTTCGATAAATCAAGGTCTGTAAGCTAAGCTGTGGCTCCTAGGCTGTGGAGGAAGCTCAGTGGTAGAGCGCCTGCCCAGTGCAAGTGGCCTTTAGCATGGGATAGAAACCAGTAATACAAACTCAGGGTTCAGATTTACACATTCATTTAACAGATGATATCCACCAAACCTCTATAATGCCACAGAAGCCAAATAGAACAGAAGTCATCTGAACCCGTGAGTAACTCATGGCCACGGATCTGACAGACTAACTGTACCCCGGCTTTATTTCTGCCATAGCACAGGCTTTGTGAGTCTTTCTCTGACTTGTCCCAGGCTGCTTGAGTGCATACAAAATCAATTTCCTTGCTGTATCTCATACACTGTGCTTGCCAAAGCTCGGCCTTCCCCTTCCTTCCTCTTTCTGTTCCTTCCCCCATTGCTCTGTCCAATCCAGCTATTATGTCACATAATTAATAATAATAGAACTATTATTCCAATATTCAGTTAGGGCTGTTTTTCAAACAGCAAAAAAAGCAAAACTCAAGGGAGTTTCGAGTGGAAAAACAAACAAACAAATATGGATGTCATTGTGCTAAAGTTTGGCGATTAAGCAGGTGTGGTGGTTCTAGTGAGATGTCTTTTGTTGTCTCCAGTGAGTGGGGAGGCTCGTGGGAGGTGGTGGACCACTGAAGGTCCGCTTTGGTAGCTCAAACACTTCAGCCAGCTCATGTTTGCTCGCCCTGTGTCATGCTTGCGGTTCAAAATGTGAGTTCTCAGCTTCCTGCCCCTGCCACCAGGCCTTCCCTATGCCATCATGGACTCCAGTCCCTTGTTTAATAGTAAACAAACCCTCTCTTCTCTAAGCTGCATTTGATCACTGTCTTTATCTCAGCAGTAGGAAAGTAATCGATACACTTCCGTACAATTTCACTGATTAACTTTAGCAGTCAATCATTTTAAAATTAAAGTTTAAATTTAAAAAAACCACATAGAGTTTGGTAAATGAGTAGCCTCTTTTGTGTTCTGTGCAATCAGAGAAAGCCCATGATTCAGGCACTGTTATGCTGATCCCTGGAATATTTTAGCCATCATTGATTTTATCTCTAAACTTGGGTGATGAACCTACCTTGTTTAAATATGAACCTTCTCAATCTTCCAGGAGCCAAGACAGTTGGTCGCCCTCCCTCTGACCCTATAGTACCTAAAATTAAATGAATGTTCAAATGAAGAAATGACCTTATAAAAAGATACAGTCTCCACCTTCATGTTCATTCAAGTCAGTTCTTAATTTGGCTTTTCACAAGAAACAGGGATACTTCCATACGTGAAGTTGTTTTCAATTATAATCATTAAAAAACAAATATTTCAAGGTTCAGTATTAAAAAGGTTTCAAATCCACATATTAACCCAGTTGACATGAAATGTTTTAAGATTCTTGGAAACTGCTATCAGAATTTATTCACATTATACTCTTCTGTTCAGCCAAATGTAGGTAAGGTGAGCAGAGTTTTGAAAAAAACAGATTTCAAGAGTCTGATTTTAAAAAAGATCCGATGGCTTCGGGGCAGTCAGAAAACCAAGGGTTTATAGTTTTCTTCAGGGCAGACGTAATGAGGCATGCAGAAAAGCTGGGCGGACTTCCCTGCTTGAAATGACCGACCAGAGTCACATTATCAGAGTATCATCCCCCTCATGCAGGCTACAAGTCCAACAACATGAGTTTGCACTCCATGGTTGAAGGCGGCTCCTGCCTCATGACCTCAGGCTTAATAAGCCCTCACAGCAACAGCAACATTCCATCATGCTCAGTTATTTCCCAACCAGCACATCAGGAGAAGCGCTCGGGCCCCAGTCCCTCCCACTCCAAAGTTTTATGAGCCATTATCCTTCCTGACTTCAAGGTGAGATCACAGCGCAGTAAAGCTTGCTCATTTCCCACTGTTTCTCACATAACAGGCAAATTCATTTCCCACATAAAGCAGGAATCATAGGTGGAAATGCCACCCACACAGCTATTTCACTGCAGGGCCCACCCAGAAAATGAGGGAAGCGGATCTATGGGACACGCTTTACTAGGGATTAACAAGTTTAAATAAAAGCCAGCCGCAAATTTATTTTCTTCCTCACTTTCTTTCCTTTCCCTCCCTTCTTCCCAGCCTTCCTTCAGTCCTTCCCCTATACATTTCACCTTCCTTCTTCTCCTCCCTCTGTCCTCTCCCATTGTTTTCTCCTTTCTTTGTTTCTTTTTCTTTCTTTCTTTCTTTCTTTCTTTCTTTCTTTCTTTCTTTCTTTCTTTCTTTCTTTCTTTCTTTCTTCCAATTCCCCACATTTACTTGGCTGCAAAACCTTCATCATAAAATACTGCTCAACAGTCCACATACTCAGTGACTCTTTGGGAAACATCTAAGGAAGTATTGTGTAGTACAATGACCAGAGATGAATAAGCTACTGTGTCCTTGTTTCAATGGAATGTCTCTGTGTTCTCACCTTTACTTCTTCATGGAATGTTCCAGAAAACAGCCCATCCACTCCAAGCCCAACTCAGTGAGGGTCTTTTTATCTCTACAGTGGGGCCTTGGGGTTCTTTGACATGCCTTAAATTCTAATTGTATTCTCTGCACACATAATTTGAGCCACATGTGAAGGCTGCATGGGTTGAATTATGCTCCCAGTGCATATGTTGAAATCCTAACTCCCAGTACCCCAGAATGTGACCTTATATACAGAAATGACCTTTAAGGAGAGGTCCTACAACAGGGCCTGACTTATGTCAGAGAGTTGTGAGGGTACATGTGCTGAGAGAAAAGATGATGTGAACACATGAAGAGGCTCCCTGAGAGCAAATGGGATCAGACACAGGAATAACCAACCCTGTGCTTGCCTTCACCTCGGACTTCAATATCCAGAACTGTGAACGATACATTTATACCAAGTCTCCCAATCTGTGGTACTTGTTATGACAGCCCAAGCTGACTGATACAAAGGCTAAGTTTTTCTCATCTTCTGTTAAAATGTGCCTTTCTTCTATTGAGTAAGATGTACATGTGACACAGTAGGACCTGATGGTTTGTCTGGAGGATGAAAACTGAGACAAAAATAGTATAATTTAAATACCTTTGTCCAGAGAGTTGACAGATAAGTAAAATTAGTCATTCAACAAGACAGTGCATACGAATGTGGTTGAAGGTTCACCTGTCACCATACCATTTGGTCTATCTATGTTCTTACATTGAAATCTATGGAAGAACAAATGTTTCAGAGACAATGGGGCTAAAGAGGGCATTTCCCCTCAGCTAAGATTCACAAAGCTTCAGAAAATTCCACTAGCATTCATCGAACACATCCCATAGCCAGAACTGGTAGGAGACACAAGATAAAATCAGGGCCTTCTGTCCTCAGAGAACCTCTAACAGATGAGAATAGTGCACATATCTGAGGAACTCCAGACTGTGAGACACTAGAAAACAGGGTACCACATGTGTGTCAGGAATCACATGTCATTGGGCAGAAAGAATCTGGTAAAAAAAAATAATAAATTCCATACACAAGGAAGGACTTCATTTTTCTTGTGTGTCAAGAATGCCAGAAGGACATGAGGTTGGTGTTTCTTCAAGGCTTTTGAATAATCTAGGGCCTGATTTCTGTATAATGTATTTCCCTTTGGCTTTATGAAGGAGCAATCAACAATAAAGCATGGCCCATGGTATGATGGTTTGGTATGTATACAATTACACAATGTTTACTACTGGGGGTATGTTGTGACAATTGTGTTATTAGACATTTTCATCATTGTACAAACATCACAGAGTGCATGTATACACACATAGGTGGATGGGTTATACACTCAATATGATCTCTCTCTCATCTCTATCCATGTGTGTGTGCATGTGCATGCAATGTATACATGTGTTACCAATAAACAAACATATCATGAGCACTCATGCAGGTCAGAGTAGGAAGTCAGGTGTCCTCCTCTATCACCTTCTACCTTATTCCCTGTCCTGAAACTCATGGCAAACCTCCTGTCTCAACCTCCCAATTGCAGAGATTACAGGTGTAAGCTATTGTACATAGTTTCCAGGTAGCCTTTAAATCTAATCAAGAACCATGATAAGTGTGAGATGGCTAATGCATGTTATGCCACTTTATAGTAAACTACTGTTTTTCTATAAAGCACATTCTCTAAAGTAAGTATTTAAAAGTATAGTATAGTTTGGTATTGTATAGTATATTTAGCAACAGACATAAGGTTTATGATATACTATATGTGTGTATATATGTATTGTGTGTGACATACTTTAGATGTTTGATGGTGCAGAAGGTTAAATGACACCAACATCACTACACCAGACTGAAATGCTGTCTATGATGTCATTAGGGCTATGATGTCATCAGGTGATAGGAATTTTTTTTTTTTTTTTTTTTAGTCTTTATACCTTTATTTACTCAGTTGCATTAATTTGATTATTCAGGGCCTCCAGCACAACACTGAATATGAGTGCATTTTTATCTTTTTTTTTTTAACTTTTTTTTTTTATTTTGCAATACAATTCAGTTCTACATATCAGCCATGGATTCCCTTGTTCTCCCCCCTCCCGTCCCCCTCACCTTCCCCCCAGCCTCCCCTCATTCCCATCTCCTCCAGGGCAAAGCCTTCCCCACAGACTGAGATCAACCTGGTAGACTCAGTCCAGGTAGGTCCAGTCCCCTCCTCCCAGGCCGAGCCAAGCAATCCTGCATAGGCCCCAGGTTTCAAACAGCCAACTCATGCAATGAGCACAGGACCCGGTCCCACCGCCTGGATGCCTCCCAAACAGATCAAGCCAATGAACTGTCTCACCCATTCAGAGGGCCTGATCCAGTGGGGACCCCTCAGCCATTGGTTCATAGTTCATGTGTTTCCATTCATTTGGCTATTTGTCCCTGTGCTTTATCCAACCTTGGTCTCAACAATTCTCGCTCATATAAACCCTCCTCATTCTCGCTAATTGGACACCCAGAGATCCACCCGGGGCCTAGTCATGGATCTCTGCATCCAGATCCCTCAGTAGTTGGATGAGGTTTCTAGCACGACAATTAGGGTGTTTGGCCATCCCATCACCAGAGTAGGTCAGTTCGGGCTGTCTCTCGATCATTGCCAGCAGTCTGTTGTGTGGGTATCTTTGTGGATTTCTGTGGGCCTCTCTAGCACTTTGCTTCTTCCTATTCTCATGTGGTCTTCATTTACCATGGTCTCCTATTCCTTGTTCTCCCTCTCTGTTGTTGATCCAGCTGGGATCTCCCGCTCCCCCAAGCTCTCTTTCCCTCAACCCTCGCCTTTCACTACCCCTACTCATGTCCAGGCTGTTCATGTAGATCTCATTCCATTTCTCTGTCATTGGGCGATCCCTGGAATTTTTAACTCCATTATTTACCTTATGAGACTGCCATATGAGTAGTCTAACTTTGACTATGGCATTACTCTATCATCATTGGATACATTATGAAATTATTAAATCAAGATAGCTGACATATTCCTCATATCACATATTATTTTCATGAACTGAGAACATTTTAGATCTTAACAATCACTGTGGTTTCGAGGCAAGTACTCTGTAAACTATGTTTACTCCAAGGAAAAAGAATGGAAGCGAGTGAAAGGCAGAGAAAACAAATGTCAGCTCCATCTACAGCCCGTGTAGAGGCCTTTCTTAAACTCCACCTAACATCTTCCAGTATCATCTTACTCATCAGATAGATGTGCTTCAGTGGCCCACAGGAGAGAGGCTTGGAAGGGCATTCTTTCTAGACACTTTGCTCATGACCATCCAACAACATCAAGCAGGAGAAGAGGAGGATACAGTTGAAGATGTAGAATCAGCAGAGAGCTAAGGGAGGACCATCCACCTGGGATAGCTTCCCCGATGATAGAGGATGAGGGTTGAGCTGGATCTAGAAACAATCAACACAAGTGGTCCCAACAGAAACCATCCATCATGTAAGAAGTAGGCCTTAGGGTTTATGGCCAGGTGAGCAAAAGCATTAGATGACCAGTTGGAATATACAGATTAGGCTAAATGGCCAATTTATTTGATTGCTAGGCTGTCATAACAAACACCATGACTCAACAGCATAAGTAACAGATTTATTTTGTCACAGTTCTGAAGTCTGGAAGTCCAAGGGCAAGCTATCAGTACAGCAAGCTTCACTTGCTTGCCTTTTCTTGCACATGGCCTCTTCTGGGTGTGTCTTCATATGGTCTCTGTACATGGCTCACATTTCTCTGTGTGTCCACATCTCGTAAGGACACCAGTCAGATTAGATTAAGGGCCACCCTATTGAACCCACTTTAACTCAAGCATCACTGTGTAGATTATCTCAGATCTGGTCAGGTATTGATACTACTGTGGGCTAGATCTTCAACATGGGAATTTGAAGGTCAGATAAAGCGGGCACAAAATTCAGCCTATACAGGGAAACTTTAAGATCCAGACTAGGGGCTCTAGTCTGTATGCAACTAGTAAGTAGACATCAGTAGTTTCTGAGAAGAGAGAACATCAGTAGAGTTGTTCTCAGCAGGCTAGCCCTCTATTGTCTTTGTGTGGGGGTGACTCATGGTGACTCTTCTTTGTGTGTGGGCTAAGAGTGATGATGCTGGAATCAGAACAATAGTCGAAAAGACAAACAGCACATGAAGTAGGCAGTACATCTGAGAGATACTGTAAGGTACAACAGCCAGGACTGGGTGACTAACTTGATGTCAAAGTGAGGATGAGAAGCCCCACCTTTTTATATTTAGCTTTGGTAGATGTCTGCCTTAGAATCATTGCTTTCCTCCTTTCTGTTCCAGCTTAAGTGGGATGCATGTAATGAGTAAGCATGAGAAAAAAATCCTAGGATGGACAAGCTTAGATTTGGTACAAAATTAATTTAGTATTTTTATTAGAACAATCCCATGAAAAGATTATTGTATTCTCAATCTCTGTACTGTCTGTATAGCAACCTCATTTTATTTAAATTAATTAAAATTATTAAACACAACTAAACTTTCCTTTCTCAGTCATGCTGGCTACATTTCCAATACTCAGTGAACACACGCAGTTACCATGTTGAACAAGCAAAGGACATGTCCACCTTCATGTAAACATCTGAGACAACCTTATTAGGCCTTCTGTTCCACTTTAGACCTTAACTGTGAAATGCCACCGCTTCTTGTCCATGTGACCCTCCTACCAACATCTGGGTTGCTCTAGTAACAGTGAATTGTTAGTTTTAGGACAGATTTAATTTGTACTATTGCTGTAATTGTGATCATGATGCTGAATTTTCAACTGATTTTCTTGTTTATGATTCCACAGACATCACATGCATTTATGGTTAGTGGCCATGATGGAATTTCTAAGCCTTATTCTGATTATCCAGCTACTTCCATGACTTTGACATCCAGGCATTCATTCCTGGTTCTTCAATAGGTGCTTAGTGTGTTTTCTCTGTTTAAATGACCTGTTGCATATAATACAGACCATGTGACTTTTATGTGAGATGTGGGGCTCTGGTGTCCACTGTTCAGCTCTGTCACTTTTCATTTCTCTCCCTTATTTTCTAGTCTATAAAATATGATTAAAAAAAACTATTTGGGCCTCACATATTCATCAAAATTAAATAAGCTAAAACATGCCTAGTTCTTAACGAAATAGTCCAATGTGTTGTTTTAATAATCAACGTATTTTTTTGTTGTTGTTGAAGGAGTGATATATTTCAAGCCCAATTGTTTTCTGGCCAAACACTGTACAAAGGAAATGAAGACACAAGTCTGGGGCTGTGGTTAGTGATTCTGGGTCATTTCTTGCCAGAGCAACCATTTCAACAGTTCCCGCTGCTTGGTGAAATTTCCTGTTCTCTGTTCCACTGCTTTTTCTCTGTGGATTAAAAACTATGAGTAAGCTGAATAGCAGCTAGCATGCAAACTCTGAAAATGCTTGCTCGTGGTTTTCAAGACAACAGAGCCCCTAATAGAACACCCACCCAGAATCCAGGTAATTGATCAAGGTAACTGTAACCCCTTCATCTCTCCCATTTCATTTCTCCTTTGAATGGATTCATTGTAACGAGAATGAAATTGAGGATGAGAAATAACAGCGTTTTTAGAACCTGGAAGCACTTGGAAGTTAGCATTCACAGAATGTGATGCACTTAAAGAATTGGAGTCTCTCTCAAGCCCGTTCTCATCCACTGTAGGAAGTCCAGCCTGATGGAGTGTGTTTATAGAGGAGACTCAGTACATAAAGGTTGCTTCACCCTTTTCACTGTGCTTGCTTTCCCCCTCTGGCCTGGCTTCTGCTCCACCATTATGATGAAATGGCTCCTTAGACCTCCAGACTTGACTTCCCCGTTTCTTTTGACATTGCCAGTCACTCATGCTTACTTGAAATTTATCCCAGTAGTCACAACTTTGTTTTTGCACCTTGACCTCAGAACTTTCTAGATTGGCGTGTTTATGGATACTGTCCTATTAAAATTTAATAATGTTTCAGATAAAGTTCTTGGCAGAATGATATTCACAGTCTAGGCAACTGAAAAGTGGAGACTAATGCCTAAAGTGATGGATTGCCTAATGAGGACAATAAGAAATCATCAGATTGGAACAAGGATCCAACCAATTGCACCATCTTCTGTGCCTCCCAAGTATCCAGGCTTGGTGGGTTATGAGCAACAGATGATGTCTCTTGCCTTTCTGATAACTGCTCTCTAATAGGTATGAGGTGTTTCCTCATGGTTTTAATTTACATTTCTCTTATTAGTGCTATGAACATCTGTCCATACAGGGCTTGTGGGATTCCCAAATGTTATCAGATTAACACCTTACTAGATACATGCTTTGCAAGTATTTTCTCTCATTCTGTAGGCTACCTACCCTCTGTTGATGGTGGTCTATGTGCTACAGTTGTTTCATTTGATGCTGGCCTACTTATTTTTGTTGTTGTCTATGCTTCTGTTGTCATATTTATGAAATCATTGCCTGGAATAATGTCGTATTTTTTCTTATGCTTTCTTCAAGAGGCTTTGTAGTTTCTGATTTTAAATGCTCATAATTCAGCTTTAAAAGCTCATAATTAATTTTGAGGTGCTCTTTGTATACTGTATGGGATAAATGTCTGCTTGCTTTCTTTTGTATGTGCATATACACTTTTCTCATACCTTGGCTGAAAAGACTAAAGTCAAGTGGTGGCATGATATTGGAGGAACCAGAAGTTTCCCATACTGCAGGTGAGAATCAAAATCATGCAGCCAATATAGGAAATGGGGCAATGATTCTGCAAATACCATTAAATGGGACTTACTGTGCTCCATCAATTAAATCATAATCTTAAAGACATCCTACTGCAATAAGGCTATTTCTTTCTCCTTTACAACATCATTCACAACAGCCAAGGCATGGAAGCCACATACATGACCACTAACAGATAATGAAGAAAGTTTTATAGGTCCTGGGAGATATATCTGTTGGTAAATTGCTTGCTTAAGTTTAATTCCTATTTTTAAAAGCCCATAAGTATGTACTTGTAATCCCAGCGCTGGAAAGGTGGCTCCCTGGCATTCAGTGGTCAGCCAGCCTGGTTTACTTGGAGAGTTCCAGGTCAGGGAAGAGACTCTGTTTCAAAACATGGATGTTGCCTGAGGAATGACACCTGAGTCTGGCTTCTGGCATCCACAGGCACATATACACATGCAAATGTGTACCTGCATACACATTAAGATGATAACACACCAAAAATATAGCATACACACACACACACACACACACACACACACACACACACACACACACACACACACAAATACACAAGGAAAAACTATTTGGCCTTTAAAAAGTAAAGTATGCAATATGTGACGATGTGAATGAACTTTGAGAGCATCAGGACAATACCAGATTTTTATTTATTTCAAATACCTGAGAAGAGTCAAATTCATAGAACAAAGACTAGACTTGCTGTTTCCGGGACAAAGGAGAGCTGGAATTGAGAAGTTATGCATCATAGATAAAGTTTTAGTCAAGTATAATAAATAAACTCTAGAACTCAAATGCTCACATTTTACCTACAGCCAACAATGTATGTGGAGCTACATGACTTTAATCAGATGTGAGTTACTATGTTCATTTAGTGAAAGATTAATAATTATCACCTTCTGCTGAGAAATACCAAAGAATTGAGCTAAAGAATGCAAATTCATTCTTTCTGAAGTGGAGTCCCTATCACTTAGTGATTGGAGTTCCAATCACTGAGGCATTCTTACTGCCCACCCCCAGCACAAATTGTTACTCACGAAGGGCTTAGTGTTGTGTCTAGAAACAGTAGTTGCTCAATGAATGCTTATCAAGGAACAATATGTTTGGAATCACCCAGTCCTTTGTATCTTCTGACACAGTACTTATAGCTTACTAAACGTTTGAAACATATGTAGTCTAAATCAAGAGATTCCTTGAGTACAAAAAACACACTCAATTTTAGCATCGTGGAATGTAAAATGCTGTATTAATAAGTCTCATAATGAATACTGAGATGGAATGCTGAAACCATTTAAATCTGTAGTAGTGTTAAGTAAAATACATATAATAACAGGCTAACTTCCCCTATTTACTTATATTTTTAAGGTGATTTGTAGAAATGTTAAAATTACACACAAGCTCACATATTTCATTTGAGCAATGGTGTATGGATGCTTCTGAGAGTAACAGCTCCTATTCACATAGTGACAGAGAAAGAGAGCCTTCCTTCCAATGGGGTACTTGTTCTCTTGTGTGGTAGCATTGTAGTTAAAATAATATTCAACAAATCAGTTTTTCTGTCATCCCCAGCAATCTCAGTCAAGGTCTAATACCTATTCAACAGCTTCATGGATCAAATGAGACCACTGGGCGAAGGAATCCTCATCTAATGATCAAGAAATCATCAAGATTGTCCTGTTCCTTTTTACAGGACAACTCTCCACACCCCACAGGGAACCCTTAGATCTCTCCTCAGACTCTTTCTGCTTGCTTCTTCAGCTCCTTGGCACCTTTGAGAGCTTTGTGAAGCATTCTCTTCATATCACCACCATAAGCTGTCTCCTCAGAACCAGTGTGAGGGAAAGCAGCCCATGAGGCTCCAGTTCCACCTTCTGCTCTGGAGAGGAGGCCAATGAACTTCCAGGGGGCATGGGAGGGGCAGCCATACCTCAGAACAGAGAGAGTGCTTTTAGAGACAAGTAGAGCTCAGAGAGAGAAAATATAACAATTTTGTCACAAAAGAGGGAGAGAAACAGTTGTTGGGCCCAGAGTGAAGAAGCCAGAACAAGACTTTTCTTAGAGTGGGGAGTCCCTCCCCCCCCAACATATCCTTTATTGAAGTATTCCTTTATGACATGCTTGATTCTATGTTTGGAGATTCAATCTAAGGGTAGAACCAAATCTCAGAAATAGGTAATATGCTACCCTTCCAGAGGGGTTGGGTTACCCAACACTTCATGAACATCTTGAATATTTGCTACTGTTTGGGTATAATGATTAAGGTTTGTGTGGTCAGAGACTTAGTCCTCAGGTCAAGGTACTCTGATGTGTCATGGAATCTTTAAGAGTTATGGGAGGTCCTTAGGTCACTGGACCACACTCTCTGAATGTGCGTCCCAATACAAAGGACAAGCGTGTCTCGCAAAATTGTCTCTGCCTCCCAGCTCCAGATGTGACTGTTCCATCAGACAACCCTGCCAACACTGTTTGTGGCATACCATATGCCAATTGGAACTCATCAGAACTGAAGTAGAATCTCTGAATTTCCAAAACTATGAGCTGAATAAACCACTTTTAAAAATAAGTACCATGTGTCAGGTATTTTGTTACAGTAATAAAAAAACTGCCTGATACACTACAAGAATAGTTAAATTGTTGGGCTCTGGAATTATATAGACACAGGCTCAAATCTCTCAACTGTTTCTCACCAATGACTTCATCTTGGTCACTTTCTTAACCTTCTGAGACTCTTTTTATCACCTTTATAGGGTTAGTTCTTTTTATTATGTACTCTGAAGAAATAGTGTGTAGTAAGCATTAAATATGATCCCTGGCACACAGGAAGTACCAATGTCTACCCGTTCTTGCTTTTGTTATTCTTATTCTTATCACTAGGCATCATTCATCCCAGCCTAATTATCATTCCCTGACACATCATTCTCAGTCCTAAAATCCTAAAGGCAGCGTCTTCCACATGACTCTTAGTACCTTTGATAGTATGTATTAATGTGTGTCTCTGTGCTTGTGAAGACACTGGCATATGTATGTATGTATGTATGTATGTATGTATATATATATACATATAATTTTTAAAAAATAATATTTTATTAATTCTTTAAGAATATCATACAGTCTCTGGTTCTTGGTCACTCAAGCAGTGTTGGATGCGGGTTCCATCCCATGGAATAGGCCTTAAAAGTCAAATCAGATGTTAGTTGGTCACTCCCACAGCTTTGTCCTGTCTTGCCCTAGCATATTTTACAGCTGGACAGTATTGTATACCAAAGGCTTTGTAGCTGGGTTAGTTTTTATGTTTCTCTTTTGGTAGCCTGCTGAGTACCTTCCTGTATCAAGGATACTAGAATATAGAGGTGAAGGTTCTTTGTAGGCACCAGTTCTACCTCTCCATGGTCAATGAGTTGTGTGAGTGTTGTGTTCAGCAATGGGGCCTTGCTGTTGGTTTGTGGAGAGCAATCTATAGTCTTGGCAACAACCTGGGTTGTTTGGGAATTCCCATGGGACCCCTTTGGCCAACAACTCAATTGGATGTAACCCACTCCTGGTACTGGAAGCTTTATTTAGTGATAAGAGATTGTCAGTTAGGACTCCATCATCCCCATTATTTAGAGACATCATTAGGATTGCCTTCATATCTTTTAGGAGGTTTCCACTGCACTAGGTTTTCACATCACCCCTCAAATGCTCCTGAAGTCTAGCTGTCTCTCCCTGAATTCCCTCCCTTATCCCATATCCCTTCCTCCTCCCCAAATTCCCCCCCTCAATTTCTCATCCCCTTCCTCTCCCCAGCTGATCCTCCCATTCCTGTCCACCCCTGCCAGTCCATGCATAAATCTGTTCTATTTCTCCATCCCAGGGAGATCCATGTGCCCCCTAATCCCTTCCTCTATACCTATCCTCTCTGGGTCTACAGATTGTAGCTTGGCTATTGTAGCACAAATTGTTAGAAGATCTTATCAATAAAAACAAACCTGGAGCCAGGTATTGGGGTGAATGCTGGAAGATCAGAGAAGCAGAACAAGCCACAGCCACCTCACCTTGCCAATTCCTCAGCTAATCCTGTTTCCTCAGACTGGAAGCCTTTGAGTCCTCATCCAGAATAAATCTCAGCTGAACTGTTTGTTGAAATTCTAAAAGCTTAACCAGGCTCTAGTTCCTGGTTTCATGCCTTATATACCTTTCTGCTTTCTGCCATTACTTCCTGGGATTAAAGGCATGAATCACCATGCCTGGCTGTTTCCAGTGTGGCTTTCAACTTGCAGAGATCCATCCAGAAGGCTAGGATTAAAGGTGTGAGTGCCACCATTTTCTGGCCTCTATGTTTGTCTAGTAGCTGTTCTATTCTCTGACCCCAGATAACTTTATTAGGGTGCACAATATTTTGGGGAACACAATATCACCACAGGCTATCATTTACTTAATGGCTAATATCTACATGTAAGCAAATACATTTCACATTTCTCTTTCTGGGTCTGAGTTACCTCACTCAGGATGATTTCTTTCTAGTTCCATTCATTTGCCTGCAATTTTCATGATGTCATTTTTTAAACAGCTAAGTAATATTCCATTGTGTAAATGTACCACATTTTATTTATCCATTCTTCTGTTGAGGGACATCTAGGTTGTTTCCAATTTCTAGCCACTATGAATAGAGGAGCAATGAACATAACTGAGCAAGTGTCCTTGTGGTAGGATGAAGCATCCTTTGGGTATATGCCCAAGAGTGATATAGCTAGATATTGAGATAGATAATTCCCATCTTTTTGAGGAATCACCACACTGATTTCCATAGTTTTTTATGAGTTGGCAATCCCACCAGCAATGTATGAGTGGTCTCCTTGCTCCACATCCTCACCGGAATGAGCTGCCATTTATGTTATTAAAGTAGTTTTGATTTGCATTTTCCTGATGGTTAAGGATGTTGAATGCTTCTTTAAGTGTTTCTCAGGCATTTGAGTTTCCTCTATTGAGAATTTTCTATTTAGATCTGTACTCTATTTTTCAATTGGATTATTTGGGCTCTTGATGTCTAGTTTCTTGAGTTCTTTATAGTTTTTGTATTTTTGGATATTAGTCTTCTATTGGATATGGAGTTGGTAAAAATCTTTTCCCATTAGTATTACAGAAGCTTTTCAGCTTTACAAGGTCCCATTTATTAATTGTTGATCTTAGCTCCAGGACAGTCAGTGTTCTGTTCAGAAAATCATCTCTGCATCAACAAGTTCAAGGCTATTCCCCACTTTCTCTTCTTCGGGTTCAATGTATCTGCTTTTATGTTGTCTTTGATCCATTTGGAGTTGAGTTTTGTGCAGGGTGATGAGTATGAATTCATTTGCCTTCTTCTACACTCACATATCCAGTTTGACCAGCACCATTTGTTGAAGATGCTGTCTTTTTTCTAGTTTATTTCTGGTTTCTTTATCAACAATCAGGTGTCCATAGGTGTGTGGATTTATGCACGGGTCTTCAAACTGATGCCAATTTGTGTGTCAAGAAGTATTTTTATGCAATACCATGCTGTTTTTATTACCATGTCTCTATACTACAACTTAAAATTGAGAATAATAATACCTCCAAGCAGTTCTTTTAGTATTCAGAATTGTTTTAGCTATCCTGTTTTTTTGTTGTGTTTGGTTTTGGTTGTGTGTGTGTGTGTGTGTGTGTGTGTGTGTGTGTGTGTGTTTCCATATGAAGCTGTGAATTGTCCTTTCAAGATCTGTGAAGAATTGTGTTGGAATTTTGATGGGGATTGCATTAAATCTGTAAGTTGCTTTTGGTAGGATGGCCATTTTTACTATGTTAATCCTATTGATCCATGCGCATCTGAGATCTTTCCATCTTTGGATATCTTCTTCAATTTCTTTCTTCAATGATTTGAAGTTTTTATCATAAAAATCTTTCACTTGCTTGATTAGAGTTAACCCAAGATATTTAATGTTATTTAAGGATACTGTAAAAGGTGTTGGTTCACTGATTTCATTCTCAGGCTGTTTGTCATTTGCATATAGAAGGGCTACTGATTTTTGTGAGTTAATTTTATGTCCAGTTCCTTTGCTGAGTGTGTTTATCAGCTGTAGGAATTCCATAGTGGAATTTTTAGGGTCATTTCTGTATATTATCATATCATCTGCAAAAAAAGATACTTTGATTTCTTCCTTTCCAAACAGTATCCCCATGATCTCCTTCAGTAGTTTTGTTGCTCTAGCTAAAACTTCAAGTACTATGCTGAATAGGTGTGGAGAGGGTGGCCAACCTTTTAAGAACCAGACTAGATATCTCAGAGAGTTAGGATAAAACTAAATACTACTGTCATTAAACTAAAATAAAAAGTAGTAATAAAATCATTTCTCATGATATTCTGCTATACTCATAGATCAGTGCCTAATTCAGCCATCATCGGAAAAGCTTCCTCTTGCAACAGATGGGGACAAATATAGAGAGACCCACAGCCAGACATTACACAGAGAGTGAGAGACCTCTAAATGGGATGTCTCCAAATACCTTCCTTTGGAGCTCAGGGAACCTCACAAAAGAGGAGGCAGAAAGAGTGTGAGGGCCAGAGGGGATAGAGGACACCAGGAGAACAAGACCCTCTAAATCACCGGAGCAAAGCTTTTATAAATTCATAGAGACTGAAGCAGCAGGCACAGGGCCTGCTAGGGTCTGCAACAGGTCCTCTCTCTATATATTTAAGCTTTCAGTTTAGTACTTTTATGGAATTCCTGACTTCTCTTGGGCTCTTTTCCTTCTGGTGGCTTCTTTGTTCAACTTTGATGTGATGGTTTCTGTTTTATCTTATTACATTTTATTTTTGTCATGTTTGTTGTTATCTCTTAGAAGCTCGTTCTTTTATGAGAGACAGAAAGGGAGTGGACGAGAGGGGAAATGGAGAGGAGCTGGGAGGAGTAGAGGAAGGAAAAATTGCAACCAAAATATATAGTATGAGGAAAGAATCTCTTTTCAATAAAAGGGAAAAAGAATTTCATACAATATATTTTGATTATACTTACGCTCAGTTCTTTCTAGATCTGTCCCAACTTTCTACCCACCCACTTTCATTTTCTTAGAGAAAAAGTATTTACTCTCAATATACATGTTCCATTAATGTTTGTTTCTAAAACTATTTGACCACATCTCAGTGTCTTTTGAACAAAACAATCCCAAGTCTTTATTTTGCTTTCTTGGCATCTGGTGCTCCTTCTCATCCATAGCAACATGTCCCCTGTAGGAAGATAATATTCTACTATCTAGGTGATCACTACATGTCTCTTGCCTTTCTGATCAAGTCCATTTCCATGGAAACAGAAAAATGTACTCCTTTCTCCTACTGCAGGACATGTGGGTTAGGGAAGGAATTCAATTTCCTATTTTCTCAATATGATTAAACAGCCAAGTTATGGCATAATACAAAAGGTGTGTTGATCTCCAGCTTTTGTCTCTAGAATAATTCTGTTCATAGATGTGGAACACATCTTGATTTTCTAACATTACCACAGAACCAATTCTATCTCAGAGATGCTCAGAAATGTATTAGATATGGTTCTATCGCTTTTATAAAATGCCATAACCAACAGCAACTTGGGGAGAAAACGGTTTGTTTGGCTTACACTTCCACATCACAGACCATTATGGAAAGAAATCAGAACAGGAACTCAAGCAGGAATCTGAGAGGCAGGAACTGAAGCAGAAACCATTGAAGAGCCCTTCTTACTGAATTGTTGCCCATGGCTTTTCAGCCTGCTTTATTATATCACCCAGGACCATCTGCCTAGGGTGGCACCTACCCCGGTAGACTAGGCCTTCCTACATCAATCATTAATCAAGAAAATATCCTACAGATGTGCATACAGGCAAGAGGTATGTTCTCAATTGAGGTTCCTCATTTCAGTGGCTAGCTTGTGTCAAGCTGAAAAACTAACCAATAAGTATGTGAATGATAGTGAACACGAGGATGAATAATTAAGACAGCAAGTGAAGCAAGTCACACTGGCCAAGTGTTTCACTAGTGCTGTGTATCAGGAGCAAAGCTTGAGGCTCTTTCAACAACCAATATTTCATTCTGTATTATAGCAAGAAGCAGAAGAGAGGAAAGAGGAGGGAGAGGAGGAGGGAGAGGAGCAGAAGGGAGAGGAGGAACTTTAACTGAAGTGAGTCAAGCAGGAGGAGAAGGAAGGGGAAGAAGAGGAAGAAGTGGAGAAATAGGAAGGATTTAGATTATGAAACAAAATGAATCCCAGTATATGTACATATTTCTTTATAGTTTACAAGTTGATTTTATTAAACAACTATGTAGCATTTTCAATAACAACATGGAAGTTAAACAGGATTCAGTTTCTTGTTCACTTCACAACAGCCCTAAGAAATATAGAGAACAGATGTTCTGATTGTGCCATATTTGAGTATGAGCAAGCCCAAACTTGTTCAAAATGCTTAAACATTATTTGTCTAATAGCACACAGATGGTCAGTGCTGGTACACGACCCTCAATCCAAAGCTGAGTCCTCTAACTATACCAAGCTGCTCCATCTATGTTTTGTTTAGATCAGATAATGTTCCCACAGTGAACCAAAAGAAAATTCTAAAATATGCATATTGAACAAAGAGATTTTGCGCACATCAAATAACTCATTTACTGTGAAATTTGTTTTTCCAGTATAATTTACTGACCAGAATCTGAAAAGGGAGGATTTGATAATATTTACAAACCCTATCCAGACAATCAAGAATTAACAACATTAATCTCCAGAATCTAATAAATATTACATTGAGCTTTCCAAATGGAATTGCTAGCCTTTGGGCTATTGCATTAGCTGGGAAAACCAGTTCCCAAACTACTGTTTAGACCAAAGTAATGAGCCCTATTCAAACTAAAAACACCATGTGGTACTGAGATATGCTATCAAGATATCAGTAGAACAAATACTGACCCCCCCCCCCATCCTAGATAAAGAAACTAAATTCCTAGGAACCAGCAAATCTAGGCAAAACTGCATTAAGTTAGAAAATATTGGAGTTGAAAACCAAACTATCCACAGCTAAATTCCAAATCATTCCACAATCCTATTTAGTGTAGCTCCTGGACCTGACCAGGGTCTCAACAAGAGAACAGGCACCTGCTCAGATGCTGGCAAATATTGGTCCCTGCTCCAGCTCATTTCACCCAAGCCAACTCAGTTGACCTTGTCATTAAGAATTTTAAATGGGAAAAAAATAAGACTGCCTTCAGTGGGTCCATTTTGCAAAGAACAGCTGCAAAGCAAATTCACGTTTCCCTCTGTTGCAATCCTAAGTAACCACAAGTGCTATTCTATTTCTGTAATGTCACACACCCACAGAGAGTTCACAAGCAAGCTAGCTGGAGGAAAGGCTGCTTCTCCCTTTTGTACCATAACCCTTGAGTGGCAGGTGTTTGAACAGCTACTAACAAAGTCTAACAAACATAGTCCCTGGGAAAATCAAGGGCAGTTAATCAATCTATCAGTACAAGTATTGAATTTATTTTCTCTTCTGCCAGGATTTGAACTGTTCACTGATGATGCTGGGGAAGTTAGGAAATGGTAAAGAAAGCATGTAGAATTAGATATGGAAGGCAGGGGAACTAAAAGGTGACCTGCAGAGTCCCAATCATGCCCCTTCTCCCACCTCAAATAGGCTTTCTGTTGCCACCACACCACTGAAATGGCCTTTGCTAAGATATGAACTTACAAAGTCAAGTTTCTCTGTCTTAAGAATGGTCCTTCACTAACGTGTTTGGTGCACAAGCCTAAGTACCTGAATTTGATCCCCAGTATCCATGTGAAAAGCCAGACATGGTGATGTACACTCATAATCCCAGTGCTGGTGACTGGCAACCCTACCTCAGCAATTCTCAACCTGTGGGTTGCGACCCTTTGGGGAACAAAAGACCCTTTCACATGGGTCACCAAAGACCATCTTCAAATCAGTTATTTATATTATGATTAATAATAGTAGCAAAACTACAGTTATGAAGTAGCAACAAAAATAACTTTAAGGGTGGGAGTTAGCACAACATGAGGAACTGTATTAAGGAGTTGCAGCATTAGGAAGGTTGAGAACCACTGCCCTAGACTGATGTAGGGGCTATGACTGACAGGACTGAACCTTCACAATGGACCTTCCTTATCACATGAAGAAGTGACTATCAAGCTCTTTTATTCCATCAGTTGATTCATTCACTCGACAAATATTTGGTTAGTGACCTGCAATGTGTTGGTTAGTAAGCACTGAGTAAGGCAGGCATGATGCTTGCTTTAGTGGGGTATGTATTTCAGCAAGGCAAGTTTTCAAAATGAAAAATGGAGATAAGCATAGACAGTGATGAATGCTAAGAACAGCACAGGCCAGGGAAATGCAAAAGAGAGCAATCTTACACTGGATACATACCAGGAAATGCCTCTTTAAGATGATACTGAATGGCACGAAGGACTCACCACCTCTGTCCATTCCTTCAGTGACAACAGTCTCAGAGATACCCATTCTGTTTCATATGTTGGTGACATTTTCCAACTCTACTGAGCAGTCCTCATTTGTATGCACTGACATACAATCTCAATACAATAAATCCTGCCTTGTTCTGCATTCCCCTTCTAGCTTCTAGCCATTCTATTGTTTGATTCCCTTTATGAATTTTTCTATGCTGTTTACTCCATCTCTCCTCTTGTTATTTCTTCCCCCTACTTCAAATGGACTTTGGTTCTCACTAAAATGAAACTACCCTTGCCAAGATGCCCACTGATTAACTCAGGGCCAATCCTATGGCACGTCTCCATTTACAGGAAACTATAAGTGCTCCTTCAAATTTGCCATTCTATTTCCTTATACTACAGGGTGTTTTCTGGAAATCATAGAAATAAACATGTCCGTCTAAGCGCAGGATGGAAGTTCTGCTTCATATATTGTTTACATTTTCCATTTATACTGAACAGTCCTCATATGTATACGGGGCATACAATCTCTCTCAATACAATAAACCCTCCCTTGGTCTTCACTCCCCTGGGATCAGACTTCAAACAATGAGAGACAAGAAATGGTGCTTCATAGTCTCAGTTCACTTCCCTTCTGCTGAGGCAACTGTAAAAGGTTCTGCCCAGGCTCCAAGACCTCCCATGTAATGGACCTTGGTTGCTCATGGTAACGAGCTCCTCGTGAACACACCCTGGGTGCATTTCCCATCTCTGTCTCACTTCTCTGGCCCTTTGCTCTAATGATACTCCTTAGAATCATCTTTCAAATAATTGCTTGCAATCAGTTCCTTGTTTGGATATGTTGGCAGGTGGGGCGGGCAACTCAGAAATTGATGGCAAAAATGACTGTAATTACCCTCTTACCACATCACCTTTACTTTGTAACTCTTGACTTGTTTGTAACTTGTATGCCTTCTCTGCTGCATTTTCCAAAGTAAAGCAACTCTCAAGGTCATACCAAATCAATGAGTTGAAAAATAATCTTCCTTTCTTGACTGGAAGAGTTACAAAGTCTTGACTTTGGAAAATGCAGCAGAGAAGGCATACAAGTTCTGAACCAAGACCCAAGAGATAAGCACAAGAAAGAAGCAGACCTTCTCTGGGAAGAAAGGCATTATTTATCCCAAAAGTGGTAGACTCCAGAAAACACTTAAAAGCAAGAGCCAGAACATTTGCCTGGGAATGCTTGTTGTGAATACTGGACTAGGACTCTTGATTTCCAGGAGGTTCTCCTCAATATAACAGGGAAAAAAACAGTAGCCATCATCACAACTCTTCCTCTAGAGGCTCATGACTGTTCATTAGAGTAAATATAATCTGGGGAGAAGCAAATGCCTGATTTTTTTTTTTAACAGCTACTGCATTAGGCTCTGAACTGACATTGAGGCCATAAAACCCCAAACACCATCAGAATCCTTTTAAAACTGACATTCATAGATGGAGTCCAGGCTAAAACTCTTTTCTTGTCGGTGAATCCAATGTTCCTGTGGATCCATTGTGTGGTCACTTTGTTGATCTTGATGTGTGTAGCTGGGATAGACACACACATAATATCTGGAAGGAAACTTCATATAGGTCTCCTGTTGGAGTAAAAGCCATAGCATGGCACACAAGGCCAAGGGCAAGTCCTTGAAACTATCCCACCCTTAACAAAGATAGATCAGAAGTGATACTGCATCCAAAAGAGAATATCTGAAATTAGAGCCACCCTCAAAGACTTAAAACATGCAGAGGTGGTGGATCTTATTATATCTCCATTTAATTCAACCATATGGCTTTTGTAAAAATAAGATGTATCATGGTTGCTGATAGGAGTCCACAAACTAAACCGTGGGATAGGCCCAATTACAGCTGATATTATACTTCTGCTGGATTTAGAATGATGCCACTATAGCATCTTGCTCTTGGTATGTGGATACTGCCTGGCAAAATCATTCTTTTTCTGTGTTTATGTGGAAAGGATCAAAAGTAGTTCATAATAACCAAATACACACAACTTTGCACATTTCCTGTCTCAGCCTTTCCTTGTCTTTGTCATAATATAGTCAAAATAAACTGATTATCTCAATGTGTATAAACTCATTCTGGTTTTCTATGTAGATAACAGCACATTAGTCAGAGCTATAGAATAGGGAATGGTAGGTATTTCCCATGGTCTGAGGAGATGCAAGCATACCAGAAGGTAAAAGAAAATAGAACTCTACAAAAAATTAGTAAGTTTCTAGAACTGTGAAGTCTAGAGCATGCCAGGACATCCTCTCTAAGGTAAAAGGCAAGCTATTGCATTTTGCACCTCCCACCTCCAAGAAAGAGGTGCAATGTCTGAGAAGCATCCTTGGAATCTGAAGACATATATCACACTTGGAAATCCTGCTCTGGTCCATTTATTGAATGATTCAGTTAGCTGCATGTTTTGAGTAAGCCCAGACAAAGAACTAGCTTTGCAATGTGAGCATCTCACTACTTGGGCCAAATGATCCAGCTGAATCAAGTGTGCTAGAATCACAGGCACACACCAGTAGTAGAGGCACTATGAAGAACCCAAGAGTTTGGAAGCAAAGCAATGCCACCTGCATCAGAGAACCATTTGCCACGCAGGAAGTGGCCCCTGGCTGGCCAGTAGACACTAATAGAGAAAAGTGTATGTCTTGTAGAACATTAAAAGACTATGTGACAGTAGCAGCACTTCACAAATGGAATGATCACAGCCAGCAAGTGACAAGTTTGTAAGTCTCAGCAACCACTCATCATCAGTAATAACTACACATTTAGAATGGGGACCACACATGTCTGATAAGTGCAAACAAATCATACAAATAGGTGTTCTGAACACCATTGTCTCATGTCTCTATTGACCAATTACAGAGATTGTGAGCTTAAAGTGCAGGTGGATTATAAACCACAGCCATACTCAAGAACTATCAGTGCTTACACTGAAGAGAGGAAACCCTCCCAGTACAGAGAGACACTATGGTCATCACAATAGTGCAGAAGAAGTGGCCCAAAATAAAATCTCTGCAAAACTGAGCAATAGCTTGAATGGCTCAGAGGCCAACATGTATAAGATTAAAAGATCAAAGACAAAGCTTGGGACAGAAGATATCAGAAGTTCCTATGGGGACAGACACAATGTATTTGAGTGCTAGATTCAATGGCAGCAGTTGTGACTCATTCATTCAGAGGTAGCTAGGTAAACATGACAAAGTTCACATGACAATGCTTATCACCTATGTCCTATGCCACATCACTTCCAGGATTTCTAGGGTGACTCCCTAACACATAGCTGAGGCACAAGCCCAGCATGCTTGAGACACTACATGGGATTAGAATAGAATATGCCCATCATAGAGTACCTTCAAAGCACTCTACATGTGATAGTGTAAGTTGTAAAGCACTTTACACTTAGTATGGGCAGACTGCATTCATTGGTCCAGGAACCAGAAGGTTGAGATGGAGTAAGTTTCCCCATAACTTTCCCAGTGACCCACAAGGAGAAATTGGTTTCCTATCCTTATAATTTTAAACTAATCTTGATTAGAAATTCTGATTCCCAGAGGAAGTGACCGAGAGTTCACAGTAAACTTCTTATTTAACTAAATCTTTTCAATCCAAAGCTATTGTCATCTGTTCATGTGGGGTTCTTCAAGCAAATAATGAAAGAAAGTAGAAGAATCATTATAGTGCTGGCTATAACCATCTTTGGTTACCACTAGAATGGTGGGGTGCTGTTAGATAAAGGGGCAGGGAGGAGTACATCAGAAACTCAAGGATGGCTTTTTGTGCTTCTAAATCTTGTAGTAACTATGTATGGACAATTACAACAATCATAGCATGCCCAAAGCAGAGTAAATGGAACCTTACACTACTCCATGATAAATGCTTGGGTTGGGTTTTTTGTTTTTGTTTTTGTTTGTTTGTTTGTTTGTTTTCCACAGTAAACTAGCAGAAGCACCAAAGAGCAGGAGGAGAATCTAGAGTGGATAATCGTGATGGAATATGAATGTCCTTGGTATTGATTGAAATAGCAAAGGGCTATGGCTTGCCCCACTAATCTTCCTATTAAGATTTGTTTTGCTATATTGAAATGATATTATGACTGTCTGACACCTTGAAAAATTAATGGTCAGAGTGAACTTACGGTGGGAGGGAAATTGATCACAGCAGTGACCTGTTACTGCTTCACTCATATCGTCTAGGCACTTGTTGTTCCCTTACACGCTAAGGGCTCCACGCTTCAAGCACCTGTAACTCTTCTTGAGTAGTCTTCAGTCAGGAAGCATTGTGTGGTCTAACACTGTACTGGCCCAAAGTGCCAGAAAATTAATTCCTTGAGAAAAAGACCTTAACCGCTGTCACTCAAGATTGAGTGGATAAATAGCCAATCTGTGTGATCCTCAGTAAGGACAAGGAAAAAGCAGGTACATAAAATGCCCCAGAAACCTCTCCATAGGGTAGAGCCTCAGTGGCTCACCTGATGCCTACCCACGAATGAAGCTTGCATGGGCTTCCTCCCCTTCCCTGGCTTCCCTTGGTTCCCCCGTTCCTTCTGTACTGAGTACCACCGTCTCCTTAGGGCCAGGTGTCTTGAGTAGTTCACAAGAAAAAAAGTTGTTTCTTTGATAATAAAAGAAAAAGAAAGCATTATAATAAACTTTGAAAGAAGGTTTAAAATTGGGGGGATTAACTGGAGTAAGGCAGGTTTTTAAGGCAAAACAGTGACTTGCTACAAAACTGATCAAAGGTGGACTTTTTTAAGACTGCATCGCTGAAGCAAGAAATGATGGGGGCTTGGACTAGGATTTTGGCAGTGGAAATACATTGCTTGTTAATTCTAGGAGGGAATCATGGTTCTATATAAAACTCTTATGAATGGAGTCTGCAGTTTGAATCTGATAAGCCTGTCTCAGTGTTTCAATCTTGGACTAAGAAATTGGCTTAAACATCTTTTCCCACCCAGGGAACAATATGGGAATGTTGACCTCCTTAGGACCATTTACTAACTAATCAAGTTAACAGTTTACAGAACTTTAATAAAGAGCCCATGATAGCAAAACTACAGTTCCCTGGATCTTTGACACACCATTGTCACCACTGTTACAATGGAGAAAGTGTAGCATGATGGTTCAGTAAGTCAGAGATGTGAAGCCTGGATTCTGAGATTCAAATATATGTCCTGGGGACATTTACCATGCCTCAGTTCCCTTGTTTATAGAATGGAGGTAACAGTAGAATCTACCTCCTAGATCTATCTGTGAAAGTGGGGATAATTAACATAGAAACATACCTATGCATTATTAGACATCCTCCGGAGAATTAACATATGACAGTATTCTCAACTTTATGTCAGCACATTTGAAACTTGAAATGAAGTAGGTAAATTTCAAGAGACATGGGCCTGGCATTAGAGTGTTCATCTTATGTGTGTGACACCCTGGACCCAATCTCCAACACTGAAAGTGAATCCCTGAACACTTTACCTTCTCAAAACCAATTCCAGAAGAAATAAAAGATGAGAATGTACTATAGCCACCATCAACTTGCCTTAATAACATAACTCTCCCACACATATAACTAAGACACACTAGCAGCCTTCAGTGTATCGCTCTGAAAAATACTTCAGAAACAATACCCAAAATTTTCCTTAAACTCCGTAGTTAAGGAAGTGGGGCATACTTCATAATGCATGTCATGATTTTAACAAAATTTTGATGTCCAAATTCAGTGAGAAAAGTTCTGAAAGTGAAAAAAATCACAAGCTGGATTAACCTATAAGCGCAAATATCAAAACGTGAAGAAGACACATTGGCAGATGCAATCTGACCACGAAAGACTAGGCCGTTGCGCTGATGTCTGTGTATGCCAGAATGATACTCAAAGTCAGTCTGGATTCTCTCTATTTTCTGTTTTTTTTTCCTGCTATCAGTTGATCATGGTATCTTATTTCCGTGTGTATCTTCCTGTCTGACTATAATATCCTTTCATGACTTGAAGCTATAAGGGGAAAGACAGGGTGTTGGATCTTCTTTTGCAGAGAAGAGAAATTTCTTCTCCCAGATGTGGAATGACCACTAACATCAGATCATTCTGATCTCAGAGCAGCCAAGGAAGAAAGTGTGGCTGACAGTCAACATGGATGCTGGTTTGCCTGGGAGTTACTCTAACCTGAGGCTGAATATTTTGGGGTCTTACTGAGTCAGGATAGAAAGATAGAAACTTAAAGCGACATGGGAGAGGAGAGGGTGGGAGGGGGAGGAAGGGGAGGGGATTCCTGGCTTTAAGAGTCTGGCCAAAGTCTCCCAGCTGAGATCAAGGACTCCAGCACAAGTAACAAAATTTGCTGTGAAGGTTCCCTACATAGAGACAATATTCCTTTTATATGGAGATACTTTAAATAAGAAAGTTAAAAGGGCAATGTATGCTGCTTAAAGCTTAAACATAACCTTGGAGTATGGTCTTACTGCTTTCTCAAGTTATAAACATGCAATTTAATAGGAATCTCACAGATAAGACCATGAAAACATGTATTAGCCCTTTGTGCGACCTTTATACCTATGGTTTAACCTTAGCCTGTGATCCTATCCAGTGTGTCTCACAGAAACCCTATTGTCTATCTCATTTATTGAGGAAAAGGTGGGAAAGCTCCTTTAAACACGTTTTTAAAAACCGTCAGAACCCACACAAGTCTTCCATGCTTCTGTTGCTGAAACACTTGAACTCTCTGAAGAAACCCAGGCCCATACTTAGGTGTATACTCTCCCTTCCCTAAGACTCTCTCTCCCTCCCTCCCTCCTTCCCCCTTAATGTTCCTAATTAAATCTCTTCTAACAAACTCCAAGGCTGCTTCATACTTACTTGTCCTGATATTCTTTTCTGTTTCACCTGTAGAGGTCTCTGAGGAGAATTCCTCATGCTATTGCATATGGCAGCAGGAACTGGGTCTCTGACGCTCACCCTCTTCCACTGGCACGGCCTGTGAATATGAGGACTGATGTCAGACTTTTGCACTGGGTGGGCCTGGCTTTTATTCTCCTTCCCTGGGATTCTGCTGAAGTCTGCTTTTGCAGTATTTCCTCTGGGCCATCAAATAGCCTCAAAAAGTATTAAAGACTTTTTTTCCTATTTCTTTCCCTTTTTGTATAGTAAACTTTTAGTGAATAATCATATTTAATTTTAAGTGAAAATGCTACCATATTTCAAAAAAGTTCTAGCACAATTTAATTAGAAAGAGTAAGTAACATTCAATAAAACTATAAAAACTGATACTGTATAAAAACCATGGTGAAAGTGAGTTCCAGGAAAGGCGCAAAGCTACACAGAGAAACCCTGTCTCGAAAAACCAAAAAAAAAAAAAAAAAAAAAAAAAAAAAAACCATGGTGAATATAATTCATACACACACACACACATTTCCTATTTCATTACTTGTTTTCAACATAGATATTTGTTCCAATTGTCTTGCTCACCATTATGAAGAGCAGAAGATGCCCTTGGAAAATAGGTCTTATATTTCAAATTCCACTATTTAGTTCATCAGTGATAAGACAGTAACAAAGTAATAACCACAGCCCACTCTTTTCTGTGAACATTAAGCAAAATAAATTTAGTACACTAGATCACTTATCTTTTATTTTATATCTTTTAATAACTAGGGGCTGGAGAGATGGCTCGGATGTTAAGAGCACTTGCTGCTCTTGCAGAGGACCTGGGTTTGGGTCTCAGAATCCACATGGTAGCTCACAACCATCTGTAACTCCAGTTCCAAGAATATGACACCTTCTTCTGGCCTCCATTGGCCCCAGAGACACACATGATACATATACATACACACAGGCAAAACATTTATACCCATGAAGTAAAAATAAGTAAATCCTAAAAAATAATTTGCAGTTATAATAAGAAACAAGAAGGTGCATTATTATTATTATTCCTTTCACTAGATGGCTTTTGAGAATTCCCGCCTCCCAGAAATAGACTCTAAACTGAAATCACTATACCATCTCTAACCCAAACTACAAACAATATTCTGAAGTTACCCTTTTCTACTTGTGTTGAAACACTTCCTGAATTTCCTGAGAAGGCATTACAAATATATAATCACTGCCAGATAACTCACCAATAACAAACCCGAACCAAGATTCCACCCAAGTACAATTTGGTGACCCAAGGAGTTTATTGGACTTACAGAAGTGTGGATGAGGGCTTACTTACACGAATGTGGGTAACTCAAAAACAGCTACATCACTGAAAAGTTGCACACTGTCATGACCTTATGAAAGTACATTATGGAATCCTATATTCTCTAGCATCTCCCATGATCACCTGCAAATGGAAAGCAGGAATGAGTGATGCCTAAGATCTCAGATGAGGGTTGTACGCCTTCCTTCAAATTCTCCTATTGAGTGCTTTATTACCACAGGGCTTCCCATCACCTAGTCCATTCATTGACATGACTACCAGGCCACACATTCCGCTAGTTGCTACAGCAACCTCTGCTATGATGACACAGACCTTGAGGAAATCACTTTACCAAAGAGTTTACACATCTTTGCTCTTTGCTCTGGAGCCAAATATGAGTGGTCATGGCCTGGGAATATTGGTCCACTTGCCTCAGATACCACATGCTTCAGTGTAGTAGGAATTTCATTGTCTTTATCATCATAGAAAAAAAGAAAACCTTAAATCAAGGCACTTTTCAACTACATGAATGGAAACATCAGATGGGTTACAGAAAAGTGGGGAAACTCCTGCTGTTGGCTTCAGATATTGCTGGTGACTTTTTTTGTTTGTTTGTTTGTTTTTGTTTTTTGAGACAGGGTTTCTCTGTGTAGTTTTGCAGCCTATCCTGGGTCTTGCTCTGTAGACCAAGTTGGCCTCAGACTCACTGAGATCCACCTGGCTCTGCCTCCTGAGTGCTGGGATTAAAGGCATGCACCACTGCCACCCTGGCTGGTGGCATTCTTAAGGTGTGGTCAGTTAATACATCCCAAGGGATCACATGGTAGAAGGATGTTATGGTGACACAGTTTGGCAACAAACAGCTATTAAGGGGACTACAGCTAGTCCAAGATAATTTGACTCTGAATCTGCAACATTCCAACTCTTCACAATCAGAGAATACTAATAGACTTTTAGAATCTTTAACATGGGTATGAGTTTTCTTCTGAGAACTGCAGTTCATACATATATCCCATATTTCAGGGTAATTTTTTCACTCTGCTAGTGAGAATGTTCAAAATTCAGGATTTAATTTTACTTTTCTTGCAAATTAAAGTAAGACCACTATAACCATTAAAGAGCAGAGAATATCCTTGGTTCAAAAATTATAAACTAGGTTGGGGGGATGGCTCAGCAATTCAGAGCACCGCCTGCTCTTCCAGAGCATCCTGGTTCAAATCCCTGCACCCCCATGACAGTTCACAACAACTTCTGTAACTCCATCTCCAGGGGATTCAACACTATCTCCTGGTCTCCATAGGCTCTACATGCACATGGTACACAGATATACATGCAGGAAAAGCACCTGTAAGCATTGTAGCTTGGATGGAAAGGGATCCTGGTGGTCAGGAGCCAAGGAATACCACAAAGTCACCATAAGCATGGCGGCTTACAGCCCTGCTCCAGGGAAAGGTTTCCCCAGTACAAACATAACAACTCTGCTCCAGCAGGTGAGGGTGTCCCCAGGGAAAGTGTTGGAGTTCTGCTCCATTCTGGCTCTTGCAAAAGTGGTTACAGCTGGGCTCTGTTTCTGCAAAAGTGTCACACCACACAACAAACCTCACTCAAGAGATTTATTGGAAAGGAAGAATCCAGGAGGTTGGCTGCCTCTAGAGAGAAGCAGCAGCAAACTGAACAGGGTACAGATCTTATAAGGGTTTCTTTCGGGGTGGAGCTCTCTAGGGTGGCTTGAGATTGGTGGGCTTTGTAGTCTGATTCTGGGGCAAGCTCAGAGATTGGTGGGATTCTGCAGCCTGACCCTAGGGCAAGCTCAGGAAGTCATTGGATTTCAAACCCTGGTAGTGGGGTCAAGTCAAAGTCACGGTGTTTTTTGCTTGGCCCTTTTTACCCTACACTAAGAAGTTCCATTCTGAAATCTCTGAAGATATCTATACTCAAGGCCTGCCCAGGAAGCAAGAGCTGAGTCCATTTTACCTTCAAATATAAAATGATTCAGTTTTATTGGGATTACTGGACAACAGGACTGGTGATTTGGGAGGCCAAAATAATAAGATTATAAATCATGACTGGGTTCTAATCATGTACTGAACTAGATGACATTTTTCCAACTTCATCAGCTTCTCCACAGAGGACATAAGGGATACTAACCCATGTGGAGATCAGGCTGGGGCATGCTCAAACTTACTCCATACTGAATGAAATAGTGGTTTTGGGCTGCACCTTTCTCTGGATGATTTCATTTATAGGGAACCAGCTGACTCAACTTTGAGTGCCAAATGCAGAGGTTGGATAACTCTGTGTCTTTCTTTTGCCTGTAAATACCACTGCCTGTCCAATGTGAAACACAAGGCATAGATTAATAACCTATTTTTGGAATTAAAAAGGAATCATATAGATTAGAAGCACATGAGTTATTAGAAATATATCAGAAAAAAACAGGCCTCAACCCTTATTGAACACTCTGGACCAGTGCTTCTCAACCTATGAGTCATAACCCCTTTGGGGGTCACATATCAGATATCCTGCATACCAGATATTTCCCTTATGATTCATAACAGTAGCAAAATTACAGTCATGAAGTAGCAATGAAATAATTTTATGGTTGGGGGTCACCACACATGAGGAACTATATTAAAGGATCACAGCATTAGGGAGGTTGGGAACCATTGCTCTAGACCAACAATGAATGTACCACTACCTACATCCCATTAAAAATAGAGCAACCTAAGAGCTGATGAACTGTTTCCAGATTCTCACTCTGGCCTCTACTTGAATGGGATGTTTTTCATTGTGTGAATTCAAAGAATGAATGCAGAGAACAGACAACAGAAACTGCCAAGGGCTGTGGGAGTATAAAGCAGGTGACAACTAATATTTAATAGGTTGACCCATCAGACAGGGAGCCCCACTAGGCAAAGGCTGTGGGGTCACTGGCTGTGGAAAATAGTTGTTTTCTGTCTGTAACTTTCTCATGTGCCACCACAAAACCTCCCTAGAACAAACAGCTGTGGGGTCCCTTCCACAGCCCATTGGTAGTGTGTTTTACATCTTTTGGGCACACACATAGCTGTGGATGGTCAGAAAGATGATTTCTGCTTAAGCTGTATAATTCTGATAATACTAGAATATTTTTCATAACTGACACAGGAAAGTAACAATATTCTCAATCACAAAGACAGCTAATTTTAAAGTTTAGAACAAATTCAAAACAGACTGACTGCCCCTGCACAGAATACACATAGACAAATTCTCAGGTGTTTATTGCTGAATCAAGGTCAGACTTAAAGCAACTTTGGTAGACATAACCCTCTGCGGTAATTGATTTTCTATACATACTGCCAGCCTCAGTTTATGTTACAGGACTCAGGGTTCAGCCAACTAACTGTTATTGTTAAGTCCGGAATTTCAATGTCACTTTCTGTCTGGGAAAGAGATACATGCACAGGCAAATGCTACTCACTGGCCAGTCAGTGTGACCTTCCTCACCTGAGAGACATAGTGTGACTTATCATGTGTTATGAGAGTGGGTCAGACCCTGGAAATGTAACATGTAATTGTCCTGAGTTAGACTGGGGGAAACTGGGCTGTGTAGAGCTATGTAGAGAGGTGTTGTGTAAAGAGCTGGGCAAAGAAGAGAGTGTGTGTGTGCTGAGTGAGGGACATAGCTGAATGAGCAGACAAAAGTGTGAGAGATGAAGAAGAAGTGTGAGAGAAACATGAGAAATAAAAGAAGAAGTAGTGTGAGGGAGAATTGGAACTAAAGAGAACTGGAACTAGGGAGAATAGGAACCAAAAGTTTAGAATAGAGAGAACTGGAACTAAAGACTTAGAACTATAGAATGAGAACAAGAGAATTAGAGCTGAAGAAGAATAAAAGAGAATGACCCTCAGATTGTATGTGAACTATTATAGATAAGAAATCTTTCTATCCCCACTCTTGAAAAGTCTTTCTCTGAGTAACCCTGAGTAGCAGTTCTGGGAGCTGGACTCCTGGACTGCTAAAAGAAACCATTAACTTTGGAACATTTTGAGGCACTTTAAAGTGTTAGAAAAGGCAGCAGCCAAAGAGACCACTGTGTACTATGTAGGGGAGAATCTCAAGAAGTGAGAGTAGACAGGAGCCAGAAAGAACATGGCGGAAACCTGCATTTTAGGTAGAATTTATATCGTTTGTAAGGTCTCCAAAATAGATGACTTTCTTTAGAGCTATTTCCTGACCAGATGGTTGATAGATACATTGGATGAACTATTGTTTGTTTGTTTATTTTCCCAATGTATGTATGTATACCCATGTGTGAATGCAGTGCATTCTATAGTATAGTGTAGAAGTCAGAGAACAACCTGATATTGGTCCTCACTTTGTATCTTGTTTGAAACAGGGTCCATTGGTCTTCTGGGGATTCTCTTGTGTCTGTGTTTCATTTCCCCATGGATGTACTAGGATTACAGACCCTGGCTTTTATATGGCTTTGGGAGGAAATTGAACCCAGAGAGAGATCATTGTGCTAACAGTAAGTGCCTTTACCCACTGAGCCATCCCCCCAGCTCTGGATTTTCTAAGACTGAGGACAATGGTATGTCTTTGTTCTTTTCCAGAAAGCCTCCAGATAGATAGCACTAATATGACCTCCTAGGTAATTTAGAGTGTTGTATTTCTTTTTAGGGCTAGATAGGACTCAGATTTCATTCTTTTCACCTGTTTCCAAAGTCCTGCAGCTTTCTCCTTCACTTTCTTAAGCAGCTGACTGAGGAATGGATCCATCAGTTCTGACTACCCTCTGAACACATTGACCTGTCATTTGATGACTGTTGCGCAGCTCAAGAGATCAACAACAGGCAGAGGACACCCAACTGTCCCTGGGTCCTTATTTCAACATAGCCCCCATTGCTTGACTGACCCGAATTGCCTTGATCCATCCACCCACTCTCCTGGGCTGGGTACTGTGCCTCACCTCAATAGTCTTGCAGCTTGCCTTGCTCAGCTCAGTGGTGCTGCAGCCCATCTTTGAGAGCACTAAGCCTCTGCATCTGGGCTCTACCTTGAAGCTCTGCTTAGCTTGCCTCCAGCAGCTCTCCAACTGGGCTAATTAATATCTTATGTAACCACCTGCAGTGACTCTCTGCCTCTGTACTGTCTCTGTCTGTGCCTCTTCCTCCAACAATACCCCTTTGAACTCTGTGCCCTCTTTAACCCATTTGTAGCCATCCTGTCACACACACACACACACACACACACACACACACACACACACACACACACAGCTATGCAAAATATGTAATCTGAAGGTTACTATTAGTAATTAAAATGGAAATAAAAGAACTGGCCTGCTGTCCAGTAAAATCAGGATTACTTGGTATACTGCAGCCAACAAAACAGAAACAGCTTGTCAACTGATGATTATTCAATAGATTCTGAAATTGTAGAAAGACACCAACATGCCTATAGATGTTTCTAGCACAACACACCATGATACCTGAGATCTGTAGGGACTTATCCATACCAAGATACTGTGGTGTTTTTTTTACCTAATCAACAGTCTTTTCCAGAAGCCTCTGAGCCTACACCTATCCCCTGCATGTAGGCATCCCTGTTCCTCTGACCTGAGTGCATTCGTGTTTCCTTCTAAATCTGTTCTGATTTCTACAAATACTGTTTTTACTCTGCTCCCAAAACGTTATGTCATTTGTTTTGAGCAGTGAGAGGATACCTGGAGACCTCCCAACCCAGAACAGCTGTTGAGAGAATTTGACTCACCTGCCAAATCAAAAAAGAAAACAGTGGGAACACACACACACACACACACACACACACACACACACACACACACACACACACACACACACACACAAGCATGCACACACACTACTTGATTAGAAAGAGAACTGCGTTAGAATTCATCTCACTCGCCGTGAGAATTGCCCCACGGGTACTCCTAGTTCTCTGTAACATCTCCCAACCTGTTCACCTATCATCCAGATGTTTTTCATCACATTCCATATCGAAAGCCAAGCTCTTGCAGGCATTATAGAAACTACTATATCTGGCAAACTTGCATTTCAGTGAGAAGGTCAAATATATAATCTTTCTTTAAGCATGGTATTTTCATGTGCACTGTATTTTAGAAACATTTTAAATTACATGCATTTGTGGGGGCGCAAACCTGTGTGAGGAGCCTAGAGGATAATTTGTGGGGGTCAGTTCTCTTCTCCATCCTCTGGGGGTACTGGAGATCGAACTCAGGTTGTCAAGTTTGGTGGTAAGTGCTTTTTCCTATTGAGCCATCTCGATGGCCTCTGAACAAACAACATTAATCTGCAAAAGAGTAAATACCTAAAAGGAGTCATTCAACTACAATTGTTTGATGATACTATGCTTTTAATAATTTATTATTTTGCATTGTCCTCAGAAAATTTTGGCAGAAGGCCGGCGAGAGCAGCAGCCAGTGGCGCCCTCTAGTGTTGCATCTCTTGTATAGCTGGACCCTTAGCTCTGCAAAGGTGAGCCTAAAAGTTTGATAGTTCTTAGACAACAGCAAACAGCCAGCATGGCAGTTTCCAGGGAGGCCTAAAGATCAGGATGCTCAGCCCTTGACAGAGGTAGTACTACAGTTCCTAGGTCTGGGGTGTCTGGGACCCTTGGCCCTAAACGCTTAATAACTCTAGAACCAGTGGTTCTCAACCTATGCACCGTGACCCATGGTGAAGGTCGAATGGCCCTTTCACAAGGGTTGCCCTAAGACCATCAGAAAACACAGATATTTACATTATAATTGATAACAATACCAAAATTACAGTTCTGAAGTAGCAACAAAAGTGATTTTATGGTTTGGGGTCACCACAACATGAAGAACTGTATTAAAGGGTCACAGTGTTAGAAAGGTTGAGAACCACTGCCCTAGAACTCTTCTAGTAAGTAGAACCTGCAGTTTCTGGTCTCTGGTATTTACAGCTTTTCCCCTCTCCTCGGCTTCAGCTCTCTGTCCTTCCCCATATCCATCTTCACACCCGTCATTCCCTGTGTTTCACCCTGGCTGGCTGTGCTCTCAAACCCTTCACCTGTTTCTACGTCAGCTGTCAAGCAGCTGGCCGCCTCGCTGATCGTGCAGCTTGGTCTACCAACTGCTCAGCTGTCCCCGCCTCTCTGCTGTCCCTGATGCTTCCTTCTGCACATAAAAGTAGGTAAGAGAAGCATTTTATTGGACCTAATGTTGCAATATCAAGTGAGGCAGCACCGGAGGGGATCCCAGGCTGACTCAGCCAGGGAGCCTCATTCTGGAGCCAGAGGAGAAGGGTTTGCAACAAACCTCACAAGCAAATCATGGTTCGTGTTTGTGCCGACATACACAGCTCAGCCTTGCCTTCTTAGCACCAGTGACAAATAGCAGTCCCTCTGCTAAGCCTCTGAGGGAGCGTTCTCCCTCCGCCCACAGTGGAAATGGTTTGGGAGTTATCTAGACTTCGTTGGAACTTAAATCAGCAAATGCCTGATTTCAAATTCTTTGAAATGGTTCTAGCTGAGGGTGAACCTTCTCTTCAAGAGCTAGAACAATCAGCTACAATCATTGTGTCGTTTGCTCCAGGGCTCTGTGGGATGTTCAAAATGGTGGCTTAGCATAGGGCAGTCTGTCAGGCTCTGACTAACAGCCTTATTGCTCAAATCAGTCAGAGTAGCAAGGATAAATCCAACAGCTGCCAGCTAAGGAGTCAGATGGTCCCACCCTCCTTCTCTTTACTTGTCCCCCACAAAGGGACATCAGCCAGCAGGCTTACAGGAGCTTGAAGAACTTATTATTAACATGACACCAATTAAAATGGTGTTTTAGAGTACTCACCAGTGTCCAGGACAGACGGGTCCCCATCTCTGTTTCAGGAAAGTCATAAGTTCAAGATTGCTCTGAGCTACAAAGCCAAATTTAAAAATATATATAACTGCCTCAGTTACATGATAATTTTACCTTGGGAGTTTCTTATCTCAGCCAGTCCCTGGTTGTCTCTGCCTGCCCCATGACCCACTTCTTGCATTTTTCTAAACAGATGCCTGGTATTCCTTCCAATGATGCAGTTCACTGAGAATCCTGAACACCATTTCCCACTGCTTCCCTTGGAGATCTGTTCTACAACATCCCACCCTTAACTGAGAGGTTTTTTGGGGTTTTTGTTGTTGTTGTTGCTTGTTTGTTTTCCTGACTCCAGAGCAGATACAAGCAGTCTACTCATTGCAAAGTTCCCATAATCTTGAATTTCTGTTACTACAGTCAGTTAAGTAGTGCCAGTCCCCCAACAACCCAGTTCCAATCTCAGCTACCAGGGTGAATTACCAGGGTGAGCAATTGCTTTATGTAAAATGCCTGCCGCTTGATATTCAGGACACAAATTGCTACATAAATAACAGATTGCATAGTGATCAGGGACCATGCTATTCCTTCAGCGTCCATCGGGGACTGGTCACTGTGCATGTTTTCTGTTTGTGTGCGGACAGCAAAGCTGTTCCTTAGCTTCCAATGACCTTTTATAAAACTGAATATTCAGGAGAAAGAATTTAAGCCAGGCATTGTAGTTGGCATTTTCTTTGGGCCACCAACCAGCTCCCAAGTAAAGACATGGAGACTTCTTATTAATTATGAATGCTCTGCCTTAGCTTAGGCTTGTCCCACTAGCTCTTTTAACTTCGTTTAACCTGTTTCAGGTCATCTACATTTTGCCTGGGGTCTTTTTGCCTTTCTTTCATTCTGTTTGTCTCACTTCACTGTTTCCCTGGCTGGCTGGCCCCTGGTGTCTCCCTGGCATCTCCTTTTCTTTCTTCCTTGAGCCTAAATTCTTCCTCCTACTTATTCTCCCTGCCTGTAGTTTCTGCCTATACCTCCTCTCTTGCTGTTGGCCGTTCAGCTTTTTAATCGGGTGCCTTAGCCACGTAAGGTAAAACAGCAACATATCTTTACATACTTAAACAAATACTCTGCAACAAGGCATAGTGGCTCTTGTCTGTAAGCCCAGGACTCAGGAGGTGGAGGTAGAAGGGTCAGGATTTCAAGGCCAGCCTCAGCCACAGAGTGACTTCAAGCCAGGCTGGGCTGCACAAGACTTTTGTGTCAGAATTGAAACAGAGAAAAGGAAGGAAGCTGCCTTTGTTTAATGCTACACATCTGTCATCTCCTCATACAGAAAATGGAGGCAGGAGGCCTGCAAGTTTGAAGATGGCCTGGATCAGATAGTGAGTGTTAAGCTGTCCTGAATTACATAGCAAGAACCTATCAAGGGTTGTTCTTGTTGTTATTTCGTTGTCATGGGAGGGAATCTCCTAACAAAAATGAAAGTATAACAAAGATACAAAAAGTGATGGTGTCATATAGAAATGCAATTCAAATTGAAAGGCAGTGATCTGAGTTATAAAGGAAATAGCTGCCTGCAAGGATATGGGCGTGACCTCCATTAAAAGGCCCTCCAAAGCAGCCAGAGGAACCAGGGAGGTGGGTTTGTATGTTAGAACCAGGAAATGGGTACAAGGGAAGAGTGAAGATGTCCAGAGAATGTGACATCAGCAAAGATAAATGTGAAGGAAACTCGGAGTGGTGACATTGACGTACAAAGGCTTGGCATACCACAAGCTGATGAAAACTGAGAAGGTGTGTAAGAATCTGCCAGGCAAAGAGAAGATACCATCTCCATCAGGGAGGTTGTAGCAGAAGAAGAAAGCAGGCACTATTCATACCACCCTTCAAAAGATTTTAGACACAAGACTCTTAAATTTGCAATATTTTGACTGCTAAAAGTTATAATGTGCTAAGTTAGTATTAGTTTTAGTATTATGTTCCTCATTTTTTATGTACATTTAAATCTGGTATTTATGTATTAAACATATTTCATAGGTCACAAAGCAATTGTGTTTTCCCTGTTGGTTTTTAAGTTTACTTTGCAACAATCTGAGTGAGAACAGCTGTCTTATTGTCTCCCACCCCTACACAGTAGGTTTAGCCTGAGTCCATCCATGGCTTAACAGATCAATACTCAGGAGATGAAAGTCCTTAGTTACCATTCGTGAGCAATAGTATAGACTACCCTAAATCCTAAAGACGAGAACTGCAGTATTGTGCCACCCATGCTGCATGGTAAAAACAATCACTACACTATTTCAAGTTGGTTAAGATGACTATACGGACTTATATATAAGATGCATATTACGGATATTATTATGGATATTATTATAATCTTATTCATAAGACATAGGATATCTTATTTGGTATCTTTTCTAACCCTCTAGGTCCACATCTCTGCCACTCTCCTCTTCTCACTTGAGGCTTGCTGGCTTTTCTTTAGAAACCATCAATATTAAATATTTTTATATACAAAAACAAAGAGCATTGTAATGAACTACTGTGTACCCACTAACCAGCCTAGAACAAGCATAGGTGGCCCTCATACCCATGGGATTGTGCCCAGGGATAGAAAATATTTCAGAGAGAAAGGACGTGAGTACTGAATATAAACACAATTTCATGTCATTCCCTAAACAGTTCCGAATAACAGCTATTTACATACATTTACATTGCATTAGGTATGCTAAGTCTCTGGAGATAGTTTAAAGTATGCAGAAGGCAAGGCTCACACTGTACAATTCTGTAGAAGGGATGTGAGCATCCCAGAGTTTGGGTACATTTGGGAGCCCTTGAAGCAATCTCCTGAGAACACTGGGGGACAACTGAGTTACAATACAGTTCAATCCTCCAGTGTTTCCCTTCCCAGTTGGCATCTCTACCCCCACTCACCAAAAATAACCACATTCTCAGATCTTATGTGTGTCATTTTCCCTATTTGATTACACCTAATCTTCTTCACATCTTCACCATTCAATTCTTTTCATGACCCTTGAATTATTATCATCTCCTGCCACTAATTTCCTCCGGCACAAATTCTCTCTGTGCTTGCCTGCTTTCCCTGCTAACATCTCCCTGACACTTGTCTTTCAACATTACATCATCACTCCAAGAAGCATCCTTGGTGCTCCCTGTCTGGGTCCTGAACTGCAAGTTTTCATGGCACCTTGTACCTCTTGCTTGTGCCAAGTATTTCAAGTGTAATTATTTCTGCGATGCCTCTGAGAGGGGATGTCAGCACTATGCTCCTGACATGGAGAACCATCACTTGGTCCCTGGCACTGGTCTCTCTGCCTGACGTTGCCTGAGGATGCAGAAGGCACTTGATCTGGACTGACCCAACAGGACCTTTCCTTAACATGAGCCTCTCAGGGAAGCTCCTATAAATACTTTAAACAAGTGAAAAAGGGGAGGGGGGAGAGAAGTTGAAATCCCTATAAAACTAAATACTAACAATGATTAATGAAAAACGTTTCCAGATCCCCAGAGATCAATGCCATGGAATTTGTCCCACCTGGTCCTAAAGAAAGCAGACACAATAGGGCAACACTAATACCATGTTCTCTCGGCAGAGGCCTTGGTTGAAGACTGCAAGGTTCATTTCTCTGAAAAGATGGCACGCCCCAAGGGTGATGATGATTTCAGCAGAAATTAAAAGAAACAAGATGCTTGGAAGAGAAAAGAGAGAGTGACCTAATCCACTCACTGGAGACCAGCTGGAGTAGGAAATCTTTTAGGACGGAACAAAACTGAGGTCACTGAAAGGTTTCTTCCTCAACGGCATGCATTTTTAATAAGACTATTTTGTACTTCACAGTCCTTCTCATCCAAGGACTTCATCTCCTCCCAGAGCCCCTCCGGGCTCTCTCTCTTCCCATCGCCATGCCTGACACTTCCATGTGTGTCCACTCATTAATCAGCCCTCACCCCTGCGAAACTAGCAGCTCAGAAACACTGAACCCCTGGCCCATGCTAATTACGTGGACAATTTGCAGAATCCTAAGGGAAGGCAGGGACTTCTGTGTGTAGACACGCCTGTGCAGAGCATAATGTTGGGGTTTAAAAGAAGAAGGAAAAGATCTTCTTTGTGGGATCCCACAGGCTTGGTCTGAATAGATTTGATAAAGAATGTTTTCACTTACAGAGCTCTTGCATTTCTTAGGGGAAATTCTCCTGGGAAATTACCAGCTTAGCTGTGGGAACTTCTGGGTATTTTCTTAACCCATTTTCTGTTGCTGTAACAGAATAGCATAGACCAGGTAATACATGTAGAAAAGTTTATTTAGCTTGTGGTTATGGAGGCTGGAGGTCCGGGAGTATTTAGCATCTAGCCGGGGTCTTCCCAAATTCAGCATGATGGAGAGTACCTCATGGTACAACACAGCAAGGATGCTAGCTCAAAAAATCTTGGGCTGAAGAGATAGCTCAGTGGTTAAAGAACACTTGTTGCTCTTGCACAGGACCCAGGTTTGACTACCCCCACACCTGAAGTCTCACATCTATATGTAACTCCAGTCCCAGGGATCCCAAAGGTACCCAGCATGCATGTGGTACACATACATAAATGCTGCCCAACACTCATGCACATAAAATAATAACATAAAATTTTCAAAATGGGAAAAGAGAAGTCTTTTTAATGTGTATTTTGTTTTTAATTATCTCTCTCTCTGTGTGTGTGTGTGTGTGTGTGTGTGTGTGTGTGTGTGTGTGTCTAGTGGGGCTCTGAGTGTAGATATTTAAACATGAGTGTAATACCTAGTGGGATACCAAAAGAAGATGTCACGGAACTGTAGTTACAAGAGTTGAAAGGTGTCAGGCATGGGAGTTGAGAATTGAACTCAGAAGAGGAGTATGTGCTCTTAACAGCTGAACCATCTCTCCAGGCCTATCTCAAAAAATCCATAAAGCCACTATAATGTTGTCCATATGACCTCATCCAATATTACTACTTCCCAGAGGACACCCTTACAAATACCATTAACATACGAAATCAGAGATTATGTTTCCAACACATAGGAACTTATAGGAACATGTTCAAAAGGCAGCAGATATAGGGAAAGGGTCCTAAAAGGTCATTTTAGAATCTATGTTCTTGATTAAATCTCAAGAATAAAGTGTAGTGTGGGAGGGGGTATCCATGACCTGCATGAAATTGTAAGCATACTTTAAAGCACTGATTGTGTTTCTCTATAGTAAGACTGATAACATTTATTAAATCCTCAAGCAATCCATAGCTCCAACAGCATCTCCTTATTCTTGGACTGGAGAGCTAAGTGGAGAGCTGACCTCAAACTTGACTGGCTCAGACACCTTGAATGTTGAAACAACTTCTTGTGGCAGAGAAGCAACACTGAATATTTGAGTAAGAGAAAAAGCATTCCTCCTGTCATTATAGGCCTTATCATCACTAAAACAATTTGTTCATGCTGTCCATGGACTTGTGACACTAGGGAACAGCCATATTGTGCTAGCTCTTCAAATTGTAACAAAATACAGGATAAATAACTTAAAAGACTTGTGGTTTAGTTGGGGCCATGGTTTACAGAAGTCTTAGTCCATGGTCACTTGATCACATTGGTTTGGGCCTAATAACAAACAACATTGTACGGGGGTGGGGGTGGGGGGGGGGGGGTGGCGGCGGCGGCGGCGGCGGCGGCGGCGGCGGCGGCAGCAGCAGTAGCAACAGCAGTGGCGCACGCCTTTAATCCCAGCACTTGGGAGGCAGAGGCAGGCGGATCTCTGTGAGTTCAAGTCCAGCCTGGTCTACAGAGTGAGTTCCAGGAAAGGAGCAAAGCTACAAAAAGAAACCCTGTCTAGAAAAAAAGAAAACAAAACAAAACAAAAAACATTGTATTATGGTGGAAACACATGATAGAGAAAGGTGTTTGCCTCATAACCACAGAAACCCAAAGGAAGAGAAGGGGGTTCACTATCCCCTTCAAAGGCATACCCCCAGTGTCCTAACTTACTTCTCCTAGGCCCCACCTACTTGAGGTTCCACCAGCTTGCTATAGCAGTACCCTGGGAACCAAAACTTTAACAGTGGGTGTTTGGAGGATGTTTCAGATTGAACCTATAACACATACTATTTATAAAACACCTTAGGAAATAGGAGCTGTAAAGAAATATTGGAAAGGACATAAATTTAGTTTGATAATAAGTCCCTGAAATAAGTAGATATTTTCACCCCTAGAGATATCCTTGCCTACTCTAAAGTGTAAAAACAGCAAAGACAGGGAAAATTAGAATAAGAGGGACACCAGGACCCACCCCACACTGTCCATGGAGTCAGCCATGTGTTCAGTGACACCACAATAGCACATGCAGCCAACAGTGAACTATACATTAGGGCCCTCTTCTCAGAGATGGCTGTGTTCAAACACCAACACACAGTTGATCATGAGTTTTTGAGCTGTGGCCACACTGTTTGCTTAGGGGCCATGTCTAGTTTCATGGCAAATTGTACCATAAGAAAAGACTTCTGTGTCAATATTGAAAGTGTTTTAAGTGATTTGGTTATAAAATTCGGAGTAGGTGAGTGGAAAGTGAACTCTCCCCGTCACTGGGTGTTGCTGTACTCACAGGTGTCTGTGTGCATGCTTTGTCTGTGTATCCCATCTCTGGCACAGCTGTGGACACAGACAGAATTTTATTTTGCTTTTTGAAACAACAAGCCTACTTGGCTGGGCTGTGACCACAGCTCTACCTTTTTCAAGGTTTCCTAAACAGGACATCATGTTTTGACTTTGTGCTTATTTATTTTGCTACTGTAAGAGCTCCTATCCTCTTAAGTTGCCAAAGAGTGACCAACGGGCATAAATAATATAACCTGGACATACCCACATGAGCTGTCTTGGCTGTGGTCCTGAAGTCAGGGACACAGGTTGAAGCAGCTAAGTGTTACTCTCCCTCCAGTGAAGGAGCCGCCATAGAACAAAGAGGAACAATCTCTATGGGAAGAAGCAAGATCCCAGTTGGCCAGCTAAACTAGCATTTTGGACCACCCAGGCCACCCAGAGACAGAAAGTGTCTAATGTGAAAGACTGGAACACAAGACCACCAATCACTTGGGTTACTCTCACATGTCCCTCCCAGGTTCCTGACCATGCCAGTCTGATGAGACCCAACTATCAGGGTAGGATTAGACCTACTGGGGAGGTACCCAGTGAGCTATGTGTGTGTGGGGGGGGGTCTTCAGACCACAATGAAGGTCTGATAGCTGTGGAAGAAGAAATAGACTGGGGAAGAATTGATCAGGAGGGACCTTGGACGGCATTCTGGTTCTAAGTAAGGGTTAGCCAGGGTGAGTCTGTTCTAGACCTGACAGACATAGAGCAGGTCTCAGGGAGTGTGGTCTTAAGTGAGCATTACAATGGACCCCTTTTACTACTACAGTGTATCTGAGTGGTGTATGCTCACAGCTATCATGTTAGAAATTGTTGTCCTTGTGTAGATGCTAGCTGCCTCTCAGGGAGAATAACCACTCTGTGGAGGGTTATTCTCAGTTTGTTGATTTTGGCTTAGGTCTAAAAGTATACAAACTCTCAAAGAACTGTCAATAGGGACAAGAAACTAGAGGAATGTGAGCTCAGAGCTCAGGAGTGTGCACATCTTGGCTCGGCTGTGACTCCAGCTACATCCAGAAAAGGGGTAGGAGCAGACAGTAGCTGTGACCAGCAGAAACCCATGCTCTGTATTTCACATTTTATGTTTTCTCCTCTATGATACTGAATAGAGTCTTCCAAAAAAAATTCTAGTTCTCAAAATTCAAAATTTGGCTATTTCAGTGTAAATGGAAAGTTCTAGAATGTTTTTGTTCACTGCTACGACAGTGTTTATAAGGAAGCCAATGCAATGGTGTTGCAGTAATTAAAGAGAGCAAACCCAGGGGGCAAATAAAACATAGAAGGAATAGAGGCAGACACCAGCAGCCCAAATACCTTTCCTTACCTGGGCACTCTCCTACGAGGATTAAAACTGTGGAGAGTCTGCATTTTGTTTTAATAAGGGACTTTAATTCCCTTAGATAGATGATAAAATGGATGCATATTAGTGACCAGGAGCTCATTATGTAACACCTTCCTGTGCTCCATAGCCACTGCTACAGAGTCAGAAGCTCAGCAAACCATTACATCCCTTCCAAGCATCCTGCGGAGGTTAGCTATGATATCTCCAGCTATGACATCTCCAGCAAATCAGCCCTATGGTCCTTGGAAGGCCACAACTACAACTCAAGGGCAGAGGCCTGAATCACTACAGAATGTGATGGTGACCCAGTTGTGTCTTAGTCATTGGCATCTGCCCACTTTGTTAGACAGTAAAATTTAAAAAGAGCATTCTTTGAGTCAAGCTTTCTGGAGAAGCAGAAGATCTGGAAGATAGTCTTTCTTTCGTGATTCTGCCAGGAAATGTTGAGTGAGTGAACATGAGGATGGCCTTAAAGCTGGGAAGCAAAAACTGAGACCAATTTTAACCTCATCTTCTAATGTTTCTTCCATCATCAATGTCTTCATTTTATTTCTGTTGTTGTGACAATCATTCTGACAAAAAGCAAAATGGAGGAGGGAAGGATGCTTCTGGCTTACAATGCCAGCTATGGGCAAGAATGTAAGCAGCTGGTCACATCATAGCCAGTCAAGAACATACCTGTCCTTGTTTGCTTGTTCAGTATTCAGATAGCCCTTTCTTCTCTAGTGCAGCCCAAGGCACAGGCCATGAGATAGTGATGCCCAAACTCAGGGTAGATTTTCCTATATCAATTAACAATCAAGACAGTCCCCTAAGACATGCTCACAAGTCAATCTGATGTAGATAGCTCCTCATTAAGGCTCTCTTCTCTGCTGGGCTCAGTTGCACATGCCTGTCATCCCATTACTCAGGAGGCAGAGGCTCCAGGGAGTTCCCTGTGAGTTTGAGGACAGTCTGGTCTACATAGTGAGTTCAAGGCCAGCCAGGGCTGTATGATAAGATCTTGTCTCAAAAAAAAAAAAAAAAAAGAAAGAAAAAAGAGGACCCTACTTCCAGGTGATTATATGTTGTATTAAATTGACAGTTTGAACAGCATAGTCAGTCACTCAAACACCTGTACTTATAATCCTAGAAATGGATGGTGTAGTAGATATCACCCAAGATCTTGTCCCAGGCCTATCCCAAGAGCAGGAGATAAGAGCACTTGATTTCCACCTTTCATTTGATATTAAGCTCTTGTCCCTCTCACCAACAAATACTCATTCCTTAAATTTTGTTCCATGCTTCCTAGTGTTCAAAGCAGTTTTCCATAAGTGATCTTCTATAGACTCACACCAGATTTAGAGAAAAAAAGCTACCATGTCTCCATCTTCCCCAAGAGGGAACTGAGGCCTAGAGTCACTCTTTAGCTTGCTTAAAGGAAACAGTCAGAGGGTCACTGAGCTGGAGTAGCAATGACAAAGCATCAGTGGGAACCATACATGGAGGACTTACATCATACTAAACACACATCACTTTCATAGTTCACCTCAGCTTATTAAAAAGGATTTTGTTAGCCAGAATTCATGTACTCATTTTGCATTCTTCAGAGCAAGCAGTGAGATGCTTTTCCTATACAGACCCTCAAGGAGTGTTAGTGGATTGACTGATTAGAGTAGATAATCTGTTGGCTGAGTACTAATCTATTAAATCCTTAGGAAGAGATGCTGAATTTTAAAGAACTGTAGCTAAGCAGCAAAGAGAAAAGGGAGAAATATCCACTCCTTCCAGCCATATCAGCGTTCTGCTGTGATGCATAATGGGCTGAACTGCCTGAACACCCCTTGGGTTCCTGTTGGCAGCTGGAGACTCTCTTAGCTGTGTTGTCTATTTCTCATTGGCCCCCAGCATTCTGATGGCCATGCATCACCAATCACCAGGTGCAGTGGCAGACTCCAAGCTGGCTCAGCAGGAACAGCTGCACTTTTATCAGGTTAGCCGGCTGTGCTCCTCCTATATATCCACCTTTTATTTATTTTTTTGGGCAGCTCAGCCTTGTTGTCTTCACCTCAGAGAGCATACAGCATATTGGACTGTGCCTGTCTTAGGTTGGCCTGACGAACAGGTCCTTACCCACCATTGACTACCAGCCCTCAAGGCAGTGTTACTCTGGGAGGTGTGCCAGGGTAGAGGGAGCGGTAGCTAAGCAGCAGCCTTATGTATTTCTGTAAGCCAAGCCTGTATAACCTCACAGGGAGGCCCATACTCAGGAGATTCTAGTGCCATGAGCACCTGGAAGGTAGTCTTGTTGATGGACTTTTGTCATGACACATCCTGTGACAGACACTTGAAAATGTGGACAGCATGGGTTTGTCCTATACAGCAAGCACAATCACTTCTCTTGATCCATGTTCAAGCATCACTCATCACAGCAAAGCTCAATTTTTGGCCCTCCTGGAGTCTTCCTGGGTTCTAGACCTGATAGGAGCCCTTCCTTCTCAGAAACTCTACTGACTGCACTATGTTAGTGGCTGCAAAGATGGCTTCTTTGACACAACATTTGCTGAGGGTGTTCTCTATTCCAAGCCCAACTGAAGGAGAATACATAAACACAGCCACTGGCCTGGGAAGCTTGGTGATGACACCCACCCAGGGAGCTAAGCCAGGCATCCTGAACAGGCCTCTCTGTACTTTTCATGCAGCAGATATGGACAAAGTCCATTGTCCCAGCATGTGATGAAAGATTGAGGAAATGGAATCTCATTGATAAAAAGATTCAGGGGCCAGGGACTTCCATGAGAGCATCACTGGGGTCTAAGTTGATTTGTCACCACAACCGAGAGAGACTTCAACCATAAAGTACCTCTCAGCATATGCAGGGGTAGTTTCAGGTTTTGGAAACTCTTAGAGAAAGAGTTTGTCATTCTGAATCTTGACATATTTTATTTAGGGGAGTAAGCCAGCTAAGAGGCTAGGGTGCCCACTAGAGTATGTAGCCATTAGTCATAGACAGAGTGAATGACACTCTCTAGCAAGCTTCAAACTGGGGCAAGGGATGGAGGAGGGCTTTCAGTTTTCAAATTGGAGAAACTTCAATGAGGTTAAGTTGGCCACTCTAGCTATACAAGCTTGCTCTGTGAATAGAGATGGATTCTTTGTTAGTGGACAGAAGACACAAGAGAGGCCCATTGATACAGCACACCACCTGTCCTTTATTCATAGATACCCATTCCACGTTTTTATTTACCTGGTGTCTCCATGAGGTCTAATGTTAAATAGAAAACTCCAAGAATAAGTAATTCATAAATTGCATACTGTTTTCAATAGAATGACAGAACTCATACATCTTACTCTACCCTGCTAGGAGGTAACTTACCTACTTGCCACATGTAGTCACATGTATACAATATCCATCCATTAGTCACTTATTTTTTGGTATATACACATCCATTTTGGTTGTCAAAAAAAAGTATTTTGGTATCATGGTGTTTGTGTTTAGGGTCTGCTACTCTGATAGCTTCAAACACCCACTAGAGTCTTGAAAAAAAAAACCTAAATGGATCGGGCTGCACCTGGTTTATAATGGCAGGGTCAGAATGAGAGGGATGAGAAACACTTGGATTATAAATACGTCCTCCCAGGGAATATGGTCCCAACTGTAGACAGTTCTTATGGTTGTTTCAGAATTCTGTGGCTTTGATTTGTCTGTGGAAGAGTTCTTATACATATGCCCAAATCAGAAAACAAGTAACAGGAAGAGGCCCTAGAACCCCACTCAAAAATACCTTAAAGTTTGACATAGGTGATCCTTGCTGCCTACCAACACCGCACACTTCCAAGTCAACTGACAGTGATATGTGTCTCAGCTGACAGATGCCTCCAGAGTGGGGTGCAGGGCACATGGAAGTCTCCAGAAATGCAGACATATGAATACACACAGAATGTGAAATCCTGAAGGTGATGCTCTCTGGTGTTATTCATTCCTTAATAAGATTTTATGTCAGGGCATAGCATCATAATTTACACTGAGAAGCTAGTAGAAATTCCTGGGTAGAAATGGTCTAGACATCCATCCTGTTTGAAGTGAAACAGCCCCAAGAGTCAACAAAAAGTCCTTCCCATGATGAGCATCCAAGAACACAGGATTTTCATTCCAAAGCTAGACTCCCCAGAGCCTGAGGAATAGGAAATGAGTTAAGTAAGACTCTCAGCCCTGATATTTAGCAATCTGCCACCTCCAAAAGGAAGAGAAAGAAAAACCAAACAAACAACAAGAACAACAAAAACCCTGGCCATAGGAAAAGCAGACCTGTAGGTTTCCCACATGTAGAGATCTTTCAGAATGTGGGAGGGACAATTGTTACAACCTTCCTGTAGCTACAGCTCAGCTGTGGCTCCTGGGAGCGCCCAAACTGAATGTGGGGGTAGAACTCTAAAATGGTCTTTCCCAATTTATTCAAAATCTTCTGCATGCTTAGTGGAAAACCTGCCTGCCTGCCAGGGCTTCGATCTGGGTCCTCTAGCTCAGAGTTAGGAGCCTGAAGGGCAGCATTCATTGCTAGAAGCTTTGCATCTTGGTGTCCATTACCAAAAGGCAACAAGGGCTTTAAAAAAATTCTGGCCTTTTACACACTGTAGAAAACAATCCTTTTGGATTTTTGTTTCAAGCCAGTGACATCTTTGATGGGGCTGGGTAATTGAGAAAGGGATTTAAGTAGGTCTGGAGACCTTCCAGCCCTGTGGAATTTGCAAACACTGTACAGAATCCATAAGCAAACAGAATTTACAAAGAAACTCTCCCCTCTGGAATTAGTCAAGGATCCAATTTGAGGAGATTTTTAGTTTATTCTGAGGTAATGCCAGAAGGCCTTGAAAATAGGAACAAAGTAGAAACTGGAGTGTGAGGGATGTGGGGTGAGCAGTGAGAGAAAATCACTTTATCCATTTGAGGAAAAAAATGTATAAAAGATTGATGTATTTGTCTACCCCCAGTGGTGACAAAGTACTTGGGGAAAAAAGCTCTGACACCACAGGGCTGTACCCCAGTTATGCCAAGCACTTCCTCATATAAATTCTAGGGATGTCTGTTAAAAAAATAAAATGTTGCAGCTGGAGTTTCCCCAGTCCTGCCTGGGTCTGCAGCCATTCAGACCCAAATAAATACACAGAGACTTGTATTACTTATAAACTGTAGGACCGTGGCAGGCTTCTTGCTATCTAGTTCTTAAATCTTAAATTAACCCATTTCTATAAATCTATACCTTGCCACATGACTCATGGCTTACCAGTATCTTTACATCTTACTTCTCATGGTGGCGGCGGCTGGCAGTGTCTCCTGACTCAGCCTTCCACTTCCCAGATTTTTCTTCTCTCTTGTCCTGCCTATACTATACTTCCTGCCTGGCTACTGGTCAATCAGCATTTTACTTATCAATCAACCAGAGCAACACATTCACAGCATACAGAAAGACATCCCCAGCAAAATGTGTCCCTAGGAAAGCAAGCAGCTAGATAGTGGGACTATTCCAAGTCAGGTCTGATCATGCATGTGGGTGTATGTACACCTGATGCATGCTTAAGACATCTATTCTCTCTTAAGTCATTAGATGAGGTGATATTTGTGGCTTCCATTAAGCTGCCTGCTTTCCTGCAGAGAAGTCATTACTGGACACAGTTATGAACACCTGCACACAGGGGTAGAGCCACCTGGCTTCCTCTTGAGATGGACATTCTTTGACCTCCTAAGTCAGGGAGATTTCATTTTCCTTATATTCACATATCCTTAAATGACCTGGAGATGTGGAGAGAGGGACTTTCCACCCCCCACTACTACTCACCTGAGAAGACTATACTCACAGCCACTGAGAAGCCTCTAGAGGGGTTTCTGTAATAAATCATTCATTTTAAGTTTTAGAAGATGGTAACAAAATGCCCAGGCACTCAACAACTTACTCCCCCCTTAATATTATGTTCCAGTAATATAGCACATTGGTCTCATTTAATGAACCAATAGTCATTAACTAGTTTTTATGTAATGTCCTTTTCCTGCTCTAGTGTACCATCTAGGACACAAATATGACATTTGGTGACAATGTCTTTTTAGGTTCCTCTTCCCTGAAATTAATTATTGTAGCCTGTTTTGGGGAGCACTGGTTAAATATTTGGTAGAGTATGCCTGCCTCAACTTGAATCTGTCTGATGTCTATATCATGGCAAAAGTGGCACTGTGGATTTTTGGCAATGATGGCCACTATTTTAGTCACTGACTGACAATAAGGATGCACAATCTCAGTGTGACCTTTCAACTCCTGATGTTGACCTGCATCAGTCACTGAGGTGACACAGTACTTTGCTCTGGCATTGCTCTTTCCCCTTTCTTTACTACACCTTTTGGGGAGTCACTTGAAACTAACCCTTCAAGTGTGCACAGGTATGCGTGTAGCTCCTGTAGCTTGTGGACTTACTCTACATAGCTGATGTGTGTTCTTCTCCAGTTACTCATTTATTCCCATGGCATTTGTTGTACTTTGGATTACATTCCATACCTCTCACTTTGTTGCTCAAATTAGTCCCATTTTCATGGTTGGGAGCTCTTTCAGCTGGCTCTATTTGGTTCCCTCTTTTCCAGTACTGTGGCTTTAAAAATGCTTCCTTTCATTTCCAGGTCTACAGTTTGCTTCAGAATTATTACCTTTTGTTTCCTGAACCACTCTTAGAATCATCCACTTCTCGCAGAATTTCTCAGTCCTTTTATTGGACAATATATTAGAAACAAATACCTAAGTCCTAAGTGTGCTCCTTAATACTGAGTGTAGTTACCTCTAGACCCTCTCTACCTTGGGAACAAGGAAATATATGTGTACTGACCACTATACAGACACAGACATACATATTTGCTTATGTGACTGCCTGTTATTATTAAGCTAACCCTGAGCTCACGCTGATATCTTCTTTGTAAGATTTTAAAGCCTAAAACTTGGTTCCTTAAAACTCATCTGTGTTTTTCAAAAGATTCGCCACAGGAAGGAATCTGGATCATAGACATATATTCCTGGGGGTTTTAGAAGAATGAGGTCTGACTGAGGCAGTGGCAGTGACCATCTTGAGACTTGGGATACCAGCACTCACAATGAAGCAACTCAGTTCTCATAAGTTCATTTGCCATCTTTTGTCTTCTTTGATGAGGATATTCTTGACATTTAACTTGCTTATTTTTTTCTTGCTGTTGAATATTCCCAGTTCTTTGTGCATCTTGGATAATGGCCCTTTATTGGGTTTATAATTTTTAAATTATTTTTTCCAGTCTATGTATTATCTTTCAGTCTCCTAACAATGTCTTTTGCAGAACAGATTTTTTTTGAAGAAGAATAAGTGCAGGTTATCAATCATTCCCTTCATAGATGGTGTCACTACCGTTACAGACAAAATGTTGTCACCATACCAAAGCATTCTAGAATTTTTTCCTATTTTCTATGATTTGTATAGTTTTGTATTTATACCTAGGCCTATAATCAATTTAGAGTTGAATCTTGTGACAAATCTTAGGTTTGGGCAATGTCAGTCCTCCAGCCGTGTTCTTCCTTCAGTTTGGGGTTAGTGTATATTTTAAGACTTTTGCACCATTATCTGAACTTTAGAATCAGTTTGAAGGTATTTGCAGGGTTAATGTCCCAAGATTTTGAATGATATTGTAATGAAACTATGGAAAAATTTAGAAAAAAAAACCCCACTCTTCTTGACAATATCCCCTTTTCCTCTCTATGAACATGGAGTATCTCTCAATGTAGTCAATTGTTCTTAGATTCCTTTAATCAAGTTTCATGGTTTTTCTCATATAGATCTTGCAAATATTCTGCCACATTAATAGCTAGGTATTATATCAGGGGACTGCTAATGTAAATGGTAATGTTTTGATGTCAAATTCCACTTGTTCACTGCTGCTACATAAGAAAGCAAATGAATTTGCATATTAAATAAGTATCCTGCAACTCTGCTGTAATTATTTATTAACTTCAAGTTTAGTTGTTTTCTTACTGACATTTTCATATTTTCTCTGTAAATTTTAAGTAATCCCGATACTAACAAACACAGGCAATTTTAATTCTTTCTTTCCAATATTTATGACTTTTAATCAATCTATTTACTCATTTATTGGGGTATTGGGAACTGAACATAGGGCCTCACATAAGCTAGGCCTTCCAGCTAAGCTATATCCCTGTCTTTTGTGATTTTATTGTGAGATGGGACCTTATCACCTTGTCCAGGCTTGCCTTGAATTCACTCTGTGGACCCTGAGCCTTCCTGCAACAGCCTCTAGAGCAGCTGGGATTAAAGACACCACCAGGCCTTCTTTCCTTCTCTTAATGCCTTGCATTAGCTCTGACTTCCACCATGATGTTGAAAAAGAGAAGGGACAAACGACAACAAGCCTTGCCTTGTTGCGGAGCAGGTGAAGAGTGAGATTCTTTTCTCTTGTTTTGATTATGCACATATTCTTTATTGAGTTAAGGAAGCACCTTTCTATTTCTAGTGTACTGAGGGCTTTGAAATATCTGTTTTTCTGTCCCTGTTAACATGATGATGTTACTTTCTGCTTTAGCCTGCTAATGGGATGGGTTATGAGAATTCACTTTTAATGTTGTAGCTAAATTCCACTTTTTTAGTATATAGTTATTTTCATATTATTCAATTTTCTTGTAGAATTTTATATCTGTGTTCATGACAAAGATTGAGCTTTTGTTTTCTTGTGATATGCGTGTCCTGGTTCGGTATTAGCATAATGCTTGGCTCAAAGATGTTCTCACTTCCTTCTATTTTCTGAAGTATATTGCTGAGAGCTGGTATAAGTTCTGCCTTGAATGCTTGGGAGAATTTATCAGTTGAACCCACCTAGACAATGTGCTTTCTGTTTTGGAAAAAAAATTCATTATTGATCCAAATTAGTTACTAGACAAATGTCTTCTCAGATCTGGCACTGTTAAAACTTGCTTAGATGCCCATGGTTAGGAGGTTTTAAGAAGCCCATCAGAGTTTCCCATCATCCCACTTGGAGTTAATACCATTGCTGTCTACTGCAGCCCTTGTGACCTACACATTCAGAAGAAAGTCTCTCTGGGAGAGCACTGGCCCACTAGTTTTGACATAGAATGGTCTGTGGCTTTCTGCTTAAAGGAAACAGGTGAGGGCCTCAGTGTCAAATCAGGTTGGCTTTCTAATTTGGCTTTTCCACAAAAACTCCATAACCCATTATCACCTCATGTGACCTTGACAATCTATATCTTCCTCTTTTGAAAGCATAGAATTACCTGAGGATAATATAAGTAAATGGGAATTGCTCTTTTTTTCTCCCCTTCCTCGTTAGTGCCTATGGACTAAATAAATGGAAAATTAATCAGTCTCCATTATATAAGAAAACCAGGTATTAACTTTTGGGACATTAATCAATTTATATTGTTTCCATGAGATACTTTTATAGCAGACTCTTCCATGAAAATCTTAGAATGTCTAACCAAAGAAAGCCTCAAACCTTTACTTTAAAGGACAATTGTTTTCTTAACAGCAAAAACTTATCTAAATGTGAGCAATATTGACTGATTGGCATAACTGTAAGGCTGGGTTTTACTTTGCCCTCCAGATAATGAGTAGAAGCACAATTCACATCAAACTGCTTTTTTAGGGAGCCCTTTGTCCAGAAACATTTAAACCTCACTCAAACAGAATGAGAAACAGTAACTGGCAATGTCATCGTTATCAATTATAGGCGGCTCTGTGGAAGGTAGGGTGGAGGTTACCATGGGGAAGAGCAGCTAATCATCGCATGGTATTGCATGTCTATTAGAGGTTGGTGCTGGTATGGATGGTGTGTGGTATAGGTGCAAATCCCAATATGTGTAAGATATGCCCTCTAACAGACTAGATAAAAATACAGAAGGCTAGACCCTCATAGTAAATCGAAGAGATCTTCAACAAGACTCAGTTTTCTTTCAGTCTTCCACGGGTGGTCAAAAATTAGTGATAGAATGTTTCATCTATTTTACCTACTTTTGCAGAAAGGAGATGCAGCTTTGAATAACACAGGATCCAAGGACACATGATAGAAGACACAGTAACAACTCACTTCAGATTGCAGCAGAGATATTGACTGTGTGTGGTTTTATTTTTAAGAATAAAGACAATGGGACTGAGTTGAATGTCCTGAGGTCACTCTAAGGGAAAAGGAAACACAAAGAGAATTCCAAACATCAAAGGCTGCAAGGTGGAGAAACTAAATTTTTCCTAGAAATTGAGACAGACGAGAATGCCTTGCGTCAGCACCTGCCTCTCTAAATCATGTTGATTAATGTATGGAAGGAAGGAAATGGGTTCAAAAATGAAAACAAGAGATAGAACCATCACTAGTTATAGATAATACTATCATCTATCAAGAAAACCCAATACAATCAACAAACTTGCGATAGAAAATTATTTGAAGTAATAAGAGTTCAGCAAGTTATCCAGATAGATTGATCTAGAAAAATCAATTTAATTTTTTTTTCATTTCATCAGAGACTTACTCAGAATAACATTTAAAATGATATTATTTAAAATAACAATAAATACTAGAAAGCATCTTGGCTTTAACTAGATAACAAATATTTACATCATTGGTGAGAGGAATTTTAAGATTTTAATAAAGATCATAAAAATAATTATTTTAATAAATGAAGACATTCCATGCTCTTAGGTAAGCTGACTTGATATAATAAAAGTGACTATTTTTCTAGTGTTGATTTAAAACTCAATGAAATGCAATAAAAATGCTAGTTCCAGTTTTATAAAGAAATTTATTAAACTTGATCTAACTTTATATAGCAGAATAAATATGAATAAAGAGTCAAATCAATCTAAAAATTCAAGAACTTGCTTAATCAAATATTAAGATATCCTGCTATTTAGAACCATAAACAATTGTCATTTTTTGGTTAAAATAATTGAATATCAGCAATTTCATAGGATTTAAAGTGTAAAAGTAAACCATGGTTTTTCTTAAGAAACTAATATTGATTAGGCAAAAGGGCAAATTAAGCAGAGAAAGAGTGTAAAAATAGACTTGCAATGTATAGGAATAAAATGATAAGAAAGATATTGCCATCTGGGCACAATAGAAAATGCCTGTAGTTCTAGCACCCTGGAGACTAAGGCAGGAGGATTGTGTGTTTGAGGCCAGCTGGACTAAATAGTAAGACTTTGCTTCAAAAAAAGAAAGGAAAGATGCATTGCACATCAATAAAGGATATTTTAATTATGAAAATAGGGGAAATTATATGAAAACTATTTTTCTCACTGTGTTTAGAAAAAATAAAGCCACTGAGCATTATAAACAAAGATAGATGCAAAATATTGGAAATTTCAACATGGAAAGGAGAACTACAGAGTTCATAGATCCATAAGAGAGGGGCATCTTTATTAATTGGGAAACGCTAAAATAAATACAGTACATACCAAAAAAAGTACATACCTAGTCAAAAACTGATTAACTTGATTATGGCAAAATTAAGAATATTTGTTTATTGAAGAACTTAGATAAGGTTTATAAGCACATGAAGAGTCGAAAAATAATATGTAGTATTTAGGAAAGGGATTCATTGCCAAACATCAGTTGAAAGAAAACTCATAGCAACTCAGAATAGAAAACAAGTAAACAACATGAACAAGAAAATTTTAATCTAGAATATTCACAGAGCTAATAAGCACAAGAAGAAATTCAATAACTGGAGATCAGAGAGACACAGTGAAGAGAAGACACGCGTACAAGACAGCTTACATTAGAAAACTGCGGAGTGCCAAGCTTTGCTTGGAGATTGTAGAGATGGAGCAGTAGCACACATTGCTGACAGGAATTTCTGTACGGTCTACCCATTTCAGAGAGCACTCTGGTTCTACTTCATCAAAGCCAGAAGCACATGCTCCGGTACTCTAAAACCCAGAGATCCCATTCTGGGCTCCTATGCTGAAATCTTTCCCACAGATTGAACAGCATGTGAGCAAGCATCTTACCATCATTTTCTTTCCAACAGCAAAAAGCAGGGCACAACCTGGGTGTTAGGTAAAATGATGGAATGCACATTGGTGGAGTATAATGTGGGAGCTGGAAGAAACCCAGGCTGTACATAAAAACAAACCATGATGACACCCTACCAGGAGGGCTACTATTTTTAAAAAGTATCAAAAACTAGCAAGTGTTGGTGAGAGTGTGAAAAAAAAATGTCACCTTTGTATACTGTTACTCAGACTGAGAGATTAAGCAATTATCAAAAATAATATGGTGATTCCTAAAAGAATCAAGATAAAATAACCCCACAATATAGTAATTTCCCCTTCTATTTATATGTACAAAATAAATGTAAGGAGAGACTGAAAGACATTTTTATGGCATCATTGTCCATAATAGCCATAAGGCAGAAGAGCGGTAGTATTCATTGATGAGTGGATAAATGAACTGTCCTGAAGATGCACATGAAATAGTATGTGACTTTTAAGCTGGTAAGATGGTTCAGGGGGTAAAATGGTTGCCATGAAAGCACAATCACTGGGGTCTGGATCCCCAGAATAGACATAAAAATCAGGGAACAGCAATGGAATGTCTGTAAGCCTACTCTTAGTTTGGGGGAAGAGGGGATCCCAGGTCTTGCCAGCCAGTAAGCTGGCTTACTCTAGCCAAATGGCAAGCTCCAGGTTCAGTGTTATTTGCTGGAAATGAATAGAACTGGGGATTGTCATGTTCAGTGAAACAAACCAGTCCAAAAGCCAATACCACAGGTTTTTTGCCACACGTAGGTGGCAGAAAAGAAAGACATAAAAATTAAAAGGTAAGTTCTATCAAAGGAGAAGAGGGTAAGGAGGAGAAAGAGATTAAAAAAATGCTGATGGGCTGAATATGGTCAAAGTATGCATGAATACAAATGCAATGATGAAATCCATTCCTTTGTACAATTAATATACACTGAAGAAGAGGACATTTCCAGATAAAGGAAGTGGAGACAGTGCACTAATAATAACTGTCCCAAATGCAAAGGAGACTCCTTCAGGCTGATGTGAAGGACCCTAGACAATAATGCAATGTGGTTCTGACACACCCTTGACCGTACGTGAACCTTGAAAATGCCATGCCAAGTAAATGGGGTCAGATGTAATGTATCATACACAAACTATACAAGAAAAGGAACTTGAGAGATATAGAATATAAGAGACATTACCAGAGCTAGAAGGAAGAAGAATTGAACAGACATTGCTAATGATTGTCGAGTTTCTGTTTGGGGCATTTGCTTGATACTATCATGGCCTTGACCATGTTGGACCACAGAGAAATTAAAATGTTCTGGAAATAGATCATGATAATGGCTCCCACATTGAGTTCATATTAAAATCATTGATGTGTGCCTTTCAAATGGCTTCCATGGTAAAGTACATGATAAGTGTATTTTACAAAAACATTCTTGCATCAACCAGCTGCACTCACTTGAACATATGTGCCGATTCTATGTTTTGAATTGGCTGCCTATCAGACAAGGATGTTACTAAGGGGGAAAGGCATTTGTTTTAAAAGAAAGTGAGTGAATAATGTGAACCAGAACTACATGGGCTGTGATACAAGCAGTGTGAAACTGAACTTGTGTGCCTGACTCCAGAGTGAGAACTGAAACCCAACCCAAACATCCCAGTGAGCAAAAGAACTGCTCTCTTTATCTCAGCACAGTGCCTGTGTTTTAGCAGACAACAGGTTTGCTCTTGTGCTCTCTCATATTAAAACACTTAATTCTGAAGAGTTCCTGGCAGATGAACAAAAATGTTACCTTAAGTTAGAAAAATTAACACTTTTACTGGGTTCCACCAACACTCTCATGTTAATGAATTCATCCTTCTTCGAATTTTCATCACACCTTTTATTCACAATATTGTAATTAATTCAGGATGCCCTCAAATTCTTTTATATTCCTTCTGCCAATAAGTGGAGTTGACTCCCATTCCTTTTGGATATGGGCTGAGTAATGATAGCTTTGACCTAAGAGGCCATAAAAGTGGCTCAACTCAGGCAACAAGCCCCATAAGACTTAACACCCTTTCTTGGAAACACCGGACTCTATGCACCCCTACCCCAGACTGTGTCTGGAGAGTTTAGCTACTGGAGAAGCTGTAAGTAGGAGTTCCAGGTGACAGTCCCAGCTGAGCCAGGTTTAATCAGATTAGTCATGCTCTGGCACACCAGCTAAGTATCAACAAGTGGAGTCTCATGTCTGAGCATCTAACCACAAAGCAGTCAGATACAAGCCTAATACCCACTGTGCTAAATCTCTAGGTAAGGTAGTAAGTGACAATGTGGCAGTAACCAACATGACCGCTGCCACTATCCACAGTTAGTGCAATTACTTACACTGCTTTTTACTGTAGCTTATATAAGTAATCCCTGTTTATCCTCAGACATTCCATTCCAAGACCCCTGGAGGAAGAATGCCTGACACCTCAGATGTAATTAATTGATATGTGTGACTTCTCTGTGTCCTGCACCTGTGCATCTGATAACCAAGACAGCTGCTGAGTAACTGGTAAGCAGGCAGGGTGTACAGAATGGTACTCAGTTCAGAGGGAGGATGTGTGTTGCAGGTGAGATGGAGCAGGATAACAAGATGTCACTCACCATAGTGCTCAGAGTGGCATGCTATGCAAAAAGCAAGTCATTTCTATGTATTTTCATGTGCTATTTTCAGATCGTGGTGGCCATGGGCCACTCAACCGTGTAAAGTTGAACTGCGTATGGGGAAGCTGGATTACAACATGCAATATGCATCTGTGTGGGAGAAAGCTCCTGCTACATTAAACTCTGGCCATGCAGCAGGTTTTCACCATTTTCTCTGTACCAGAAACGTGCAAATATTACACAGAAGTCAAATAATTTTAGCCACACATAAAAAAAAAATGGGAGTTTATCTCCCATCCCCATCTCTCAGTATTTCTGTTCTGTCCCTTTAGACCATTTCTGTTTGAATTTGTCATTAATTTCTCATACATGTGATTCACATGGGTTGCATTAATATTTATACTTATCTATTCTTGCTTACACATAAACAGCTATATGACCTTATGCTTGACAACTAGCAAAATATCTTGGATACAGATCTCTGTCATCATTTTAGGTCATGTTTGTTCTAGTCACAGCCACGGGGAAGCAGTGCTGGGATTAATCACCCACTGTAGTTTGGCTTTTCTTTGTCATTTGACATCTGCAAGTGGTCACAATGGATAACTTTGTAGATTTGTCCTAAAGCCTAATCCCTGTGCCCAAGGCTATGCACATAGATATGTTACTATATTGACAAGTTGCTCCGCTGAGTGTTTGGATTCATTCACACTTCACTAACAGTGGAGAAAGGCACCAGTCTGGCTAGCAGGGTGTGCTATCAAGCATTGTGCTTTCTACAAATCTCATTGGTTAAATTTCTGAATTACTCTGTGGTTTGCATATCTATACTATGATTTTTATCTATTTCCAACTGAGAAATTATCTATGTTTAATAACTTGCAGAAACTCTTTACATACCAATTAATCCTTTGTCAAAATGGGTACATTCTTAAAAAAATCTTTAACATTACCAATATTGTTTTATTCATCATACATAAATTACAGATTTTAATAGCTTTTAATAACTCAAACTTGTCAACCTATTAAATTTTCTTTTTGGTTTTTCAAGACAGGGTTTCTCTGTGTAGCTTTGTGCCTTTCCTCTGCCTTCTGAGTGCTTGAATTAAAGGCGTGCACCACCACTGCCTGGCAAATTTAACTTTTCTTAAGTAAGGGCTTCCCCTACAGCCCAGATTAGCTTCAAACCATGGTATTGTCCCTACTTCAGTCTTCCAAAGTGGTGACATTACAAGTGTGAGCCACCATACACTATCTGGTTTCTTCTTTAAATTCTATACTCTCCAATCTTAACAGTGTCACACTTTACATGTAAGTATATCTGATGTGTGGTGAAACATTTTTCATATTAAGTGTACAGTGCAGACAATTAAACACATGCACACAGATTAAGTGTGGAGTTCAGCTACTTTAACACATAAACACACCACAACTGCACTCTTTATTCATTTGCTACCCACATAAATCACTGTAAATCTCCATATTGCAGTCCTTACCTCTAACGTCTCACTTTCATCTCATAATGTTTAACAGTCCCAACACTGTTAAGAAGTCCAAAGTCTCTTCTGAGAGTCGAGGCAGTCTCTTCACTGTGACCCTCTACAAAATCAAAATACAAGTCACTTCCAAGACACAATGGCACAGAATAAAAATTCTTATTACAAGAGTGGGGTACAGGAGAATTCTGAGGGAGGATTGAAACAAAGCAAGACAGAAATTCATCAGGGCACACATGAACTTGAAACCTCCATATCTGGCATTTGGAGTTCATGGTGGAACCATCTGGACTCTGGTTGCCTCGGCAATCCCTCCCCTCTAGCTCTGCTGTCTACAGCACATAGGACCTCTCTCTTTAGTAGCTCCACTCCCTCCTTGGCAGGTGTCCCCCAGACCTGGTGGGAGAGGTGGTTAAGGAAGGAATTTTCACACATTGGTGGTGGGGATGTAGACTGGTGCAGCCACTACACCTTGCTGGCTGAGTCGGAGAAAATCTTCCTAGGCCGTGGTTTTCAAGCAAAGAAAGCCTGTGTGTGTTCTCTGAGTTTCTCTTCTTTCAAGTGCATTTGCATTTTCACAAGTTGGAGAGTTTGATGGATACCGTGTGCAGCAACTTTGACTCAGGCTAAATGTTATCCTAGCTTGACATCTTGCCTGCCCAACAAGTTAGTCCGCTGCTTCTCATTTCAGCCTCACTCGAGTTCTCAACACACAGGCAGAACGAAGCTGGTTTCTTTGCCAGACTGTAACATGAATGACTTGCAGTCTAGTTTCTGATAGGGTCCTTACTCTGAAGTGTCATGAACTGGACCTCCATCATCCACAACTTTTTCAGCACCTTGTCTTCTCAGATCCCACCAGAACAGCCCCTAACACGTGGCTTCCAGCATTCTAGGGCTTGTTTAGTCCTCCATCTCTAAACCCTCCTACATCCCCCCTAAAGCCAGTTCAAAAGACCAGTGAACCACATGGTCAGCCCCACTTCTCAGCACCAATTTTCTGTATTGGTTCCTTTTCTCACTATGACAAAATGAACATAAGAAGGGTTTATTTTGGGTCACAGTTTTCAGGGACTCTCCATCATGGGGGCACGTTATTGTGGCAGAAGCATGGGGGCAGCTGATCACATTGCATCACAATCAGGAGGAAACTGTGCAAAGTTAAACTGTAAATACATGGGGCATGGGACTGCCACACTACAACAACAAGCTTTGTCAGCTCGTTTTCTTGTTTTTATTTAGTCTGGCACACCAGCCCATGGGATAGTGTTACCTACACTCATGGTGGATCGTCCCTCCTCAGTTAAGCCTTTCTAGAAACATCCTCACAGACATTTCCAGAGGTGTGTTCCTAAGGTGATTTGAAATCCAGTCAAGTTGACAGTGAAGATTAATCATCACATACCTTTGTAGTTGCTTAATCTCAGGCATTTTGTCACTGTGTTGGGAAGCTGAGTAACATGTGTATATTGAGAATACTTTATACTGTAGTTTCACTCAATTCATTCAAAATTTTCTCATTTCTCTTTTTTTTTTTTTTTTTTTTTTTTTTTTTTTGGTTTTTCGAGACAGGGTTTCTCTGTGTAGCTTTGCGCCTTTCCTGGAACTCGCTTTGGAGACCAGGCTGGCCTCGAACTCACAGAGATCCGCCTGGCTCTGCCTCCCGAGTGCTGGGATTAAAGGCATGCGCCACCACCGCCTGGCTTTCATTTCTCTTTTTAAAAAATAAGTGTTAGAGGTCTTCTAAAGGACAGCTCTAAATCTGTTGAACTCTGCTGTGCACATGTGCACACCGAAACATGGTCACACTTCTAAAAAGCTCTCCTGAGAATTCCTAAGAAAGTGTTCGCTCTTATTCCATCCAGTTATGGCTGCAGTCGCTGGCAGTTGGTTGTTAATGAAAAGATTAATCTGAGCCATATTAAAACTGAAGAGAACAAAGTATTTGTTATAACAAATCAACATACTTTAAAATTATGGCTCTGTTCATTCTGAATTCCCACTAAGGCACAGGTGTTTCCATGTTTGAGATTAGGCATTATGTTCAAAAGGAGAGTATTTACTTAGGTGTTCACTAAAAGTCAATAGCTCCTTGCCAGGGAGGCTGAAGACAGAAAATCTTGACACTCTGTATCAGTACCATTGCCAAGTGAAGAGCAACCAGGTAGAAGAACAAATCTCAAAATAACACAACAATTAGGATTTTTCTTACCAAATATATTTTCAGTTATCCAATGACATATTTTGTGAACCAGATATAACCATCCTTCATGCAAAGATCTCATATTTGGGTGGGGCGGGTGACTGGGGAAAGGGAGTGTTAATGTATTCAAGTGGCTTATTCAGGTCACACAGTGGTGAATCAAGGAAGTGAGCCAGAAACAGCTGCCAGCATTCATGGTGGGCACCCACAGCACCAGATTGATATGGGCAGCCATTAATCTTTGCTTCCATCAGGTTTCTAGAGCTGTGGCATTTCTGCCACCTTCCCCCGGAGAGCCCTGCCTTCTGGTACATGCTTCAAGAACACATTCTCAGTGCCTCCCTCTGCCAGGAAGACTTGGCCCATCTCAGGCATATCAATTGGAGCTCTGTGGAAACTTTTGAGTCATCTTTTTTAAAGAAAGAAAAACACTTGGGCACAACTGAAGAAAAAAAGATGAAAGAAATAAATCAGAAACCTTAAATTCTGTTCTGAGATCTGGGTTTGTGCCAGATTGGCGGGAACAACTTGCAAATTCTTCCTCTGAAGCTTCAAGTCTGCAGTGACTCAGCTCTCTGTAGGATGCATCAATAAAGTACTCCATGTTTAAGAGAAGTCACAGAGTCCTTGAATTCCACCTGATTCAGTTTGGGAAAGATGTGATCATGGCCAGAGGAGATGACCACACACCTCCCATGACTTAATATATCTTGAACTACTCTAAGAATGGCAAGTAGAGTTGGCTTCCTCACTCCTGAATGTCTTTGAACAAAAACAGGTGTCCGGGGGAAATGCATAATTAAGAAATGTCAGATCACTTGGTGACCTTTTCATGATAAATTGCCATCTTTTTTAAGAAGTGACTACAGCACTCACCATCAGATATGAAAATATAAAGTCATCTCAGTTGTGCTAATAGAAGGGATACAAATAAAATCATGCATCATCTGCCTGCTTTAAAGTGTTGCTTTCTGAGCTCTGGTTGATGTAGTCAGTCAGAACTTGATATTGGGGGGGAGGGGTCAGGACCCCCTCATATACTAAAATCTGTGGATTCTAAAGTCCATGATACAAATCTTGGGGCTTCATGCATACTAAGCAAGTGTTTCACCACTGAACTACACCAGGCCCCTTAATTTCTCTTTCAAATCAGAGAGAAGATGCAATTAGTAATTGCTGGTGAGTTTCTATGTGGGGATGAGAGATCTGCAGTGGAAACTGATGTGTATTTATTTCACCATAAAAGCAACAAAACAATGATAAACTCATCAAAATCAAAATTTAAAGGTCTGGAAATTAAACACATTTAGTTGAAGAAGGGTGTTTTGATTTGCTGACCCTTGGTAAGGTCTTTAGACTCTCTTAGCCTGTCCCCTAGAGCCCATCACCCATGACAGACTAGAAGAGACAAGCACAATTTGGAACTTCTCCAAAATTCCCATCTCTAGTTAACATCACAGTTTGACATAACTTAGAGGTTCTGCTGCCTGAACATCTCTGCCTATACAACATTTTCCAGAAGATAGCCTTCAAAAATTGTCCAGTATCACGTGAAACCATGATACTATTTGGACCAAACTAATACTTGGCTAAAAGCTTCAAAGGGTGATTTGATGATTTGACATACTCCTGAAGATACAAAGGACCACACACATAAGCAGAGTTATTCGCATTCATTGAAGACAGAAGACTCCAATATCCCATTTCTGGCTAACCTTGAGATTCTGTACAAGCATGAAGTGTGAAGTGATGGCTGAGGCAGAGCTAAGGACTTGAGTATCGAGTACATACATGCTCCTACTCACAGAGTCCCTTAGTAAAGAGTGTAAAATTTAGTGGTTTGAGATAGATAAGGAAATCTCTGATCAATCTTTATCTGACTACTGCCCAAACTAAGAAAGGTTTGAATAATTTGCACTATAGAGCTATAGACTTTCTTGCATAAACTAAGGACTGCCATTAAACCAACAGCAGTAACAACTACCCTACAGGAGCCCACTGATACCCAGAGTTGCCACACTGTATTATCTAAAATATTCAACTTGATATAAAATATCATAAGCTATAGAGAAAAGTGAGGTTCATGTTAGGGAAAAAGTCAATTTTTGACTTTTCCTGGCTGGCTGACATCTGCTGGACTTCTTGCCCTGGGCATGTCCTTTGCTCTCTCCTCCTTCTCTCTTTCTTCTCTTCTCTCTCAAGCCTAGATTTCCCTCCTATTTATTCTCTCTGCCTGAAAGCCCTTTTTCTGCCTAGCTATTGACTATTTAGCTCTTTACTAGACCAATCCAGTGCCTTAGGCAGGCAAGGTGAAACAAATGCAGCACATCTTTACATAATTAAACAAATGCAGCATAAGCAAAAGTAACACACCTTTATACAGTTAAAATAATATTCCATAGCATAAACAAATGTAACACATCTTCACATAGTTACAATAATATTCTACAACAACAAATGGTCACCAAGGAGAAAGGTTTAGGTGAAATTCAAGACAGACCTCAGAAGAATATTTATTTATAAGTATGTTCAAAAAGGTCAAGGAATTTAAAGAAGACACAAATATCTGAATAAACTGAGAGAGGACAGTAATTAACTGATGGAAACCAAGAAAATACAAACAACTGAGCAAAGTATAGGAAACAGTTCATGATAGAAAAAAGAATTCAATTAAAGGAATAGAAATACTACAGAAAACTGGAACTGAAATAAAACTGGAAATTAAAACTTCAATTAGACAAAAAGCTCATTGGAAAGCCTTACCAACAAAAGAGCCACGTGGAAGACAAAACACAGGGCTTGAAGACAAGGAAGAGAAATTGCATCATCCACTCAAAGAAAATGGTTGCTTTAGCACAAATGGAGCATGCAAGAAAATGCAAAGTCAACAAGTTACAAGCAGAGCAGAAGGAAAGTTCCAGATCAAAGACAGAGAAACCATTTTGAATAAAATCATAAAAGAAAATTCCCCAAATCTTGAAAAAAAAGATGCTAATACAGATACAAGAGCTTTACTGAACAATATACAGGACCAGAAGGGACACTCCCCATGACATATTACAGTTAAGACACTGAAGACGGGCTGGAGAGATGGCTCAGAGGTTAAGAGCACTGGTTGCTCTTCCAGGGGTCCTGAGTTCAATTCCCAGCAACCACATGGTGGCTCACAACCATCTGTAATGAGATCTGGTGCCCTCTTCTGGTATGCAGGCAGAATACTGTATACATAATAAATAAATCTTAAAAAAAAAAAAAAAGACACTGAAGACAAAAAATAAGAAAGGATACTGGAAACTTGAGAGAAAGGTCACATATAAAGTCTGGACCATAAGAGTAACTACAGATTATTTGATAAAAAGTTTTAAATCCAGAGAATCTGAAAAGATTCATTCCAAGATCATGACTGCCAGATCAGAATATTATGGTCAGCAAGGCTACTGTGCACTTTCTGGAGTTTCTGGAGTTAGTTGCAATTGGCAACTAACTGTAATCTCCTGTGGTCATATAGAATGCAGGATGTTCTTTCAATTTTCTTATATTTTCTGAGACTTATTTTGTATTCTGGAATATGGTTTATTTTGGAGAAGGTTCCATGGGCTTCAGAGAAGAATGTGTATTCTTTAGTGTTTGGGTGGAATGTTCTGTAGACATCTGTTATATCCATGTGGTTTATGTCATTTAACTCCAATATGCCTCTGTTTATTTTTTCTGTCCAGATGACCACTAAGTTATACAACCTAAAAGAAAAGGATGGATTTCTAGATGCTATAAACCAAGATGAAATAAATAATTTAAACAGACCTATAACCAGCAATAAGTTTGAAACAATAATAAAATACCTCTCAAGCCAACTCCCCCCAGAATCAAATGGATTCTCTACAGAACTCTGCCATACTTTCAAATAAGAACATAGAACAATGTCATTCAAGTTATTCCACAAAATAAGAAGAAAATGAATACTTGTAAACTCTTTACAAAGCCCTGACACTAAAATGAAACAAAGCACACCACCAACAACAAAATATCATTCATCATAATGAAGTTGACTTTATTCCAAGATTGAAGGGATGATTCAACACATGTAAATCAATAAATATAATCTATCTCATAAACAAACTCAAAGATAAAAATCATATGACCATCTTGTTAGGTGCAGAAAATGCCTTTGACAAAATCCTTCATCCCTTCTTGATAAAAGCCATGGAAATGAAGGGATTCTTCCTCAATATAATAAATGCTATATGTCTCAAACCTTAGCCAACATCACAAAAATGGAGAAAAATTCAAAACCTCCCCACTAAGATAAAGGACAAGAAAAGGCTGTCTACTCTCTCTACTCCTATTTAATATAGTGCTTGAGTCTCAGCTAGAGCAATAAGGTAAAAGGAAGAAATAAAGGAATATAAATAAGGAAAGAAGTTAAAGTATCCCTTGTTACAGACGGCATGGTTCTATATATAAGAGACCCTAAAGACTTCACTAAAACAAAACAAACAAACAACAGCACCAAAAAAGAAAAACCTCCTAGTGTTGATAAACTCAGAAAAGGACCAGGATTCAAAATTAACGCACAAAAATTATCAGCCTTGCTATATACCAATGAGAAACATACTGAAAAAGAAATCAGGGGGAAAACACATTCATATCAGCCACAAAACACCTATCTAAAACACCTATCATTCAACTGAACCAAGGAAATGAAGGATCTATCCAATGAAAACTCTAAAACACTGAATAATTGAGGAAAACACTAGAAGATGAAAAGAGCTCCCATGTTCACAGATTAAAAGAATCAATATTGTGAAAATAGCCATCCTAACCAAATGCAATATTCAACCAATCCTAATCTAGGTCCCAGGGCCATTCCTCACAGACATCGAAAAAAATCAATCTTAAAATATGTGTGAAAAGCAGAAAAGGCCAAAGATGGCTAAATTAGTTCTGAATAAACAAATATGGTGGGAGGTATTCCCATTCCTTATTTTAAATTATACTACAGAATCATAGCACCAAAAACCAGCACGATATTGAATCAAAAGTAGACACATAGATCAACAGAATAGAATAGAAGATTCACATGTAAGCCCAGGTGACTCTAACTACCTGACTTGTGTCAAAGAAGCCAAAAATATACACTGGAGAAAAGACAGCATCTTCAAAAATGGTGCTGGGAACCTTGAGCATCAACATGTAAAAGAATGAAATGAGATCACTCAACTACAAAGGATCAAATACCTCAATATAAGAACTGATATCCCGAAACTGCTAGAGGAAAAAGTAGGGTGTACCTTTCAACAGATAGGTAAATGTAAGGATTTTTCTGAATAAGACTCCTTAGCACAGGATGCAAGACTAACAATCCACAAATGGATCCCATGAAAGTAAAATGCTTCTACATAGCAAACTATCAATCCAGTGGATAAGCAGCCCACAGAACAGGAGAAAATATCAGCCAGCTACACATGTACTAGAGGATTCCTAACTAGAATACACAAACAAAAAACTAAACTCCAAGAAAACAACCCAATTTTTAAAACTGGCTATGGGACTAAATAGTTGTCAAAAGAATTAGAGATGGCCAGGAAACACTTAAAAATTGCTCAACATCCTTATATATCAGAGAAATGTGGATTAAAACTACTTCAGGATTCTATTTCACCAAAATCGTTCAGGTATACAAATAGCAACCAATATTAGCATAGATGTGAGGGAAGAGCAACAATTTGTATACTGCTGGTGGGAACATAAACTAGTGTAATCACTTTGGAAATCAGTCTGGAGGCTTCTCAAAAGACTAGAAGTGGATGTACCAGCAATGCCATTCCTGGGCATATACACTAAGGAACATAAACCCTACTTTCTTGTTAATAACAACTCTGTTTACAATTTCTACAAAGTGTAATCAGCCTAGATATTCAATTATAAAATGAATAATGAAAACTAAGGTCAGAAACACAATGGAATTGTGTTCATCCATAAAGAAAACTGGGAAAGGGGCTCACAGGGTTCACTGCTGAACTATTGTCAATGAACAGATTCTTGTAGAAGGGAAAGTGTAGTATTTAGTTATATAACCTCTATTGAGCCTACTAGGTTCTAAAGCCATAGTCACACAGACAGCCCTGGTTAGACCCTGTGGCACACAAAACAAAAAAATGCTGAGCACGTGTTGTTTGTTTTCGCTCTTTTGGGGGGCCTGCCACCTAGCTCCCAAATAAATCACACACAGAGACTTATTCTTAATTATAAATGTTCAGCCTTAGCTTGGATTGTTTCTTATCAGCTTTTCTTAAATTATTCTGTCTACCTTTTGTCTCTGGGCTTTTTTCTTTCTTACTTTTGTAATCTTACTTTCACTCTTACTCCATGGCTGGCTGGGTGGCTGGCCCCCAATCTCCTCCTCCTTCTCTCACTCCATTTTTTTCTCCTCCAAGATTTCTCCTAATATTCTCTCTGCCTGCCAGACCCACCTATCCTTTCTCCTGACTTACTGTTGGCCATTCAGTTCTTTATTAGACCCATCAGGTTCTTTAGACAGGCATGGTAAAACAGTTTCACAGAGTTAAACAAATGCAACATAAACAAAAGCAACACACCTTAAAATAATATTCCCAACAAGCATGGGAAGCAGATGTGTGAGGAAGAAGAAGACCTTGCAATGGATGGAGGGAAATAAGAGTGGGCAAGGTGTAAAGTTACCAGAATATATAACATGAGTGACACTATCAAAGAACACAATTTATTCATAAAAGCAAACAACATAAAAGAACAAAAATTGGGTGACACTTTAAAGATGCAGAAAAAGCATTGGATTAGGTTTTTATGATTAAAAACAGCCATTAAACAAACTAGAAATAACAGGAAAGTTTCTTAGCCCCATAAATGCATCTGTGAGAAATCAACAGACAATCATCCTTAACACCTAAAGTCTTTTACATAAAAGCAGGAGCAAAAAGGTCTGTTATTGCCTATTATCTATTCAAAACTGGTGATTCTGATCAGTGCAATTAGGCAAGAAAGGGAATAATAGGCATCTATATTGGAAAATAATTTTACAGTCTCTACTTGGAGGTGACATAATATTTCAGGGGGAAAAGCTTAAGAAATCCACTACAAAGTTTAGAACAATGAAGTTCAAAGTTCACAGACACAGGCTAAATATAAAAATCAATTGCACCTCTGTGTATCTGCAGGAAATAATCAACTACTACACATGGAAAATGATGTCATTTGTAATAATATCAAGAGTGGGTGCCTAATAGTAAATGAAATGAACTAAATAAATTTAATGAACAGACTTACACACTGAAACCAAAATACTTTTGAGGTAAAATAATAAAGACCCGAGTATCATGAAAAGACATGTTAACTTTGTAGATCAGATGGCCATTGTCATTTAAAAAAATCAATATCCCCTAAGTTAACCTACAGACTCATCCTAACAGCTGGCAACAGCACCATTGCTTTGTGGCCAAAATCACCAAACTTCCGCTTTAAATTTATGCAAGTACAGGACTATAGAATAGCAACCAAAATAACCTGAAAGAAGTCGGAGGGCTCACAGTTGACAATTTCACAACTTATTTCAATGCCATAACAATCAAGACAGAATACAACTGGCATAAGGATGCACATATAAATGAGTGGAATAGAATTGAGTATCCAAAAATAAACCTTTACATCACAGCCAATTGATTTTTTTTTTATAAGAATGTCAAGTTAACTTAAGAGGAAAAGAATAGTTTGGTTTTATTTTTTCCTATAAATAGTGCTTAGATAACTATATAACAACTGGTCAAAATCTGAAATTATACCCCTTTATTACACCATGCATGTGCACACACATGTGCACACATACACACAAGTTTAAAATACATAGTAAGCTTGAATTTAAGCACTAGGAATATAAAGCTTTTGAAGATAATCTAGAAATAAATTTTTGAGACTTTAGGTAGGCAATGGATATAACATCAAAACCAAGATCAGCAATAAAAATATATAAATTGGACTTTGATACTATTTTAAAATTTATTGTAAATGCTATATTGAGAAAATGAAAAGATCACAACCACATGGCAGAACCTGCTCACAGACTGCAAATCACACATTTGTTAATCATGTTTCTCTTCCCTAAGACAGAGGACCAGATAAAAGCTACTTAAGAGAAATGGTTTATTTCAGCTCACTGTTCAGAGGGTTCAATCCATCATGGTGGAAAATATGATGGCTGACATAGCTTGATCTCTCACAGAAGGAGGTTGCCATGGCTGATTACATTTCAGTGGCAGACAGGAAGCATAAAGCTCAAATAGAAAGTGGAACTGGCCTTTAACTTTCAAAGGCCAGCCTCAGAGATCCACCTCCCCCTATCACAAAGGTTCCATACTTTACTGAAACAGTGTCATGGGCTAAGAATAAGGTGTTCAAATACATGAGCCTGTGGAGGAGATTTCACATTCAAATTGTAACAATGCATCTGTCTTAGTTAGGGTTTCTATTGCTATGAATGGACACCATGACCATGGCAACTCTTAGAAAGGACAACATTTAATTGTGGTGGCTAACTTACAGTTCAGAGGTTTAGTCCATTATCATCATGGCAAGACATGGCAGCATGCAGGCAGATATGGTCCTGGAGAGATAGCTGAGAGTCCTATAGCTTGCAGCAACAGGAAGTGGTGTGAGATACTGGGCAGTATCTTGAGCATAGGAAACCTCAAAGCCCACCCTCACAGTAACACACTTCCTCCAACAAGGTCATACCTACTACAACGAAGCCGCACCTCCTAATAGTGCCACTCCCTATGAACTTATTGGGGCCAATTGCATTCAAACTCTATCTAAAATATGTAAAGAAGTCTCACAATTCAACAACAAAAAAGATGAGTAATGAAAATAAACCAATGGTCTGATTAAAGGTTTTCAATAAATAAGAAAGGCTAAAAAACACATTAAAAATTTCCATAGAGCTAAGCATAAGAAAAACGTGAATAATAGCCAGAAAGATACCACTTCCCAACTACTGGAATATCTCTAGTCAAAAGACAAACAATAAATATGTTGCCAATGATATGGAGAAATTATTCTAGAACCTGCATTTTTTCTATTAGGAATGCACAAAGGTGCAGTCATTTCTGTAGACATTTTGGCTAGCCTTCAAGATGTTAAGCATAGTTGCCATATCCAGAAATGCTACATTTATCTACCTATGGGAAAAAGAATGATGGGCCTTCAAAGATCACTACCACACAACCTCTAAAGATTATGACCACCTTGGCTCACCTAGCAAGATAAATTTGTTCCTGTGACAAAGTTTTGGATCCTTGTGATAGAGAGATGAGCCTGAATTATCTGCTTGGGTCCCGGGCATCCTTATAACACAGAAACAGGAGAATCCAGAGGAGTTCATGCAGCAGAAGAAGAAAGAAGAAAGAATAACAGTAGCAGAAATAAAAATGAGAAGATGGAAGATAAAAGAAACGAACAGGAATGATGTCATTTCCTCTAGAAAGTGGGCCTCATTGGCCTAGTCTCTAGAAAAACAGCAGCACTCTTGCTTTCAGTAACTTATTACATTACAGTGTGCTGTTTCAGCAGAAGGAAGCTAATACAATACTCAAGATAAATGAAAACACATGTTCTCACAAATGCATGTGCTTGTCCTTGTAGCTTCATTCACAATAACCAAAAGTCAAACACAATGTAAATGTCCATCAACTGACAGATAAACAAAATATAGGATGGGTGAATAAGTGAATGTTATCTTCAATAAGAAGAGAAAAGTATTGATACATGTTGTATCATGGATAACCTTTGAAGACATGGTGCTAAGTGAAATAAACCAGTTATATACATGAAGTGCATGAGTGTACAATGGGAAAATCTTATAGGGATGAAAATTAATATGAGGCTGAAGGGAGACTAATATTTTGGAATTATAAAATGTTCTGAATTAAGTAATTATGATGCTTGTGAATATGGTAAAAAAAATCTACTGAATTATACATTAAGTACATGGATTTTTATATGAACTGTATCTTAATAAAGGATAAATAATAAATAAAATGCTCACCTCATTCTCCTTGAAGGTAAAGTGGTTTGAACACTCAGCAAAACATAAAAAATGTTTCTAACTGAATTTTATCATAGAAGAAGCTAATTCCAGAGCTAGTGGTAAGTTCACTTATTTATTCACTCAATAAAAAAATTCACATTTTACAATACCTGGCTGAACTCTGCCTGGGCTCTAGACCTTGAAGCCCACCAGAACAGACTAATGTGATTACCATTATGTTTATCCTATTCTCACAGGACATAGGTTTGCTTGTCTTACTCCCAACCAATCCCACATCTTAACTATGCAAAACTCCATCATTTCTAAAATTCTTACATAATAATCCCATGCTTTATAAATGGAGATTAGTTGAAGTTCATTTGTTGCCATAATTTGTATTTAAAATGTTTTCCAAAGACTAGCAAGAGCCAACTTAAGGAAATGATGGAGAGTTGAGTTTGGACTGAGCAGGTCTGAAATGGCTGCAACTTAGGAGGGCTTGCTGATGAACATGAAGAAAGGCGATCGGAATGTAGGCTTGGATTGAACCAAAAATTTATGTGGGATCACTCCATGAAAGATTAAGTGTGGGAAACCTGAGCTGTCACTTCCACTCTCTGCCCTACTACATGATTCATAGAACATGCATTTTTACTTAATAACTTAATTTTTAAAATGTGGTAGAATTGAAAATTTATGATGAACAGTCTAAAAGTATAATTTAAATATAATATATACATATGCATGTGCTGCATTCCAGAACCCAGAAACAACCTAGATGCCCTTCAACTGAAGAATGGATAAAGAAAATATGGTACATTTACACAATGGAATATTACGCAGCAGTAAAAAACAATGCCATCATGAAATTTGTAGGCAAATGGATGAAACTAGAAAAAATCATGCTGAGTGAGGTAACCCAGACCCAGAAAGACAAATATGGTATGTACACACTCATAAATGAATATTCGATGCAAAGCAAAGGATAACCAGGATATAAACCACAACACCAGAGGAGCTAGGTAAAGAGGAGGACCCTGAGAGGGACACACATGGATCGCCCCAGGAAGGGAAAAGGGTTAAGATCTCCTGGGTAAACTGGGAGGGTGGGGGTTAGGAACATGAGGGCTTGAGATGGCCAAGTTTGGGGAGGGACAGAAAGGGAAAATAATGAAAGAGATATCTTGACAGAATGAGCCATTGTGAGGTTAGGGAGAAATCTGGTGCTAGGGAAATCCCCAGGAACCCACAAGAATGTCCCCAGCTAAGACTCATAGCAATGGTAGAGAGGGTACTTGAACTAGCCTTCCTCTGTACTCAGACAGATGTTTACCCTAATTGTTATCATAGAACCTACATCCAGCAACTGATGGAAGCAGATCCAGAGACCCACAGCCAAGCACTTGGCCAAGCTCCTGGAGTTCAGTTGAACAGAGGGAGGAGAGACTATAAGAGCAATGGGGGACAAGATCATGATGGGAAAAACCACAGACAGCTGACCCAAGCTAGTGAAAGCCCACAGGCTCTGGACTGACAGCTGGGGAGCCTGCATGGAACCTCACTAGGCCCCTTGATGAAAGTGACAGATATGTGGCTTGATCAGTTTGTGAGTGCCCTGGCAATAGGACCAGGATTCATCCTGAGTACATGAACTGTCTTTTTTAGCGCTCATTCCCTATGGTGCCATGCCTTACTCAGCCTTGATACAGTGGGGAGGGGCTTTGGGCCTGCCTCAGCTTGGTTTACCAGCCTATGTTGAATACTTAAGTGAGGCCTTACCCCCTATGAGTGAGTGGGGGTGGGATGAAGGACGTGGGGGGAGGAGGAGAAGGGGAGGGAGGGAGAACAGTGGGCAGTATGTAATAAAGAAGTAAACCTTAGGGGGGAAAAAAAAGAAAAGAAAGGAGCATTCTCAAAGATAAGACACCTAAGTATTTTTTATTAGGGAAAGTATGGGTCCCAATCAACCAGGTCTAAGTTCAATTGTAAAATATAACAGGGGTTTACATTTGCACAGTGAATATGTGTATGCATGTATGTATGTATGTATATTCACTATCATTTTACAGTATTAAAAGTAAGTCTTAATAATTCAAGGTTCAGAAACTTGGTAAATATTAGCACTTTGTGAGTGGTAGGGAACCATGGCCAGATGTATCTGATTCTAAAGTTTATAATTTTCCCTAACAAAAGCAGCCAACTTTTACAGTAGCTGTTCAATAAATATTGATGAACATATGGCAAATCATCATGGCAGAAGCAGTGAGTATCCACCAGGGATCCAAACACTCTTGAGTTTCCTACCCCCTCTTCAGGTAAAACTGAGGCCATGTGACTAGGTTCTCACCTGGTACAGGGCACATGTCTTGGCTGCAGGATGGAGGCAGACTCTGCCAGAACAAGATGCAAATATCATGAGAAAACAAACTCTTAGTTAAACCACTGTGCTTTTAAGATCGGTCTGTTGCTAATTATTGTGAATAATAAGATACCTGAACCAATGAGTGTAAGAAATAGATGATAAGCTAGTCTGAGGTTTATCAAATATTACACAGGTGCAATGTCACTGCTACTCTTGGATGGGTCAGTCAAGGTCACTGCTGTTAGAGGAGATGCCCTGAATCCTTCATCCTTGAACACCTGTACTGAGAACTGTGATTTCAAGATGAAAATATCTTTTAACTTTCTTGATGATTTTCTAGAACTCTAGTGTTAAATAATCATGACACTCAAACTATTCTCTGAGCTTTAATATTCATTTAATGGGGCTTGTTGGCCCCATTTTTTGACCCCAGATGCCAATTTAAACAGAGCACATTACCCTTCTAGTTATTTTTACATGATAAATTTTTCATAGTCAGCTTAAGGCATAGAAAAGAGTCATAATTTAGAGGTGCTGCAGATGCCATTGATCTACTAATCAATCGGAGACATGATTGAAATTCTAGATTTCTCCCCTTTTCTCCAACTCAGGTTTGTGGGGAGTGGGAAGTCACCTGTAGGAATGTAGGAATGGGGAGCTCTCTAGCTCCCTTAGCTTTTGACCCAGTGAGGTGAGAGTCTGCGAAGGAGCCAAAGATAAAAGGAATGAGAATGTTCTTCATTAATCTCTCTCTCTCTCTCTCTCTCTCTCTCTCTCTCTCTCTCTCTCTCTCTCTCTCTCTCTCTCTCTCTCCTCTTCCGCCCTCCCATGTATGTGTTTTGTGGGTTCTTTAGAGAGTCCTGTTCACACTTCCATTAACTGCAAAACATACATCTTTCTCCCAGTTCCTTCCAGGATCTTTCCTTACCCTCTAAATCTATCCTTTACCTCTCTCCCTTTCTGTGGGCTGGTGCCTTGACCTGGACTGAGGTTGGCCCTGCAACATTTTCCCAAGCCTGTAGCCTACCCAGTTCATGCATAAATAAATAAATAGATAGATAGATAGATAGATAGATAGATAGATAGATAGATAGATAAAATTTTAAAAAAGAAAAAATAAGTTTCCTTTTCAAATTCAAATTTTTTCTCTTTAAATTAGTAACTAAATAAACAAGCAAACAACACTAACCATTTGGACAATGTAGGAAGCACAGGAGTCTTATAATTTTTAAAAATGTTATCCATATGAGTGTTTTGTCTGCATGTATGTATGTACATTGTGAAGTTCAGAAGAAGACATCAGATTCCCCTGGGACTGGGATCATGGATAGTTGTGAGCCACCATGTTGGTGCTGGGAACTGAATACTGGCCCTCTTGGTTCTCTACAAGAGCAGTAAGTGTCCTTAACTGCTGAGCCATCTCTCAGTCCTGGGTCATATAATTTTTTGGCCATCTCCTTTGGACATATCTTCCCCTCCCTTTAGAATCTCTTCTCAGAGTGTTACAAATAGCCTTCTAATGTTCAGTTAAACATACAGATCATCACTGAGGACAAATCTAGAGAGTTAAGAGTTTGGGGGAGGGGAAGGAAGTGGGTGCTTTTACTTCCTACTGCATAGTTTTGGAAGTTAGTGGTTTTTGCTATAGTAATTGCTTAATAGTATTTGCCCTAGAAAAAAAAATGGTTGCAACTCAATTTGTTACTCCTCTTGGGAATGTTTATATTTGTTAATGTATTGCCCAAATAATAAGATATAAATATTTTAAAACTGATTTTACTACAAAAAAATCAAAGATATAAAAGAGATGATGTTGAATAACTCCCACAAGATCGTGAGCCACTGTGATTTTTCTGCAATTACAATGAGGAGGTAGCTGGCCACAGGCACTGGGATCCCCAACATCATCTTACAAGTATGTCATAATTTATGTAAAGATTCTCATGTCTTCCATCTGGGTGAGACTCTTCACATCACTAATAAATTCCCTGGACCAATGTGTCAAAATTATCATATTTTAATAAGCAATAACATTTCTGAAGAGCAAAGATAACATTATAATGTTTCCTTACCAAGCATGGGATAGGTGCACAACAAATGTTCATGGTGTTTTCCCAGCACTGACTTTCTCATACCATCTTTGCTTGATGTCCCCCAGTTGATTCCCTGAGGTAACCCATCACAGAGAAATCTGGGTTTCTGTTCTGTCTCTTCCATGGCTTGTCCTAACAGGGTGAGTCTTAGTTACGATAGCTTCCTGCTTCTACTTCAAATTTTCTAACTTTGGAAAGGGAGACAATGATGCATCCTTTTCCACATATAAGTGAGAGAAGAAATGAGCAGACTCAAGTACCAATTTTCATAACACGCTAGAATAAGAACAAAATGGCACCCTTTCAACTAGAATCCTAAGAACTAATTTACTGAGTATGGTGAGCCAAAGTGATGTCATGGACCATTACAGAATCACAAGGAAGCAGAAGACTCCACTTCAGCTGCCCCCTTCAATACTATAAAAACCTCACTGCTATTTTGGAATGTACACCCCCACTCCAGTTATGACACCATCTTGGTTTGGTGCTAAATGTCTCCTCAAACCACAAGGCTGTGGGTGAAGACATCAGCTCTGGCTCCTTGCAGCTTCCAACCCAACTTGTGGGGATGATAACAGCAGACAGGGGTTGATGAGATGGGTGTTAAAATTGAACCAAGTTCCAAACTCACCCAGCTTAGAAAATGCTTCTCAGACTTCCAGATGGAGTGGAGCTTCAGCCACCACAACGACACAGTCTGGGAGAGGGAAGCAGACTCCAGGAGCAGAGTCTCCAAGGGTGCAATACATCCACGTCTAGACAGATACTTGCAAGTTCCATAGCCCATGAGGTGAGGAAGCCAAGAACTAGAAGTGAAAAGTGTGTGCTAGGGGAAATTCTCTAATTGTCAGTGTACATTTGTATGTTGGATAACTCCTTCACAATGCTGTGTCTCCCTTGGGGAATCAATGGTTTCCTCAATGTTTGTTAGAATAATCTGGACTTTTAGGTGACTGGGGTAGTATCCTAAAGCAAGATCACAGAAGTAAGGTCAACCATGGTGTCACATGCCTCTAAGTTCAGTACTTGGGGGTGTGGAATTGGGTGGATGGGGAGTATAAGGTCCATTATGTAATGAGTTCAGTGACAGCTCAGATGTGTGAGATTTCAGAAGTAGACTTTGAGATGAAGTTTTCAAAATTTCATTAGGCTTCTCATGATCATTAGGATTCAGAATCACAAGCATGCATAGGGAGATAGAAGAAGAAGGAAAGAAAGAGAGGGAGGGAGGGAGAGAGAGAGAGGGAAGGAAGAAGAAAAAGAGGGTCAACCCCACAGAGGGCAATTTGGCTTGATATTACAAGCAGAGATATCCAGACACTGGGATCACACCTCAGATTTTACTAGGTGAGAGAGCTAAAGTGCTGATATTATTGTATCAGCTACCATCAAAGACTGCCCTGGGGTAAGTTTGGAGGGGTGTGCTCCAGGCCTTTGAACTTTTTCAGACATACAGAGCAAGCATGGTTGAAGATGGCATTGCAAGACTAAAAGCCTATGGGTATTGCCAGACAAGGAAAGGACCCAAAGGGTTATGAATTTGGCAGCCACAGCATCTACTCTGGAAGGACCACAGTCTATAAAAGGTCTAGAGGCTACTTCAGGACAGAATATGAGCTTTTTCCACAAAACCCTAGTGTCTGCTCATCGTTCTACCAAGTTTCTGACTTGCTCCTCTTAGCCATGTTGGATGTAATTCTCTAATGCTGCAAATTTAGAGACATGTTCTGGTTATGCTCCACTGTTCCTCTGGTGTGTGTGTGTGTGTGTGTGTGTGTGTGTGTGTGTGTGTGTGTGTGTGTGTGTGTGTGTAGGTCGTAGGTCAGAGGTCAACATTAGATGCCTTCCGCAATCACTCACCACCTTAATTTTGAGACAGTCTCTCATTGAACCTGGAAGTTCACTGACTGGCTTGAATTACTGGGCAGCAAGGCCCTGGGATTCTCCTATCCCTGCCTCTCCAAGGCTATTTTTGTAAAGTGAGTGGCAGAACTCTGAACTTGGGTCCTCATACTTGCATAGCAAGGGTGTCACAGACTGAGCATCTTCCTGTCCCTCTCTGTATTCTTTTTCCTCTCTGCTACCACTTTCTAGGCAATCAGTCATCTTTGTAGCATCTTTAACACAAGCATGAGTTTTTTCTAGGAGCTTCAATTCATGCCTAGTAGTTAGGTGTGACTTTCTTGCCTTGAGCTACCCATGTTTCTATGTAAAAACAATGGTTCAGTTTTTAAAAGCAATTAGTCTTTAAAAAAGGCAATGAAAACAAATTTGGAGAAAATTTTCAATTAAATCAACCTTATTCAAGGGGATAAAATCCCTGTTATTAACAGAATCATACAAGATTCCAAAATTTCATTCAAACTCCTTAAGGTTTAATGCCTTGATTGCTTTATTGTAGTTAAAATTCATTTTTTCTTTTATTGAAAGTCTTTCCTCATACAATATATTCTTATCATAGTTTCCCCTCCCTCAACTCCTCCCAGTTCATCCCCTCTCCCCTCCCGTCCAGATCTACTCCCTTTCTGTCTCTCATTAGAAAAGAACAATTTCTAGGAGATAACAATCAAACATGACAAATTAAATATAATAAGATGAAAAACTATCATATCAAAGTTGGGCATGGCTACCCAACAAGAGGAAAAGAGTCCCAAGAGCAGGCACAAGAATCAGAGACCTAGTCGTTCTCACAGTCAGGAGTCCCGCAAAAATACTAAGCTAAAAGTTGTAATATATATTCAGGGGGCAGGTGCAGACCTGTGTAGGCCCTGTGCTTGCTACTTCAGTCTCTGGGAGCTCATATGCACCTTGCTTGGTTACTTCAGAGGGCCTTGCTCTCCTGGTGTCCTCTATCCCCTCTCATTCTTACAATCTCTCTGCTTCCTCTTCCATGGGATTTCCTGAGCTCTGGATGGAAGGATTTAATGGGCATATCCAATTTAGACTCTCTCTCTACATAATGTCTGGCTGTGGATCTCTGCATCTGATCCCCTTTGCTGACAGAGGAAGCCTCTCTGATGAGGACTGGATAAGGCACTGACCTATAAGTTTAACTGAATATCATTAGGAATCATTTTATTGATTTTTTTCCTTAGAGCAGTGTCAGGTGTCAGTTCCTTCTCATGGAATGGGCCTTAGGTCAAATCAGACATTGGTTGGCTACTTCCACAAGTTCTGTGCCAGTATTGCCTTAGCAGTGCCCTGGTGGGATTTTTAGGGTCACTTATGTATACTATCATGTCATCTGCAAATAACAACAAAACTTTGGCTTGTTCCTTTCCAATTTGTATCACACTCATCTCCTTCAGTTGTCTTACTGTTCTAGCTAAAACTTCAAGTACTATATTGAATAGATATGGACAGAGAGGACAACCTTGTCTTATTCCCGATTTTAGTGGAAATGTTTTGAGTTTCTCTTCATTTAAAATGATGTTAACTATGGGCTTGCTGTAAACTGCCTTTATCATGTTGAGGTTTGTTCCTTGTATCTCTAGTCTTTCCAGAACTTTTATCATAAAGAGATGTTAACTTTTGTCAAAGGCTTTTTGTGCCTGGCTACAATAGATGGCCAGTTAATATTCTGTATTCCCCATTACTAAGAGTCCTTTGGATCACCTTCACATATTCAAGAAGGTTCCACTGTACTAGGTTTGCACACCATCCCCCAAATGCCCCCCAATTCCAGCTGTCCTCTCCCCACACTCTCTCCCTCCACCCAATCTCCCCCAAAACTGATTCCCTCCCACTCTCACCCACACTGATGCCCAGTCTGCCCCTAAAATCTATTTTATTCCCCCTTCCCAGGGAGATTCCTATATCCCCCCCAATTCTCCTCCTCTTAACCTAACCTCTCTGGGTCTATGGGTTGAAGATTGGTTATCATTTACTTAATGGCTAATATCCCCCTATAAGTGAATGCATACCATATTTGTATTTCTGAGTTTGGGTTATCTCATTCAGGATAATATTTTCTAGTTCCATCCATTTGCCTGAAAATTTCTTGATGTCATTTTTTTAACAGCTGAGTAGTACTTCATTGTGCAAATATACCACACGTTTTAATCCTTTTTTTCTGTTGAGGGACATCTGGGTTTTTTCCAGTTTCTGGCTATTATGAATAAAGCCACAATGAACAATGTTGAGTAAGTGTCCTTATAGTAGGATGGAGCATCCTTTGAGTATATGCCCAAGAGTGGTATGACTAGGTCTTGAAGCAGATCAATTCCCAATTTCTGAAGAACTGCCATGTTGATTTTCATAGTGGCTGTACAAGTTTGCACTCCCACCAACAATGGAGACGTGTTCCCTTTGCTCTACATCCTCGTCAGCACAAGCTGTCATTATGTTATTGATCTTAGCCATTCTGACAGGTGTAAAATCTCAAAGTAAACTAAAGGATACTCCCAGAAGCCTTTGAAAGGCTCATGAATGCAGTCAGAGGGCAGGGGTATGCAGTCAGAGGGCAGGGGTAATCCCTCCCTCCTACTATGCTTACAGAACCTTGAGGAGACTCACCCTAATGGCGCTCAATTGTCAGTAAGCCCAATCTTCAACACAATGCTGCCCCTGCTTTTTTTTTTTAAGTACAGAAGATTGATAGAGAACTGATTCATGAAACACAAGGGAAGGAGACAGCCACCAAAAAAATTCAGACTGTGGTGGCCCTCTAAACATAATGAAGCACAGAAAAAAAACAACAACACCTTTCCTCACATATCTATCAGTATTAGCTTGAGGAATCAATGGGCAGAAAGAAATAACATTTTTAGCCTTATTTATTTTTTTCATAGAACGCTGGGTTTATTTTTTTAGTTTGGAGGTATCAAAATAAAAGGTATTTTTTTATTCTAACCACAGACATATAGTTAGAAAAGAAACAACAAGTTATTAAATGTCTACTCTGGAGAAATACAAAATAAATAAGACATGGATCTCAGCCTTGGATTCTTATACACTAAGGAAATTAAACACACACTCATGAAATAATTTGAGGGGATGAAAATGTGCAAGTGAAAAATAATGCTGGCAGTAATCCATAGAGGGAAACAAGCCCCATGCAAAGCAAATAACCCACCTAGGAAGGGCAGAGCCCTTGCCTGATGCTGGGAACCTAGAAGCACTGTGCTTCTAAGGGCCAATCCCACATTTACATAAGTTGACAAGCAGAGCTGGGAAATTTTCCCATTTTGAGGTCTGAATTTAGTTCTTTGCTCTGGTTATCTGCAAATTACTTTCAGTGAAGGTTATCTTAGTTGTTGAGCTTAGACTGTTGGGGAGTTAATTTAAATGATTTTTCATTCCAAGTTCATATAGGTGCTTTGTAATTGTTATATTGACTTTTGTGTTTGTCAATTTTCTATTATTGAAACAAAATGCCAGATATGACTAAGGATTTTTTAAAATTTTCACACTTTTTAGGGTGTGTGTGTGTACATGTGTGTGTGTGTGTGTGTGTGTGTGTGTGTGTGTGTGTGTGTGTGTATGTGTGTGCCTGTGTGCACACACACATGCCGTGGCACATGTGTGGATGTTAGAAGATAACTTGTGAGAGTCACTTCTCTCCCACCATGTGAGTCACAGGAACCTGGGCCATCGGTCTCATAGGCCCAGATAAAGAGCTCTTAAGCAGAAAAGATTTATTTGGCTCACAGTTTTCAGGGCCCCAGTTCTGAATCACTTGACCCTGTGACTTCAGGCCTGTAGTGAGCCACCAAATCATGGATGAAGTGCATGGTGAGACAAAACTACTCACTTCATGGTCAGAATGCAAAGGCGAGTGAGGAAGAGACCAGGGTTCCTGAGTCCCCATCGAGGACACTGCCCCCAACAACCCAACTTCCTTCCACTAGGCTCTGCACCCTTAGGCTCCTACTGCCACCCAGTAATGTCCTCCAGATCAAGTTTTAACATGTTTGACAGGCTTTTAGGGAATATCCAAACTATAGAAAACTGGATTTGTAAAACTTCTTATCCTTGATATGTAATGGAGAATTAAGTAAAGGCAGGAAGTGTGAAAAGAGTAGAAAGAATGGGCTTTAGGAAAGGGAGACTTATATACTAAGATCAGCAACTGGACACACATAATCCCTATCCTCTCATGAAGCATGGAATCCTAAGCTGGGTGTTTGCTCCTCACATCTGTTGTTCACGGATAGGGACACTACCTGTACTAGTTTGAATGTTATTGGCCCCCATAAGCTCGTAGAGAGTAGCACTATTAGGAGGTGTGGCCTTGTTGGAGGACGTGTGTCACTGTGGGGGCGGGCTTTGAGTTCTCCTATGCTCCAGCTACACCCAATGTGAACTCAGACTCCTTCCTGTTACCTGCAGATCAAGATATAGAGCACTCAGCTCCTTCTGCAGCACTATGTCTGCCTGCATGCTGCCTTGCTGCCCACTGTGATGATAATGGACTAAACCTCTGAACTGTAAGTGAACCACCACAATTAAATGTTTTTCTTTATAAGAGTTGTGGTCGTGGTATGTCTTCACAGCATTGGAAACCTTACTGTCTTTGTGGGGTGAGTGGCTAATAGCTCTGAATGTGAGGAATAATCAGAAAGAACTGACAAGCTGCCCACAAGTTCAGCTATAGGCAAGGCCACCTGAGAACATCAGGTGTGCAACTGAACTCAGTCCTGTGGGAAGCTGAGTTAATGCAGGAGACTCTGTTATCAGAGCCTGGGAGGCCTTGATCCTGGCAAGTCCACTACCACCAGGGGCTTTTACCCTTCTAAGCACCAACTAGAAAATTCTTACTCTACCATTGTAGAAAACAGGGCACATTTTGGACTGGGGCAAAGTTGGTCAGAAGATATTAATTTTCAGTTAGGCAGGAGAAATAATTTTTTATTTATTAAAGAAACAATGGCCATGGATTTGAAAAGGGGTACAGGAGGTGCTGGAGGGGGAAATGATGTAAATGTAGTACATATATGAAATTTTAAAAATAAAATATTTTTAAAAGAAGTGAAGAGCAGCTGCCTCTCTAGGCTCCCAACTCTATGATGTTTTTCTCAAGTGTTTGGGGCCAAGTAACTGTGGACTGACCCCCTCTCAAGCCAGGAACCAAAATAAATATTTTCTCACTTAAATTTTTCATGTCAAGAATTCTATCATAGCAACTAGAAAGCTAATTACAACACAGAGCTCTTAAATATTTAGCCCACTGTTCCTTCAATACATACACTTTGAAAAAGCTGATGTCATATAGAAGTATTCTTTGATTTAGCTAAGCCTTGTAAACACCCTCAAAGGATACAAAGATGTGGTGAGAACTTAAGAAAGGGGGAAATTTGTTCCCTTATTTTTTAACCTCTGTTATAACTAAACAGAAGAGTTACTGCTTTTCTTGGTGGGGACTGGTGCAAATATGACCACTCTGGGTGATGAGTGTTTGGATGACAGGTCAACCGTGAACAGCTGTAGCAACCTGGTGAGTCACCCACTTCAGACACCCAAGTAATGCCATCACCCAGGCCCTGCTCATGGGTCACCCAGACTCTCCCTCCATAATGTGGAAGGCCAGACTGCTTGTTCACAGCCTCCTTCTCAGGAACACTTCTTTGTTTACATAGCTGGGTGGGTGATAGCTTTTGCCTGTAGGAACTGGATTCATCCTCAGCCTCACTCACACTGTGGTTGTTTGTTTCTTGGCTCTTTTGAGGGGCCCACCACCCAGCTCCCAAATAAATCACCAGAGGCTTATTCTTACTTATAAATGCCCAGCCTTTGCTTGGCTTCTTTCTTGCTAGCTTTCCTTAACTTCAATTTATCCCACCTACCTTTTGCCTCTGGGCTTTTCCCAATCTCTTACTTGTGCATCCAGGTGGCTGGCCCCTGATGTCCTCCTCCTTCTCTGGCTACTTCCTTTTTTCTCCAAGATTTCTCCTTCTGTATATTCTCTCTGCCTGCCAGATTTGCCTAACGTTTCTCCTGCTTCACTATTGGCCATCCAGTTCTTTGTTAGACCATTGTGCTATGGGATGGTCTGCTGTGGGACTGGCAGGTGAGAGAGATTTGTCCTGACTGTGGGCCAGGCAGGAAAACTCTAGCTACAAATGGTGCCCAATGAGTTGGCAAGAGTTTCCACCTAAAACCTGAGAAAAGATTCTAAAACAGAGCTAAAAACAGCTTCCTAATTGTCTCTCTCAAATGAGCGGCAGCTGCCGGTTTGAGCTATTGGTGGGGTTTGAGCTACTGGTGGGTTCCTAGCGTGCACGCTAGACCTGCAGTATGGTGGGAATGAGGCCTCTGCAAGTGGCACATTAAGCTGCATGGTGGATTTAGCCTTTGCTAGTATAAAACAAAAAAAGAGGTTTTTGGGCTACACGCTGCTTGGATAAAAGCATAGAGACCCACAATAGCTCCCAGAGCTGGTGGAAAACGTACCACCGCCATGTTGGGAAGCTGAGGTGGGTGGAGCCTGCAGCCACAGCTGCTGCAGTTTAAAGCAATAGATTCACAATAAGACAGATTCAGATGTAATAGTTTACAATGTGTGTAAAATATATGTAGGCTTGAAAGAGACAAAAAAGGTGATATATACAGTTATATAAACAAATACATAGTTTTAAAAAATAAAGTCTTTAAAGAGACAGTAAAATTAATATAAAAAATAAGCCACATGAAGATGAATATTACACAGAGAATCTGGATTGTGTTGTCTTTGGGATTTTTAACTGCAGAAAAACATTTGATCATAAAAGATGTTGAGTTAAACCAATATGTATATTTTAAAGATACCTTGACTCCAAAATTTGGATGTAAGGATGTGTTGCTTTGGAAAGGAGACTGCTTTTGTTCCCACAGAAAGCCAAAGGCTATGGATTTGTTCCAGATTGAGATACATCAGGTTTGACCAGCCAAGACCCCCTGAAAGGTCTCCAATGACACCATGGCCCAGATGATCCAACATCCAGAATGGTTTCAAGGCAACTGGCTCAGACAATACAGCCTCATGGACTATTCCATAATCCTAAAATTTTCTTTGTGTTCCCATAAGATACAGTGCCCCCCTCCAGCAGGAAGTAGTAAGAGAAGCTATGCCCAAATTCCCAAATTATATGTAATTTTACTTTGTTAAGGTTAAAACCTTCCTTTTTGGAAAAAAAAAAAAGAAAGAAAGAAAAGGGGAAGTACTGTGGGATAGTCTGTATGTCAAGTGTGTTGCTGATTGGTCAGCAAATAAATCACTGATTGGCCAGTGGCCAGGCAGGAAGTATAGGCGGGACAAGGAGGAGAATAAAGCTGGGAAGTGGGAGGCTGAGTGGGAGAGACACTGCCAGCCACCACGATGACAAACAGCATGTGAAGATGCCGGTAAGCCATGAGCGACGTGGCAAGGTATAGATTTATAGAAATGGATTAATTTAAGCTGTAAGAACAGTTAGCAAGAAGCCTGCCATGGCCATACAGTTTGTAACCAATATAAGTCTCTGTGTTTACTTGGTTGGGTCTGAGCGGCTGTAGGACTGGCAGGTGAGAGAGATTTGTCCTGACTGTGGGCCAGGCAGGAAAACTCTAGCTACACCATTGGGTGTTTTAGACAAGCACAATAACCACAGCTTCACAGAGTTAAACAAATGCAACATAAACAAAAGTAATATTCCCCAACATTTTCCATTTAATGCTATTTGCTCTACATTTCCTATGGAGAGAATCACCCTTTTCCAGCATCCTGGCTGACTCGTGTGTTCCCTCTTACTCTAGCAAGAATGGGCTCTAACATGATGTAAATCAGGAAAGAGAGATGTCTTTTCTGCACGTATCAGATTTGGCCTGTTGAGCTTACTTCAGCTCATAACCTCTGGCAGAGTTACCAAATGATACATGGACAAATTGCTGATGAGTAGAAAATAATCATTCAGAAAAGAAGTTAGGCTGAGTGCTGGTGGTGCACGCCTTTAATCCCAGCACTCGGGAGGCAGTGGCAGGTGGATTGGATCTCTATGAGTTCAAAGCCATTCTTGTCTACAGAGCGAGTTTCAGAACATCTAGGGCTGTTCCACAGAGAAACCCTGTCTCAAAAAACAAAACAAAAAAAAAAGGGGGAGCTGGCTTTGGGTCCAACACTACATCAGTTTCAGAGAAACCCATGTGCAAATTTCTTAGATTTACAGCTGGTAACCATTTTATTCTTACCCTCACAGAAGAATAATGGTCTTAAGAAGATCAAATGCACACTGTGATTAAAATAACACCTTTCAAACATGCAGAAGCACTCATGTTTAAAAATAGAAATGATTAGCAAAGTTTAAATACAATGATCTAGTAATCCCAGCAAACCATAGCACATATTAGTATTAAGTTATAGAGGATCTGAAAAGAATTCATGCCTCTCTAATTAATCTAATCCTGTTCCATCACTCTAGAGATATTATTTCATTCTGAAAACCTTATGGGGAGAATATTTCATGGTACCTTACCAATATCTCCAACAACAACATTCATATTGATACTGAACAATACAGACATTGGCCTCTACCATTGTTCTAGTAGTCAGCCTATTTCTTTCTCCTATAGGGCTAATTCAACAATACAGTCATTCATAAGTTTTTCATTTGAATGTAATATTATGTGTTGTGGCTTCACCCTCTTATTTTTCTTAATGGAGTTGAAGCCAGTGGTGGTTTAATGAGGAATGTGCTGTGGAATACTGCTTTTGTATACTGGTTTAATAAAATGCTGATTGGCCAGTGCCAGGCAGGAAGTATAGCAGGATAAGCAGACAAGGAGAACTCTGGGAAGAGGAAGGCTGAGTCAGGAGATGCCAGCCCGCTGTCCAGGGAGCAGCATGTAATAGCACACAGGTAAAGCCATGGAACATGTGGCGACATATAGATGAACAGAAATGGGCTGAGTTTAAATGTAAGAACTAGTCAGTGGGGAGACTGAGCTAGTGGCCGAGCAGTTTTAATTAATATAAGCCTGTGTGTTTACTTGGGTCTGAGCGGGCTGCGGACCGGGTGGAACACAGGAAAAACTTCCAGCTACAGGAATGTCTTCTATGTGCTTGGGCATTTGAATATCTGCTCACTGGTTGGTGACACTGTTTGGGAAGGTTTAGAAGGAACAGAGTTGCTGGAGGGATTAAGTCACTGGCAGAAAGATTTCAGAGCTCATAGACTTGCCCTACTTTCATTTTGCTCTCTCTGCTTTGTGTTTTCAGTTGAAGATGTGAACTCCCAGGTTTCCGATGCCATGCCTGTCACTTGCTGTCACACCTCTGCAACATGATAGACCCTTATTCTTCTGGACCCTTAAGCCAAACTTTCTTCCCTAAGTGGCTATGGCCATGATGTTTTATCACAACAAAAGAAAAGTAACTAATACTGAAGCTCACACTAGAGAGGAGGTTGTTGCTGTGAAGAATCTGATCATGTTGCTTTTTGGAGGAATGTGGAAGACCTTAAAACTTTGGGCTAGAAAATTAATTGAAGGCTGTAAACAGAGCTCAGTGGGGACACTATAGTAAGTTCCTGGAAGACAATAGTGTTGAGAGAAAAGTGGACTGCAGAGACCCAGCTCATCAGTGTTCAGAGGAAAGCAAAGACTTTAAATGGGTTAGAGGTCATTCCCAAGAATGTGGCTGCCTTTTGCCTTTGTTCTAAGAACTTGTCTGAGGCTAAATTAAAATTTAATTTTTCTTTGATGAAAAAAGTTCCTTTAAAATTTTTTAAAATTATATTTATTCATTTGATTTTATATGTGTTTTGCCTGCAAGTGTGTATGTGTAATGTATGAATGCTTGATGTCCCTGGAGGTCAGAAAAGGGCAGTGGATGCCTTGGAACTAGAGGTACAGATGGTTGTGAACCATCATATGGTTACTGAAAGTCAAACTTGGGTCCTCTGCAAGAGCAACAACTACTCTTAGCCACTAAACCATCAATCTCTCCAGACTATAGTGAAGGAAATTCCAATACTTCATAATATTAAGTATGTAGAGTGATTATTATTGATTATGCTTATGCAGGTCTACAGTGAAACAAGTGGGGCAGAAAGAAATACAAAGTGTATAGTTTGGAGAGAAAAAAGAGCTCTAGGTAACTGGCTTAATGTGCCCCCCAAGACTTGTCCTGAAACAGGCTGTAATAGTTATGGAAATCAGCACCATCAAGGAGAGAGGCCTTCCAGCAACTAAAATAGGAGAGGTACCTGGAGACCAAGACCACACCCAGATAAGCCTCCATCCAATAGAAGAGAACCTGGCGAGGGCGGTCTGCTCCTAGAAAGCCAGTGTAAAATTTGCAGCAAATGTGATTTCCAGGCAGCTAGTGTCCATCTCCAACAACCAGACTTGGCAGTGAAGGATGCAAGAGTGAAGGGATCATGGATTATTCCTCTGGGGTTTCAGAGAGCTGCTGTAGCCAGGCATCATGTGTCAGGAGAGACCCAGTGTAAAGGTTCTGAGAGGGGAGGAGACCCTGAGAGGTCACTGCATGAACCCTGGGGTTGCAGTGGAGATCTCAAGATGTTGGAGATGCTACAGTTATGAGGTATCTGTCAAGAAGAGCTACATACAGGGAGTGGAATCCACCCAAGGGAAAGATGTATGCTGCGGTCAGTGAAACTGGAAGGGAAGAGCCATCTATCTAATCCTTTAATATGTTATACAGAGCTACAGAATTTGGAACTTGCCCTGTTGGGTTCCCATCTTGCTTTGATCCAGTATTTCCCCCACTATGTCCCCATTTCTCCCTTTTGGAATGGGAATATATATATTCTATGCCATTGTATACTGGAAATATTTTACAGGGGGGTATAGTTAAGAAATTACCTTGTGATGGGCATGCCATTAGTTGATCAGGGAAACTCATTATGTGGTAAGAAAAACAAGGGGGCAGTGTATAACATTTAAATTGAATATAAAATATAAAATGTTATTGAAGATTCAAAAACAACTTTTTCAGTAGTGTTCGGAAAATTCCATTAAAATGAGTAAATATAAGCTTATTGCTAAGTTCAAGAGCAATAAAACGGTCGTAAACCTGGTGACTCTGCTGATGTACAAACACAGATCAATAGGCCGGAGGAGCCAAATAGTGGGCCCAGGCTGGACTCGTGTACCTGAACCAGCAGTGAATTTACTGTGGAGTAAAAAAACTTGGGCCCTTCACTTGTTTGCTCCCCCAAGGTCCCCCCATTGTTATGCATTTTGTGAAATTCTGTGAGAGTAAGCTATATTTGATTCAATCATCTAAGACCATAGCTCTGATGAATCTGACTCCACCCACTGTGACCCACTTATATTCTGGTATTGCAGCAACCATGAACAAATTCAGAGTCCAACTAAGAGAAAGTTCAACTTGGGATGTGCCATTTTCACTGAAATTTGGGAAAATGTTCCAAGAGTTTAAATGTATAGTTTAGAGAGGCTGGAATCCATAAATACTGAACAAAAAACCAAGCCAGCTGAAAGGACTTCTTGAACAAAAATGTTGAGTTTCAACAATCATAATTACAGCAGAATGAACTCTGTAGCTAAGGACAGTCTGCTGGCCCAAGAAGAGGAAGGGCCTTGACAAACTCCTCCTATATAAGTCAGTGCTAACCTTGAATTAAAAATTGAAAATTGGCTCAAGCATGATGACCAGAGTTTGATCTCTGGGACCCACATAGCAGAAGGAGAACACTGGCTCCTTCAAGTTGTCCTCAGGCCCCCATATGCAACCACAGCATGTGATGGCATGTGTGTGTACACACACATAAATAAAATAATGAATGTAATTTTAAAAAGAAAGGGCCTTGATTTTCCAAAGGTACTTTGGAACTTTGACTTTTAAATTGTATTGAAACTGCAAAAGACTATAGGGACTTTTGAAGTTGGACTAGATGCATTTTGCATCTTGATATGACTACAAGCGCACAGAAGCCAGGAAGTAGAATGCAGTGGTTTGAATGAGAATGTCCCCATTGGCTTGGGCATCTTGAACACTTGGTGCCCAGTTGGTGGTGCTGTTTGGAGAAGCTTAGGAAGTATGGCCTTTCTGGAGGAAGGCCACTGGGGGCAGAATTAGAGCATTCATTGCCTTGGCCCACTGTTAGTTCTCTGTTCGAGTTTGCAGTTGAAGATGTGATTTCTCAGCTTCCTGCTCCTCCTGCTCTGCTTGCCATGTTTCATCCGTGCCTCCCAGACATGATGGGCACTTACTTATCTCTCTTGAAACTGAAGCCAAAATAAACACTTTTTTCATAGATTACTTTTGGTCATGGTGTTTTATTACAACAACATAAAAGTAACTAATACAAGGCCCATTTTGTCATCAAAGTCATTTTTATGCCCCAAACCATAATGTTCAGTATTCAGTTCTTTCTTCTTTTAGCTTAGCTGTTCAGATCCATGAGCCTTTTCCCTTCAAAGCTCATCACCTCCTTCAATCCCTAGACTCTGGACAATCTTTATGCCAAAGGTACCTAGTAACTTGAAGACACACAACATCCTGGTAACTTCTGGATAATTTGGAAATAATGAGGGTCTCTCTTGGGTTGTTAAATTCCTCATTCCTATTAATTCTTCCTTGTGTATTTGATTTTTCCTAATATTGCACAATGTTTGCTGATTCATACTCAGCCACTCAGTGTGCAAACATGAAATCATTTCTTCTGGCCCCATGTAAGAAATGTAGGATTCTTTGTAACAGTTGGCGGTGGGGGGATGGGGGACATTGCTCCAGAATCTGCTGTTAACTTCTAGTTGTTTTCTTGTTCTCCATTGATAAAACAAACTCTCAAGAAAGATTCAAAAGTCAATCACAAACTTACAGCACTGAAGGTTGTCATGCTGGGAGTTAGTATGACTGAATAAATCCATGGTTTTCTATAATGCAGATGTTTGGAGAATGAAAGCCGACAGGGTTTTCCAGAAAACTATTTCAGTTGTGCCTTATGACATGATCGTGTAACTCATCCAACCACACTTAAAAGGCTTCACACACTCTCCCCTCTCTTGAAATCCCATAACTGCTGTGAGAACAGGCTTCCAAAGAGTAGAAATCATATTAAGCAGAGCCAGGTTATCCAGCTGAAGTCTGGACTACCTCTCAACCCATGTGCCTACTAGACAGATACATAAAAACATTGAGTGAATATAATCCATGTCTTGTCCTGGCTACTAGAACTGCTCAGTTGTCCTATGAGTTCTTGAGAAATCAAGAAGTTGTTGATGCTTTAATCTGCCATGTTTTTGGTGTGGTTTGTTATACAGCATTAGCTAGCTGATACATATCCCATACCTTCATTTCTATTTTGTTTTATCTTTTGAATGCATGAGCTACCTTTTCTCCCATGTTTCATCTTTGATACTGCCTAAGAACATAACTGCTGTGGGATGGTCTGTATGTCAAATGTGTTGCTGATTGGTCAATGAATAAATCACTGATTGGCAGTGGCCAGGCAGGAAGTATAGGCGGGACTAAAAGAGAGGAAAATTGAGAGAACAGGAAACTGGGAGAGACACTGTCAGCCGCCATCAGGACAAGGAAGATGTAAAGTACCGGTAAGCCACAAGCCACGTGGCAAGGTATAGATTAATAGAAATGGATTAATTTAAGCTGTAAGAACAGTTAGCAAGAAGCCTGCCACGGCCATACAGTTTGTAACCAAAATAAGTCTCTGTGTTTACTTGATCGGGTTTGAGCGGCTTGGGACTGGCGGGTGAGAGAGATTTGTCCTGACTGTGGGCCAGGCAGAAAAACTCTAGCAACAAATGGCGCCCAACGTGGGGCACGAGTTTCCACCTAAAAACTGAGAAAAAAGATTCTAAAATGGAGTTAAAAACAGTTCCTAATTGTTTCTCTCAAATGAGCGGCATCTGCCAGTTTGAGCTACTGGCAGGTTGCTGGCGTGCGCGCTCGACCTGCAGTATGGCGGGAATGAGGCCTCTACAAGTGGCACATTAAGCTACATTGTGGATTTAGCCTTTGCTAGTACAAAACAAAAGAGGTTTCTGGGCTACACGCTGCTTGGATAAAAGCATAGACCCACGATAGCTCCCAGAGCTGGTGGTAAAGTACCACGCCATGTTGGAAGCTGAGGTGGGCGGAGCCAGCAGCCACAGCTGCTGCAGCTTAAAGCAATAGATTCACAATAAGACAGATTCAGATATAATAGTTTAAAATGTGTGTAAAATATACGTAGGCTTAAAAGAGACAAAAAAAGGTGATATATACAGTATAGAAACAAATACATGGTTTTAAAAAATGAAGTCTTTAAAGAGACAGTAAAATTAATATAAAAAATAAGCCACGTAGAGATGACTATTACACAGAGAGTCTGGATTGTGTTGTCTTTGGGATTCTTAACTACAGAGAGATATTTGATTGTAAAGGAAGCTGAGTTAAACCAGTATGTATATTTTAAAGATACTTTGACTTCAAAATTTGGATGTAAGGATATGTTGCTTTGGAAAAGAGTCTCTTTTGTTTCCACAAAAAGCAAGAGGCTATGGATTTGTTCCAGATTAAGACACATCAGGTTTGACCAGCCAAGACCCCCTGAAAGGTCTCCGATGACACCATGGCCCAGATGATCCAACATCCAGAACCGTTTTGAGGCAACTGGCTCAGATGATACAGCCTCACGGACTACTCCATGATCCTAAAATTTTCTTTGTTTCCCCAGAAAATACAGCGCCCCCCTCCAGCAGGAAGTAGTAAGAGAAGCTATGCCCAAATTCCCAAATATACCAAGCTGACTTTGGAGATGTGTAAAGGTTAAAACCTTCCTTCTTAAGAAAAGAAAAGGGGAGGTGCTGTGGGATGGTCTGTATGTCAAATGTGTTGCTGATTGGTCAATGAATAAATCACTGATTGGCAGTGGCCAGGCAGGAAGTATAGGCGGGACTAAAAGAGAGGAAAATTGAGAGAACAGGAAGCTGGGAGAGAGAGACACTGTCAGCCGCCATCAGGACAAGGAAGATGTAAAGTACCGGTAAGCCACAAGCCACGTGGCAAGGTATAGATTAATAGAAATGGATTAATTTAAGCTGTAAGAACAGTTAGCAAGAAGCCTGCCACGGCCATACAGTTTGTAACCAAAATAAGTCTCTGTGTTTACTTGATCGGGTTTGAGCGGCTTGGGACTGGCGGGTGAGAGAGATTTGCCCTGACTGTGGGCCAGGCAGAAAAACTCTAACAACAAAAACTTCTCTTTTCTGATGAGAAGTTTGGTGCTCTATAATTGCAGATAAAATCTACACCAGTATGAATTCCAATTATGCCCTGGATCACAGAGAAAAAGTACTCAATGACTAAGAATAGATAGTACCTAGGCAGCTCCCGCACAGATGTTATCCTTCCCACCTTTCCTACTATAGGAGCATCACCTTCATCTGCCTAGTCATCCTCCCCAGTCAAAACCTAGGAGCAGCCCACAGCTTCTTTTCCCTTCTCATTGGGGAGCTAAGCTATTTGGTTCTAATTCCTCATCAGCTTTCACTGGCAACCTTTCCCTCCTCTTGATTCGACCCAAGTACATTCTGGTCACCTGCACTTAGTACCCAGATGGCAAGCTCACATTAAAATGGCCAAATGAGTCTGAGAGGTGACCAGGCCAGTATTTATTTCTATAAACAGTAGGGTTATTAAGGAAAGTTCCCAAAATGCCAGTTGCATTCACCAACATCAATGATAATTCAATAAAATCATCCTTTGTTGTCATTGTAATAGTGGTCACATGATGAAAAGTCTCAGTGTATGCAGGCTTCATTTTTACTACAAAGGAGTTGAGCACATTTGAGCTTGGCAGGAGTAATACATGAAAATAAACAAGAAGTTACTTTGGTGGTGCTTTGCAGTGGTTGTGGAGACTGGCAGCTCCCTGGAGCTTGCTGATTGACCAGTGAGCTCCAAGTTCAGTGAAAGACAAAATAAAGCAAAGAGTGACTAAGGAAAATACCTCAGATTGACTTCCAATCTCCACACACATGTACACCCACACCTAAAAACCCATATTCTCACACACATAAGTGTGCGAGCACAAATAGTTCACAAACTCAAAAGAATGCCAACTTTCTCTCTGTTAATAATTCTACGTAACTCCCCACTGTCACATTTAATATAAAAGTTCCAAAATCACGTCATTCCTAGGGTCTGGTTGCCTAAACATTAGCTGCCTGTACTTGCCACAGCCTCAGGAATCTCTGACAGTGGTCAGAGTAAAGTTTTAAAAGGCAGAATGCATTGTGTCGATGGGTCACAGCACCCTAAATCTAAAACAGGACTGCCTCCTGATATTTCATGTCCTTCCCTCCCAAAGGGAGCTGTAACCAGAAAGATGCCAAAAGAGGTCATCTTGGAGTTGGAGGTTCAGTTCCAGTCTCCTGGAGTACAGTCCTTCAGACTTTCTCTACATGTCACCTGCAATGCTGAGATCTCCCCCTGAGAACCAGACCACAGGAGCCACAGCCCTTGCTGGGAAACAAGCACTGGCTAGCCACAACTGTCTCTGAGGGATGTGCGTAAAGTTGTTACACTAAATACTTGAGTTATCTTAATTCTCGGGTGTGGAGAACTGGAGGGCAAATTTTAAACAAGTGAATAAGCAAACTGAGGTAAATGTGAGATGGCCAGTAGAGAGCCCCAAACTCCAGACCCTGAAGGAACTGCTGCCTTTTGGTGCCCTCAGCTTAGGGGTGCTCCCTGCCTTCCACATTCTCACTACTTTACAGTGCTGCATTGGTGACTCAGCCCCTTCATAGTTTTTCCCCCCAATCCTCAGCAATATTGTACCAGAAGTATTTTTATGATTATTTTATTTTATCATGAAGATAATGAAGGTTAGAGTAAGCTGGTGGATTCTCCAATGTCTTGAAGGTGATGGCAACACCCATTTCTATTTATTAGCCCCTTTCCGTTTTTTTAACCTGACAATCCTTGCTAAGTAGCTTCACTAATGACCTGTAGCAAGGAAGCAAAGGTCTAGTGGCTTGTTAAAAGTCATCTCGAGTACGTGGCCTTGCGTTTGCAGTCCTGTCTGCTGCCCTGAGACCTCCCTCCAGTTTCCTCAGCTCAGGTGCTTTTGTCTCCTTTGAGACTCTGAGAATTCAAGGACATAAAGTCAGAGCCTTATTATCTTGACCCTTATGCAGCCACCGTGGCCTTCTCCCATTCCTCTGAGCCCTGGCAGCCTTATCAAACTTCTCTGTGGTTGGCTATTGCATTAGGTGAAATTGAACTTGTGGCAATAGAGCAACTCCACAGATACTCTTTGCTGGAAGAGCATGTCATCCTCAGAACCTGACCCTGACCTTTGTGCTGCTACAACTCTGACCTTTCTGTACCTCACTAGCATGGAACATCCAGTGTTTCTGGGAAGTGCGTTGAATTTACCTAGTTTCTAGCAGACAGAAAGCTTAGCTCTCTCCCAACACCAATGGCTTTATGGTTGAAAATAAAAATTCCTAGTCTTTTCTTAGACAAGTGTGGTTCTTGGCTTCTCACTTGTGGAAAACCTTAAAATAAGAAACAATAAATAGTAGTTGAGCCCAGCAGTTTATATTATCATCAGGAGAATTGCTTTAGTACCCCTTGCTCAGTGAGTGCCTATAAGAACACAGACAGTGGAAAATACTGTATATAGAATGTTTTCTGAGATATATATACCTATGGTCAAATTTAGTTTATAATTTGGGCACAGCAAAAGCTCAACAGTAAGAATAATATAGAATAATAATAACAATATACTACCATAAAATTTATATGAGTGTGTTCTATCTTTCAAAGACTAATTTTGATTTCTGGTGCCTGGAGAGCTGGATCAGCAGTTAAAAGTTCATGGTTCTCTTCTACAGAGTCTGGGTTTGACTTCTAGCACCTCTATCTCTATCAGATCACTTACCTTCCTGTGACTTCAGCTCCAAGTGATCCGACATCCTTTTCTGGCCTCCACAGGCACCTGCACACACATGGTGTGCATACATATGCACTTAATTTTTTTAGCCTATTTCTGTCTCTCCAAGCACCTGAATATCCACTCTGTACACTATGCCTGGCTTCATAAACCCTGTAGCACTGCCACATGGTACCAGGATAGTCTGCCAGTTTATATTTTAGGTCCTGTTGTCTTCTTCGTGCCACTGTTCCTGTGGTTAGGAACTGTTACCAGGTAGGGCATCACCTAAATGTAAGTACTCCAGTACCATTGCTAATCTGATAACTGGCATGGTCACTAGATGACTAATGGATGGGAAATGTATACCCTGATAACACGCTGGACAACAGGACGATCTATGTCCTAGACAGGATGGATCAGTATGGTATGAGATTCCATCCCACCACTCAGAGTAGTAGACAACTTTAAACTTAAGAATTGCTTCGATCTGAACCTTCCATTTAACATTTTTGGACCATATCTGACTGCAGATAACTGTAATGGCAGAAAAAAATCACATATCAAAAATGATGGAGTTATCCCCTATGTGTTGGTCTTGTACTAAGCATCTGAATATTTTATCTGGTGAGGTACTGATATTTCACGTATTAAGTCAAGGAAAAGGAGGAGTTTGCCTGTGGTCATGGAGCTAGTAAAGGGTGAACTTGAAATTTAAATTTGTTTTTCCTAATTCTAAGTCCAACATTCAATTTTTGCTCTGATGAGAAACCATGTGCCTTAGCAATATATGCTGTTTATAGCTCTTAAAAATAGCCCTACCCTTTGACCTCAATTTCTACTTGCAAGCATTTGTTACATAAAAATAATCAGAGATGAGAGAGGCCAGGAAGTTGAAGGAGAGCAAAGAGGGGGATAGGAATGTCCAGAGGGAAGAAAGCATAGAGGGAAATGATGTAATTATATTATTAAAAAATAAGAGGTAATTCTAAACATGTCTGTACGAGTCATGCTACAATTTTAATATTATACAACCAGAGTTTTGAAGATATGATATGATATTTAATGCTGCTAGAAAATAACCGACCTGTAAGAAATGGAAAATTCCGTAATATGAAAGTATATAAGCTATGATTTCAATTTTGTTCAAAATAAGAAATGAAAAATACATGTGAATTCATAAAATAATTATAAGGGAATAAAACATGCTAATTTGAAGCAGTGTCTTGGTGAAAGAATTGTGATTAATTGTTCTCTTTTCTTAATTTGTTCTTTATTTCCCAAAGACATTATTATAAAATAGAAAGAAGAGATTTTTACAATCAACTTCCATGTCCATAGGGTTCTTCATTGGCAGATTCAACCAGCTGTGGTCAAAAGTGTTCAGGGAAAAAAATGCCTGTGATCTGACATGCACAGACATATTCCCTTGTCCTTATTCACCAAGAGGTATGGTCTGACAGTCCTTCACACAGCACCTAGACTGTGTGGTTGACACAAGCCACCCAGAGATGCCTGAAAATCTGCAGGAGGGTGTGTGCAGGTTCTGTGCAAACACCGTGATGCCACTTTGTAGATGGTCCTGAGATCTGTGGTAGACACCTATTTCAACAATAAGAATAATTCCTATCATTAGTAGAGGTAAGCAGAGGACAAGATGGCTCAGGTCCATAGGCTGCTGAGAACACAGTTCCTTCCTTCACCCAGCACAGAGAGTAATGAAGGCCACCAGAGAACAAAAGGAGCCAGCTAACTGGCTCCGTGACCTTGGACAAGTCGCATTACCTTTCTAAGCCTCAGAGACCTTTTTGAGCAATGAGCGCTTAGATTAGTAAGCTCTGCACCAGCAGCCCCACTTCCGTGCCTTCTAGGTAGAACTGTCTTTCAACATGCAATTAAATTTGACCTTCCCCCATGCCTGCAAAGAAAAATACTTATGAATGAGTCTCCAATTTTAGATGAGTCCATGTCTGGGAGAAGCCCAGCCTCAGTGGCAAATTACAGCGTGCTCTCAGCAATGCGGCCATGTGCTCTGTGGTGTAATTGTATCTGCAGTAATAGACTGTGAGGCAATCAGGACGTCGGCTCAGGGATTCAGACACCATCACAGTTCAATGGCCAGGTGGGTATGGGAAATGAGCCTGGGTTATGGGTAGACTGTAGCTAGAGTTTTCCTGCCTTGCCCACAGTCAGGACAAATCTTTGTCACCCTCCAGTCCCACAGCCGCTCAGACCCAACCAAGTAAACACAGAGACTTATATTGCTTACAAACTGTATGGCCACGGCAGGCTTCTTGCTAACTGTTCTTATAGCTTAAATTAATCCATTTCTATAAATCTATACCTTGCCACATTGCTGTGGGATGGTCTGTATGTCCAATGTGTTGCTGATTGGTCAATAAATAAATCACTGATTGGCCTGTGGCCAGGCAGGAAGTATAGGCGGGACAAGGAGGAGAATAGAGCTGGGAAGTGGAAGGCTGAGTGAGAGAGACACTGCCAGCCGCCACCATGACAAGCCCCATGTGAAGATGCCGGTAAGCCACGAGCCATGTGGCAAGGTATAGATTTATGGAAATGGATTAATTTAAGATATAAGAACAGCTAGCAAGAAGCCTGCCACGGCCATACAGTTTGTAACCAATAAAAGTCTCTGTGTTTACTTGGTTGGGTCTGACGGCTGTGGGACTGGTGGGTGAGAGAGTTTGTCCTGACTGTGGGCCAGACAGGAAAACTTTAGCTACACCACATGGCTCGTGGCTTACCGGCATCTTCACATGCTGTTTGTCATCTTGGTGGCTGGCAGTGTCTCTGACTCAGCCTTCCACTTCTCAGCTTTATTCTCCTCCTTGTCCCGCCTATACTTCCTCCTGCCTGGCCACTGGCCAATCAGTGATTTATTTATTGACCAATCAGCAACACACTTGACATACAGACCATCCCACAGCACTAGACAATGAGAGCCAGAGCCACCTTTAAGTTCACAGCCAAGCAGCAGCAGGGAGGGGCCACATCCGTGAGGCCTGGGTCTCTGCCCACATGTAATGTTGCCCAGAAGATGATCCAGGATGCAGGCCCGCCTGTGACTCTGGGTAAGAACCCTTGCAGGGTTTAGTTACCTTAAATGATGCTAAATCTACTCAGCAATGACATGTCAGTTTCATGCGACCAGTGAGTCCACTCCCTGAGGTATGGTGGCACAGTAGCATTTTCCCTGTGTAGGGGAGCCCTGAGTGATCTATGAAGACTGATCCCAGAACCCTGTGCCTTTATACAATAGCTCTGTTTACAGTTCGGTGGGTGTTCAAAATCACTATCTTCTCTGGCCACACTCCCTCCTTGCTCCCGTCCCACATGTTGTGGAATCCTCATACCTCTCCAGTATCACTGCCTGGGAGACCAGCCTCCAGCAGGGCTCGAAGGGAATCCATGAAGTCAGCATACTATGACTTTTTTATCTGAGGGGGGTAGGGAAAAAGACACTCACACACTCTCTTGATGGTTTCCTTCAGACCTTTTCTTTATTCTTCTTTTGCATTCTCTTTTCTTTATTTTCCTGATGATTTTCTTCTCTCATTTTTGATGTTTTCTTTGTAACTCTATCATTATTGTTGATATTTTCCTTCTAATTCCTTCTAACTATCTCATTCTTGATGTTTTCCTTCTAACCCATTTTATTTCTATTTTTATTCTTTCCCTTACAGTTTATATAACCCAGCAAAATCTTTCAGGCAATATAAAAATCACAATGTGGCTACATTGTGTTTTTCAAATTAATAATTACAATGAATACAAGTAAAAAACAGCATGTTTTCCATATCCCTTACATGATTAAACATTTTATATATTACAGGTGAAAAACAAATTATCCCAAGAACCCATATACATTAATATCCAGCAACTTGTTATAGATTAACAGTGTAGGCAAGCAAGCCATTTATTTACTGGCAAGCTGCATTTTGCAGTTACAAAGAAAGGAGCAATCACTTTATTACTTATCTAAAAGGCAATCTTATAAGGAATCTTAAAGAAATCACAAATCTAAACTTTTATATATGAAAAAGAATCAGTCAGCTCTACTTTAAATCTTTAGGGTGCATAATCACTCATCAATAGTTTCTTATATCAGGAGACTAAGGGCAGAAATGAATATAAGGAATTAATCATCACCTTTGATTATCAACCAATCCTAGCAAGAAAGGCTTGTCAGCTAATGATAATTGGGATGCTTTGTTCTTGTTCCCTGACCTTAAAGAATTCCTTACTCAACTCTGTGCCTTTCTAAAACTTTAGATTGTCTTCTTGGGTTTTTTCACTGCAAAGCCATTTGACGACAAAAAAAAAAAAAATCTTAGTCTAAATTTAAGTTATTTTCAAAACTTTGTTTCAGCTATGATGTACCCTGAAACCTGTGAACATATCTCCCAACATTAAGATTAGAAGACTTTAAACTAGCTGGTCTACTGGGACTCAATTGTTTTTCTTAATTATTAACCTGAGCCACAGTCTATATGGCTCCTCAATAGAAACTCGTGTGTTCTAGCTGTGTGACACTTTCATGTTTTTTTATCATTAAAACTCTATTTAAACTAACATTATTATTATCAATTAGACAGTATAGCTTAGGAAGAAATTATCTTTGTAATAATCCACAGGTAAAAGTGCCCAGTAGAATGGGATATTACCATGAGATAAACATATTACATTACAGGCAATGGGGATCTCCCCACACCCATTCACACCATGCCAGATACCAGAGAAAGATGGCAGTGGCAAACATGTAAAGGCACAGCAGAATAAAAGATATTCTGGAGTCTGTGGTCTCAGGGCCTTGCCTATCTGAGATTCACCCATTAGTGATTTGCCTCCTGGTGGACTGACACCCTGAAGTCAACTGCCATCTGCTGCTCCTCTGAGATGGCCACTGGCACCCCAGCTCTAGAAGATTCTCTCTGGCCTCTGCCTTCCTGCCCTGATGGCCTTCCCTTGGTATCTGTTAATTCTCTTCTTTTGTAGATACCAGTCATTGGAGTAGGGCCCACAATAACTCAGCCATTATCCCCTCTTAACTTGATCACTCAGAAAAGACTTCATATCCCACAAGGTCATATTCTAAGTGTGTTGGGGATTCATCAGAGTTTAAGAAATAGTGTTGAGCAGGGCGGTAGTGGCCCACACCTTTAGTCCCAGCACTTGGGAGGCAGAGACAGGTGGATCTCTATGAGTTCGAGGCCAGCCTGGTTTACAAAGCCAGTTCCAGGACAGGCTCCAAAGCTACACAAAGAAACCCTGTCTCAAAAAAAAAAAAAGAAAAGAAAAGAAAAAAAGGGCTGAAGAGATGGCTCAGAGGTTAAGAGCACTGGCTGATCTTCCAAAGGTCCTGAGTTCAATTCCCAGCAACCACATGGTGACTCACAACCATCTGTAATGAGATCTGGTGCCCTCTTCTGGCCTGCAGGGATACATGCAGGCAGAGCACTGTATGCACAGTAAATAAACAAATCTTTTTTTAAAAAAAAAGAAGAAAGAAAGAAAGAAAAAGAAACAGTGTTAAACTCATCCCACACTCCAACACAGCACTGTTGAGTGTTCACTGGTTACCTTTCCTCTCTGTCTATCTTCTGTCATTTTAATCTTCACCACAAGAAAGTACTATTTTTAGCCCCATTCTCCAAGTAGTGAATAGAAGGATAGGAGGGAAGTAAGGTGTCTGAAACCATAGTAAGAGCCAAAGCTGGTACTTGTACTGTGACAGACTGGTTGACCCTCAGTCTGGGTGTAACCCCTATCACCTAACGCCTTACACAGCTACACATTTTGGTGCACTGTCAGTAGGTGGTGGCAGTAAAGTGGCAAAATCCTTGGGAAGTGTAACGAAGAACATCACGCTTTTGACTCAGATATTACATTGCACAATTCTCTTTTCAAAAAAAAGAAATGTGAACTATATAAAGCTTCTATCCACAAAGAAGCTCATAATAAGCATTGTTTATAACAGCAAGCAAGAAAGGACAGATTCAGACAAAGGACTCAGCTCAAGTGAGGGATGCTATGCCTGCAGATGAAGCCGTGTGTCTTTTAAAATAATGTGCATACTTTACAGCAAAGAGATAAAGTGCAGGTATCATCCTGTGATGGAAAAGCAGCCTGGTGAGGGGTCTACAATAAAGTGCTCCAACAATATTCTTTAATAAAAAAGAGGAATAACACGGTAACAGAAGCACTTTTATAGTTAATTCCTTTTACTTTTAGCTTTTTAAAAATTTTCTAATTTATATATTAATAATTATGGATTATTTGTGTAATTAGAAAACAAAACCATGTGCCTCTAAAACGTGAAGTAGAAGCCACATTTTTTGGTAATACTAAAGGTGACAGGAAGGGTAGTGAGTTCTAGTCTGGCCAGGAACCATTGATCTGTCTTATTTTCTCATATAAGAAACTTCAGTTAGGACACTGTATATAGCGTGGGAACGTCTTTTGAAGGAATGAATGGGTAGTTAATTTAAATCAGCTTGCATCAGAGGCCAGTGAATGGGAAGGCGCATAAGAGATAGACTGAAGACGTGAAGAGGGCAAGTGGAGAAATGGTTTGAACAGGGATTGACTTTCTCAGGGAAATCAGGAAGTCTTTTCCTTGTGTGTATCCACACAAACCCACCAGGAATTCAGAGACTTAGGACCATTGACTCCACTTTTCAAGGATGTGGATTAGGCCTTACCTTCGCAGCTGCAGCTGATGGACTCAAAAGAGAAAAACAAACCCGGGCTGAGGATCAAACAAACAGAAAACAGATCGACCGAAATCAATGTCCAAAGAAGTGGTTTCTCACCAGGCAAAGACTGAAGCAAACACATGACTGATTTAAATGTCAGACTACCTTCCTGCTCAGGGACCCAGAAAACTTCCAGATGATGCCAAAGCCTCTGCAATAACCCCTTCTCTCCCACTCCTGCCTAGAACGGCTTCCATTTGGGTTCAGTACCGCACAGCATGTGTTAGCCACCAAGATGGTTTTGTGGCTCTGCGTTAGAGGATCACACAAAAAAACTGGGGCCAATTAAACTAGTCACAGGCCCGAAACATGAGAGCTCTGACATTTGTTACTGAATTTAAAAAATTATACATTCCTATCTTCAGATTTCCATGACTGGATGGCTGAAAGGAGCTTGTCCCTTAGTCAAGTGCATATTCACATTCCCCTAATCCTATCTCAGTTCTCAGAGCTGCACAGGCAGGAGTGCTGTTTTTCCTTTGCCCTGACAGTGTAGGATCAGTCCTGAAAGTAGAGTAGACTGCCGGATCCCTGGGACTCCCAGCTATGGATGTTTTCCTGAATGGCCTCAAGTACTTCTCAAAGAATCACAATCATGCTCCAGGGCTCTGTGGAGAATGTAGCATGGTCAGCTTCCATTGACAAATAGCATAATGGCTTTCTTAAAGAACTGACCCCAGAAAGCACAAGGCTCACACTACACACCATGGCCATCTGACAAGTTTGCTTTCCATCATATAGGAAAGACACTGGATCAACTCACAAACACAAAGATTGCTATGGACTGAGAAAAGCAAAAACACAACCAATAACTGTGCACATCAGTAATGCTGGTACAGTGTCAAACCCAAACTGAAGGGACAGTAGAAGGAATGTCCCAAAGGAGATGGCTAAATCATGTTCTGAAATTCAATGTACCCTGTATGTAACTTTTCCTGGGGAAATGTGAACAGGCATCCATAAGACAAAAAAGAAAAAGAAATTATTCTACCCATGTCCAACTTGGCCAACCAATGAGTTTACTGGGCTTATGGGAGCATGGCTGAGGAGTCACTCAGAGGAATATGAGCAAACCAAAAACAAATGTGTCACTGAAAAGTGTGACCCCATGGGTAGGTGAGCAGGGGTGGTGACTTCTCAGAGTCTGTATCATGGAGCCCTGTTTTCAGTTAACCTTTCACCTCCTCTATACTCAAGAACCTCCCAAGATGATGTGTGGTTGGTGAGTAGGAGGATATAGTGGCTGGAGTCTCAAGTGAGACTTTCCTTCAACTGTAGTATTCATGGTCTCATTATGGCCACATAGTTATCATTGTGTCAGGTTGCTTACTTAGTTGCTATAACTACGGGGTCAAACCTTCTATAGGTCTCCACAGCATTCTCTCCTGCATGATATCCAATGGTCACACCATGTCCATGCCTGGAAAATAATTGGTTTTACCTACAACATACTCCCTAGGGCAGCAACCCAAGAACCCCTGGAGTTAGAGGGAAGGAAAATGCACTGCCTACATAGAGAGTTTGACTCTACAAATTCTTCCAGGACTTGTTAGAGGAGAGTGACTCAGTGTGGGGACCAGAGGACACACAGGCTGCATCCAACAAAGCTCAAACAACAGACAAGCCTTGGGATACAGAACTATCTCTGCCGCATGCTAGAGAAGAGGAAACAATTCCTGTGATACCAGGCTCCTGGACAGCATTTTCAGGATCTGCAATTCATTCCTTATGGGAAAATGTAATCAAAACCACAGTTTAATATGGTGACTTGGAGTAAATGTTTTATGTGGTGATATTGTGTTCCCCAAAATATTGTGCACCCTAATAAACTTATCTGAGGTCAGAGAACAGAACAGCCACTAGATAAAGAGGCCAGAAAATGGTGGCACTCACACCTTTAATCCTAGCATTCCAAAGGCAGAGATCCATCCAGATCTCTGTGAGTTCAAAGCCACACTGGAAACAGCCAGGCATGGTGACTCATGCCTTTAATCCCAGGAAGTGATGGCAGAAAGCAGAAAGGTATATAAGGCATGAAAACCAGGAACTAGGCTGGTTAAACTTTTAGCTTTGAGCAGCACTCCAGCTGAGATCCATTCGAGTGAGGACTCAGAGGCTTCCAGTCTGAGGAAACAGGATCAGCTAAGGAACTGGCAAGGTGAAAAAGCTGTGGCTTGTTCTGCTTCTCTGATCTTCTAGCATTCACTCACCCCAATACCTGGCTTCAGGTTTGATTTTATTAATAAGATTTTCTAAGACTCATGCTACAGTTTCACTGCTCACACTGATATTCATACCCAGTACCTCAGTCTGTGCTTTGAACTTATGGAACAGAAAGAGTGTGTCTTCTTCACTTACTCAAGAGGATCCTTTTGTTTAGCTAGTGGTCCTCTGTGTTTTGGCTGGAAGTAGCATAATCTTAGATTGCTGAACACATGTCGGACTCCAGCATACATTAAAGTCTAGGAAAAGTCCTTCTTAAAACTGTCTCCTAGAAATGACAGGGAAGCTAGACCACAATAACAGTATGGCTGCCTAAACAATTTCTGAACAATGACAGTACCAGCAGACAAATACCAGTGACAAGGAAGGAGGAAATCTCACAGCATCCTACCACTAGACAATGAACTGCTGAGAGGGAGGATTAGTCTCTCCCAAGGACGAGCCCCCTAATTGGTTATTCAATACAAATACAAAACAGTCATCCCTGAAATCATATACCCATAAGCAACACCAAACAGACTCAGCAGGTTGTATTTACATGTGTGTGCACATGTGTGCATGTGCGCATGTCTGACAATAATTTTAAAGAGACCAATTTGAGAAGGGGTTGGGGGAAATAGGAAGGGCTGCAGGGAAGGGACATGGCATGGGTTGAAGGGAGGAAAGGCAAGAGGAGAATTGATGTAATTAATAAAGAAGGAAAAATTTGGGGGGAAAAAGAAAAGAAAAAAGAAAAAGTGTTGAGCTAAAACAGTGCCGGGAAGGTGACTCAGTCAGTAAAGTACGTGCCAGGCAAGCATGGGGACTGAATTCAAGTCCTCAGCACCCATGGAAAGGACAGAGCACAGCAGCCTGTGCCTTCGTTTACCCAGCAGTATGAATGTGAGCAAAGAAGGGTTCCTGGGGTTTGCTGGAGGGCCAGGTCATCTAGCCAAATCAGTAATCTCTGGGTTTAGTGAGAGTGTCTGAGATAAGGAGAAACACAGCCAAGGAAGACATCCAACATAGACACATACATGTGTACATGTACCCACACATGCACACACAAGCACATACATTCACACACACACACACACACACACACACACACACACACACACACACACACCACACCGAAAAAACCCACAAAAAAACAAGAAACAAACAAAAAAACACCACTTGAACTAAAACAGACCAAAACTGATAGCATTTTCAGGTTCATTGGAGAGAAAACTAAAACTAAATATTTTCAAAAGTAGACAAAAGCAGACTGAAATTGAGTTATGTGACTTTACAGACAGATTTCTTTGGGGTTGGTGAAGAAATAGTTCTTAAGCCACAGTCCTTCCAAATAGTCTATCCTGTGAAGCCAATAATGGCAATGCATCTGTGTTGTAAGAAGAGTACATTCCAACAGGGCATGATCCATTTGAACACATGGGGGACAGTGTGCCTTTGAGCACTGATGGATGGGTGGTTTAGGCTTAGACAGTGACCAGAGTGATTTTAAAAGTATGAAAAAGAACCAGGAGACTATTGAAACAGTTTCTGTCCTTCTCTTTATTTTTCTTTTCCTCTCAAGTCAGCCTGAGAGTACCCCATGGCTCAGAGCCCACTCTACATTCAAAAGCTTAGAACTCCAGCCCAGAACAAACTCCATTTGCCATCAGTGAAAAGATTTTTCAACATTTTCTAGTCTCCTTGAGCAATGATTCTCTCACAAGACATAATAGCTTCACATCAATATCTTTGTGAGTTTGATTCAAATAAGGGAGAATCCTGGACTTCATCTCCCTTAAAAATGAGTGGTAGACACTAATTAAGAAACTCATGTTTTATTAAACAGAGAGAGTTCTGAGCCTGATTAAAACCTGATGGGCCTGAACTGTTTGTCCCTCTTCAACACCAATTTTGAAAAAGAAACAGATGGGGACAATCAGAGATGGGTTTTAGAGACACTCATTTTAAAGAGAAAGCCTGAAGTTCAAATCTTCCCACAAGTCCCATCTCACCCTTAAGGGAGACTCAGAATCACCTGAAGCCAACTGACAAACTATATAGTCAGCATACAACAGCCTGGTGTTTGGCAGCACATGTTTCTAGGACCTAGTCATTACTATCAGCTGTGATGGTGTGTGCTTCAGGGAAATGGAACAAAATCTCCATCCAGTACAAAAGTTGCAGGCTCAACCTCTCTAATCCAAAAATCTGAAATTGCAACCATTCCAAAACCCAGACCTCTCTAAGGGCTGCTGTGGTGCCAAAAGCAGAAAATTCCACATGTGAAACTTCATTTCATGAATATGATTACTTAAAAATTATGCATAAGCTTTACTTCAGGCAATGTGTAAAAATGTATATAAACCCAGCACACACTTGTAATCCCAGCAACTGAGGGGCTAAGGTGGGAAGGTGGGGAATTTGAGGCTAGCCTGAGATATATAGCAATACAGTGTCTCAAAAATCAGGAAGAAAAGAAACTATATGAAACATAAAACAGTTTTCATGTTTATCTTGGGTCACTGGCCCCAAGGTATCTCAGTGGGTATAAACAATTACTTAAACATCCATAAAACCTGAAATCTCAAAAGTATCTGGTCCCACAAACTTCAGATGAGAAATAATCAACTTGTAAAGGACTTCATATTTACTTCAAAGAAATAAAACCATCCACTATCCAGGTCAGTGATCTAGAACATTCCATAGCTTCCAGGAGCTCAAGCTATACACAACACACAGGGACATTTCCTTTCCTGTACATACAGGGATTATGGTCCCTCTCCTTGTGTTGCTGGCTCTGCAGCTGGGGTCCTGCTGTCTCTGACCCTGGGGGGAAGGGGGTTAGTAGATACAGAATCAATGATACAGACTCTGGGAGGTTTGTAAGCAATCTCTCATTTATTGAACAAAGGGCTGAGGATTTTTATGCGTGGATATTTGGCAGGCTTTGCTCCTAACTATGGTGGCATTTCTTGGTTGGCTCTGGGGCTGCACATCATCTTTTGGTTTGGAGCTTATAGGTCAGTTTTCCTCTGGCCAGATTGCTTTCTGTGCATGTCACAACTCTTTTTTTTTTTTTTTTTTTTTTTTGCTAAAGACATGGCCCAGTGTTTTTGGCCTTACCTGCCTCATCCTTGTTGCTTACTCTTGTCCAATCTAACATCTCTTTTGATTGCTGAGAGGATGAGAAAAATGGTGGCTTCTGAGCACAGGGGCCTTGAGAGGCTGAACTCACTTATGCTGGGCAGATACTTATCATTGGTGTTATAAAATCCAGGCATGAATTCTAGTCACAAGTCTACCAAGAGCAAAAAGAAGGAAAAGACTCAAAAACATGTTGTCTCATGAATATGTCTAAGAAAGATACCCAATTAGAAAAGAGATTCGTGGAGTCTTTATTTTTTCTCACAGAAGCCCACCAGGACATGTCCTGCCCATTCTGCAGCCACTCGGACAAGTAAACACACAGAGGCTTACATTACTTACAAACTGTATGGCCTAATGGCTCAGGCTTCTCACTAGCTAGCTCCTATAACTTAACCTATTTCTATTAATCTATAAGTTGCCACGTGGCCGTGGCTTACCAGTAGTTTCACATCTTGCTTCTCCTGGTGGCAGCTGGCATCTCTTCTCTGCCTGTGCCTTTCCTTTTCCTTTCTCTGTCCTGGATTACCTGCCTGCCTATAAGCTGCCTTGCCATAGGCCAAAGCAGTCCGTTTACTAAACAATGGGAACAGCACATATTCACAGCATACAGAAAGACATCCCACAGCAGCTATGTGCTGTGGGATGGTCTGTATGTCAAGTGTGTTGCTGATTGGTCAATAAATAAATCACTGATTGGCCAGTGGCCAGGCAGGAAGTATAGGCGGGACAAGGAGGAGAATAAAGCTGGGAAGTGGAAGGCTGAGTCAGAGAGACACTGCCAGCCGCCATGATGAGAAACAGCATGTGAAGGTGCTGGTAAGCCACGAGCCATGTGGCAAGGTATAGAAATGGGTTAATTTAAGCTGTAAGAACAGTTAGCAAGAAGCCTGCCACGGCCATACAGTTTGTAAGCAATATAAGTCTCTGTGTTTACTTGGTCGGGTCTGAGCGGCTGTGGGACTGGCGGGTGAGAGAGATTTGTCCTGACTGTGGGCCAGGCAGGAAAACTCCAGCTACAGCTATGAGTACATGTGATTACAATGGTGCCAGGAACTGTTGGCTTGGCACTTCTGGGGCACATCCTTTCTTCCTGGACTTAGCTGTAGGAATGAAAGAAAGAAGAAAAGAAGGGAGGATGAAAGAGTATCAGAGTCTTCTACGGCAGAGCAAAAAGAAGGGAGGGAAAGAAGGAGGAGAGAAAAAAGATAAGGAGGAAGGAAGGGAAGGAGAAAGAAGAGAATGGAGGAAGGAAAGGGGGAAGGTGAAAGGAGAGCGAGAAGGAGGAAGGGAAAGAGGAAGGAGAGAGGGAGGAAGGAGGAATAAAGGGGGAAAGGGAGGAAGAAGAGAAGGAAAAAAGGAAGGGAGGAAGAAGGAAGAGAGGGGGGAGAAACTGGTCTCAGAAGTATTCATTAAAGAGTGAAAAGAAGACTTTGCAGACACAGCTGTCCCCTGGTCGCTGCTTGCTGCAGCCATGGTCAACCCCACCGTGTTCTTCGACATCACGGCCGATGGCGAGCCCTTGGGCCGCGTCTCCTTCGAGTTATTTGCAGACAAAGTTCCAAAGACAGCAGAAAACTTCCGCACCCTGAGCACTGGAGAGAAAGGATTTGGATATAAGGGTTCCTCCTTTCACAGGATTATCCCGGGATTCATGTGCCAGGTTGGTGACTTCACACGCCATAATGGCATTGGCGGCAGATCCATCTACGGAGAGAAATTTGAGGATGAGAACTTCGTCCTGAAGCATACAGGTCCTGGCATCTTGTCCATGGCAAATGCTGGACCCAACACAAATGGTTCCCAGTTTTTCATCTGCGCCGCCAAGACTGAGTGGCTGGATGGCAAACATGTGGTCCTTGGGAAGGTGAAAGAAGGCATGAACATTTTGGAAGCCATGGAGCATTTTGGGTCCAGGAATGGCAAGACCAGCAAGAAGATCACCATTTCCGACTGTGGACAAACTCTAATTCTATCAACTTGCGGGCTTCTTACCCACCAGACCATTCCTTCTGTAGCTCAGGAGAGCACCCCCACCCCATCCGCTCGCAGTACCCTGTAATCTCTGTTCTCACTGAAGTTCTCTGGGTTCCATATTCTCCTCATTCCCCTCCCAAGTCTAGCTGGATTGCAGAGTTAAGTTTATGATTATGAATAAAAACTAAGTAAGAAAAAAAAGAGTGAAAGGAAGCTGTGTGTGGTGGCTCACATTATAATCCCAGCTTTCAGGAAGCTGAGGTAGAAGATCATCACAATTTCAAGGCTAGCCTGGGCTATATCATGAGTTCCAGGCTATATCCATTTAGCCATATAGTAGGTCCTCCTTCAGGGCCTATGACCTACTAAGCTACAGTTCTTGGCCCTGTTTACAGTGTCAGGCTTGAGTCTGTCTTGTGGAGTATGCCTAAAACCCAGTCAGAAAGTGGTTGGTTACTCCTATGAGATCTGTGCCATCGTTTCATCAGTGGGCATATATTGCCAAGTTACTGGTTATTAGAATTCAAAGTGTTCACAGCCAACTTTAAGACTGGATTACTTTTCTCCCCTGGTAGCATGCATAGCTAGCCAGTAGAGATGGAGCGGCCAGGTCAGTAGCAGCTTGGTTTCTCCATGTTCAACAGTTCAGCCATGGAGTGTGTGGTGGTTTGAAAGAAAATGACCCCTAAATGGAGTGGCACTATTAGGAGGTGTAGCTTTGTTGGAGTAGGTGTGGCCTTGTTGGAGAAAGTGTGTCACTATAGGGGTGGGCTTTGAGGTCTCCTATGCTCAAGCTACACCCAGTGAGACAAACCATCTTCTGTTGTTGCCTCTGACTCAAGATGAAAGGACTCTTAGATCCAGCACCAAGTCTGCCTATACGCCGCTCTGCCTCATCATGATGATAATGGACTGAACCTCTGAAAATGTAAGCCAACCAATTAAATGTTTTTCCTTTATAAGAGTTGCCATGGTCATGGTGTCTCTTCACAGCAATAGAAACCCTAAGACAGGGTATCTTCACCAATAGGGTCTTAGCATGAAGTTATGAAGTAAACAATGGCAATGGAAACAGCCTGTAATTTTTGAGGGTCCTCTGACCAACAACTCAAAAAGGCTTCCCATACAAAGTAGTGGATTTCTTATTTGATAGCCTATAGTGTGTGAAAGAACTACAGTCCACCTGTTAGCAGATAACCAATTTTAAACTATATATACATATATATATATAGTTGTGTGTGTGTGTGTGAGAGTGAGAGTGAGAGTGAGAGAGAGAGAGAGAGAGAGAGAGAGAGAGAGAGAGAGAGAGAGAGAGAGAGAGAGAGAGTATTTCAACGTAGGTTTCCATATGGCTCTTTTGAAGGTCTTTAGTCTTTAGTGTTAGCTATCTTTCTCTACGCTCTCTCCTCAATCTTGCCCTTGCCATCTCCTATCACATCTAATACTTCTCACTCTATTATTCCCCACTCTCCCTTCTTACAACTGTATTGTATCTCCTCTGCCTTGGCAACTCCCCTGCCCCACAACAGCCTCTCACTACCTGCCTGACTTCTGTGGGTACTCCAACTAAAACCCACTTATCCAAAGATTCAAAGCTAGAATCCAAACATGAAACAGAACAAACAACATTTGTCCTTCTCATTCTGGGTTACTACACTCAGTTATTTTTCAACTGTATCCACTTATTTACAAATTTCACAATTTCATTTTTCTCTGTAGCCAAATACTATTGCACTGTGTATATATACCACATTTTCATTATTCATTCATCAGTTTATAGACACATATGTTTTTACCATTTACTAGATATTGTGAATAGAGCAGCAATGAACATGGATGAGCAAGTATCTCTGTTGTAAGCTATAGAGTCCTTTGGGTATACGCCCAAGAGGGGTATAGCTGGATCACATGGCAGCTCTATTTCTAGCTTTTTTCAGGAACCTCCACACTGATTTCCATAGTGACTGCACAAGTTTGCACTCCCACCAACAGTGAATAAGTGTTTCCTTCCCCCCCACAACCATGCCAGCATTTATAGCCATATTTTGGATTTTTTTAACTGTTCTGATGACATTTCAAAGTAGTTTTAATTTGCATTTCCCTGATGACTAATGATATTGTAGATTTCAAAAAACATTTCTCAGCCATTTGCATTTCTTCTTTTGAGGGCCCCTTTTTACAACGTACTACAATCATTCTGCTAAATGGACACAGTACCAAGCTGCCTCTTAAGTACTTTTACTTATGCCTATAAATTAGTGCATCTCTCAATGCTCATGGAAGAAGTTTCTTTTCACAGTAGATACCCAGTAAGACAGGAACCAACAACCAATCAGTGTACTGATTGGAGGCTGCAGCATGCTCAGCCCTAAACAGGACATCAATACCACACCCCACCTCCCTTTGGTTATCCTGCTCCTCTTTGGTCGCCTGCACAAAAAATAATCCAAGGTTGCTTCTAACTAGCTGTATTCAGAAACAAGCCAAGTGACCTTCAGAGGGAAGATGAATTCACTAGCATCGCCACATAGTAAAGGATGCAGACCAGTAAAGAGGGAACTGCCAACTGGGACAGAATGAATGAAATGGTACAGGGTAATACTGGCTGACTGGATTCAGACAGAAAGGAATGATTATATTCTGTAGGATTCAATTTACATGAAGTTTTGTAAAAAGTACTAAAAATAATCTACTATGATAGAGATCAGAGTCACAGTTATATTGAGATGATATTAGTGGGGGTGAAGGGGTACTAAGGAGCCTTCTAAGGTGCTGAGAATACACATGCCAGATTCACATAACGACTGTAAGAGTTGTGTGCATGTGTGAGAAGTCACTGATCCATGAGCCTTAGGTCTGTGTGTTCCATCATACATTCTGGACATGCCGATGGGAGTGCTGGAAGGGTACCCAGTGCAGCTCAGTGTCTTTGTCCCAGTCCTCTGTACAGAAGCTACTCTGCTGCCACCATGCTGTAGAGAAACTATCTGACGCCTCTACTTTTTGTTAGCTCCTTGCCAGTGAGGCCATGCCTTATTCATGTGTACTTCTTGATGGCCTCATCCAGAAAAGAAACTCAATAAATACATGAAACAATTCCAGATGCCACTGAGATGCCCAGCCATGCATATTACCCACTTCTATCCTTACACATCAATGTGAAGTTAATAAATGGGAGTGCATTTGCATAACCCCCACCACCTGTCAAGATTTCCAATGGAGGAAATACAACATTCTCCTGCCTGCCCAAATTTAAGTTTAAACCAAAGGTTCTCAAGATTGAAGACCTTAGCACTCAAGGGCAGACTTATTAAATCCTCAGAACCCTGGCCTGCTGATTGAGAATTCTGGTTCCCGAAGTCTGAAAAGGATCCTACATGAAAAGCACCATCCTGATAATCCACACAAGAACCACAGGCTTAGACTTCTATCGAGGGTCCTTTTCATCCTTAAAGCTATGGGAGACATCTAACAATCCTTTTTAGGACTCCTTAACTAAAAAAAAATCATTTTAAATCTCCTGAGTTTTATTTGATGTAGCTAGGACATGACCCAGGATCTAAAATGAATTCTGGAGCTGGAAAGAGGACTCAGTTGTTAAGGGTGCCTACAACTCTTGTATGGGACCAAAGTTCAGTTTCCAGTGCCCATAAGGTAGTTCACAACCACCTGTAAATCTAAGTAATCCAATGTCCTCTTCTATCCTCTGCAAGATTCTGTGAATATGTAATGTACATAAACTCATGAAGATACACACACAAACACATACACACACACAAATACACATACACACAAATAATAAATTATTTGAAAAGAAAGATTTGAAATCTTCCAAGTGTCACAGTGTTTGATAACCACCACCACCCCCAAACTCAGGGGTCTCTGGCAAGTCTTGAAAGGGAGACTTTTCTGAAAACTCCCAGATTAGATGATCTCTAATCTGCAGGAATCTACAGTTCTTTGGGAGGCCCATGATGTGTCTGTTCATCTAAGGAAACAGCTGCTACCACTGAGAAATTGTTCCAAGGTAATATAAAGGCTCAATAAGAGATTTTACTTTCAAAAATTAATTTCAGGGAAACTTATTGCTGATTCCTCTAAATAGAGGTCTTTAGGCCATGACACAGACTGACAAGGAAACTGAAAACCCCAAATTGAGACTGGAGCGTGCTCTCAATCTGCATCAGCTAGTGGGGTGGGGGTTTGTCAGGCAGGGCTCTTCCCTTATGTCAGATTATTCTGTCAGGAACTAATGTTCTCTGGGGGAAAAATCTATTAAAACAAAAAGGATATCACTTCATTTAAAAGCAAAGCCTGGCCATAGAAAGATGAAGACTGCATAGTCTTAACTGTACATGGAACACTCTCTTTAAATAAATTATTTCACAGATGTTAAAAAAAAAACCAGTGGTCAGCAGAAGGGCATGAGGAGAGAGATGGAAAGAGAGTGGGCAATGAATACAGGGTAAGAGAAACACATCTCAATGCTCCTAGCACAGTGAAGTGGCCATGTCAATACAATTAATTATCTATTTCAAAATAGCTAATAGAGATTTTGAAAACCCTCAACACCCACGAATTATGTATCTGCCTGGCTAACTGGTGGTATCCATGAGCTCTTGGTTCAATTGAAAGTCCCTGCCAATGAATAAAGGTGGGGAGCTAACAAGAAAGACCCCCCAAAAGAAGAAAGACCCCAGACCTACACATACACACACACACACACACACACACACACACACACACACACACACACACACATTCATTCACACCTGAACACACATCCACCTACAGACATATAAAAATACATACATACACACACTCCAACACACACACACACACACATACACACACTCCAACACACACACTCACATATACATGCATTCACACCTGAACACACATCTGCCTACAGACATATAGAAATACATACATACACTCCAACACACACACACACACACACACACACACACACACACACACACACACAAAGAAAAGCAACTACAAACAAATGCATATGGCTCTGCTAAGCCCAGCAAATGTGTCACAAAAGGATATGGCTATTGAGGAATAGTTTAGCCCTGCTGCCTGGAATATGACAAACAGCTTTTTAGTTTTGCTTTGTCATCTATTTCTTCCTAATGGAGATGAGGAAAACATTCTTGAAAAGCAGCTGTTAATGGATAATGACAAGTGGTTTCCTGTGGTCTAAGAAGAAACCAGCAATTACTGCCTTTTACATTCTTTTAAATTCCTGAGGCAAAGCAAGCTCAATAATGCTATACTGACCTCGTGGCTACTGTGCTAACAGGAGGAGTCTTAAATCTTTCCTTTCTTTTTGATGAGAGACTATCTGGGTTTCAGCTTACCTTCTTATGCCCTGTGGATGATGTTAATTGGCAGGATTGGGAGAATGGAGACAGCTTGTGCTAGGCTCATACAAGCCCTTGAACAAGCTCCCGAACTCCTAGACTTAGTAGGTCGACATCCTTCTGGGATCCTTTAAAAATGGAATGTGATTTTCTGCACATGTGACAGAATCTGGGGGCTACAGCAAACTCGTTCCTGGATCTGGAATCCCTCAAGCATAATTTAGAGATGAGAGGTTATCTGCCCTGGGCCCAGCATGACAAAGTCTTCTCTCAGCTTTTCTGCCCTCTACATTCAGCCCCAGGATGCACTTAGCCTCTCTCTACACCTGCCTCTGGACTATACTGCAGCTGGCAGATAAAGAACAGTTCATATGTACGCACATTGCTGCTCACGGGGACTCTATATTTGATGTAGAGGGAGCAAAGGGGGCATTCTCTGGGACTGAAGAAGGGGAAAGAGAGAAAACTGGAAGGTGAGAAAGTGAAGAGAAGCCACAGATAGTGACAGAGCAGGACGTGGCATTCACATACAATTGCAGACAGTCCACAGATTCTGCACTTAGTCATGCTCACAGGCACCCATTAGGGAGCCCTCTCTGATGTTGAATCCACGCCCATAAAACCACAGCCTTCATTCTATACTCAAGTACCCCATGCCTTCTTCATAACACTTACCACTTCCTGAGGCTGTGTTCTGCTGTGGGATGTTCTGTATGGCAAATGTGTTGCTCTGATTGGTTGGTAAATAAATCACTGATTGGCCCGTGGCCAGGCAGGAAGTATAGGCGGGACAAGGAGGAGAATAAAGCTGGGAAGTGGAAGACTGAGTCAGAGAGACACTGCCAGCCACCACGATGACAAACAGCATGTAAAGATGCCGGTAAGCCACGAGCCATGTGGCAAGGTATAGATTAATGGAAATGGATTAATTTAAGCTATAAGAACAGTTAGCAAGAAGCCTGCCATGGCCACACAGTTTGTAACCAATATAAGTCTCTGTGTTTACTTGGTCGGGTCTGAGCTGCTATGGGACTGGCAGGTGACAGAGATTTGTCCTGACTGTGGGCCAGGCAGGAAAACTCAAGCTACAGTGTTCTGTGCAATTTTGTTTTCCTTGTTTGTTGATCTTCACTGGCTGTGAGGCCCAACCTACCATGTTTACTTGCGGGGCCCATGGTGGCTAGAACAACATTAGGTACATAGCATGTTCTCAGTAAACACTGCACTCATGGAATGCCACTTGCTTCAAACTGCGAAAGTCAAGATGGACTTTATTTGGGGCTCTAGAAATTGAATTTGGGAGACCACAGCCTAGAAGTCATTCTAATAAATCCCCTTTCTATATATATAAAGAGAGATTTATTCTATAAGTTCTGTTACTTTAGAGAACCCTGACTAACACAGCCATGTATCATGGTAGAAGTAGTATGTGGCAGAGTAAACTGTTTACCTGATGAATGCCAGGATGGAGATATTGGGAAGAGATAAGAGGCAAGAGTTCTAATATCCCCTTCAAAGACATATCCCCAGTGGCCTAACTTCTACTCACCAGGCCTGACCTTCTAAAATGTCCTCAATAGTGTCTGGGCTGAGAACCACACATTCAACACGTCTTTTGGAGACATTCTGGATCCACACTATAACATGCGTGTGAGAGAAGGGATATTGTACAAATAAGACTTAGTACAATCAATGTTTTCAGGCATTCCTTGTGTAGATAAGGGGGTACTGTTTGCATGAGTTGTGAGACTGGACCTAACACTAAATTTGATGTCTATATTGAAATATGGAGGAATATGGAGAATGGAGGTTTATCTGCACAGTTGCAGGGAATCTTCCCACCTCCATCTCTTGTCCCAGGCAGGCTGCTGAAAGGCACAAGAAATCAATAGGCCACAAAATGGAAACAATTTTAAACTCCAGGAAAAGTCCTCCTTTTCCGATGTAATGATGCCATGGCCTGTCTCCAGACCTTGGATGAGAATGGGCCATTGAGAAGGTCCCTGGGGTGCATAGAAGCAGAGAGGCTGAACTTTAAGAGCAAGAAAGATTTCTTTTTTCATTAAAAGAAAAAGGTGTGTTTAGATTTACAATGCCCAGGAAAGTGCAGGAAAGAAGATGAGAATTTCATGATGGAATAAGACAATTTAAGAAAGGCAGAGGGGGTGGAAAGAGCACTCAGCTTATTTTAGTACAGATACAGAGAGGGGGGAGGGAGAGGGAGCTGAGCTTTCCAGGAAAATTGGGAGCAAGTAGAAATATTTAAGGGAAAAAGTACACCAGTGTTCACAATAACAGGACAGGTAAAATGTCTCAAAATGAAATCTTGGTATTATGTACCCTCCATCTGATGATTGATGTCTCCCCAAAGAAAAGGAGAGGGAGATGTAGACATCTTCCATGTAAAGATGGAGGCCAACGTGGTGAGGTGCTACCACAAGACAAGGAGCAGGAACTAGAAGAGGTAAGGCAGAAACCTGCTCTAAGCCAAGGGAGAGCGTGTGGTCTAGCCCCCACTTTCATCTCGGACCTCTGGCCCCTACAATTGGAATAGAATAGATGTCTGTTGGTTTGAGGCCCTGGTCTATGGTCATTTGCCTCATTGGCTACAGAAAACTAACATATACACCAAGCCTCTCCATACATCTTATGCAGCAGGGGCTCAATAAATATGATTCGCTTATGATTCGCTGACAAACGATATGATGGATCTCATGGACTATAAAACCAGAGGCGCAACAGCACTCGCACCGTGCCTTTGTTACAGAGTGAAGAGGTAGCACTTCACACTTTCTCTTTTAAACTCTGCAACCAGTGCACCCCACGGGCAGAGTATGGAGTTTAGAGACTGAGACGGAGGGTGAACCCTGAAGCTCAGTTTGCAAACTACTTCAGGAGTGAGATGGGATCTGATGAGAATTAGCCCTCTGCTTCCTGGCAGGGTTGACAGGAATGAAGCAGAAACCGATATAGTGTGTCTCCTCCAGAGCCCAGAGCAAACCACGGTCTTAGAATTCCAGCACCTCACTCAGCCAAGGAACAAGTTTCATCTCCTCCAATGTCTGGTGTCCTACTGTGGCCTAAGGGATGCTTCTCTGCTCCCCTTCAGTACCATTTCCTAGCTGGGGAAGCTGGAGATCCCACATACAGTTTGCCCTTCCTACTTAAGTTCACAGATGATGCTAATGGTTTTGTCACCCCCTGTTCTGACCTGAAGCCAGGTTGGTCCTGACTGTGAGTGACTGTTAGTCTCCACTTACCCTCCTGCATTGTTCTCTGCCTTCCTTCCAGCTGCAGGGCAGTAGCTTCGCTACAGTGCACCAGCCAGGAGCTGAGCCCTGGTTTTCCGTTGGGAAGCAGAGATGCTGACAGTAGACAGAAGAAGAGGAAGGTCAGTTCAAGGTCAAATAAGTGCATCCCCAGCTCCCTTCCTACTTCTTCCCAACAGGACCCATCTCTCTGTATCCCAAGTCCCACTGTTCCTTTCTAGCCTGGAACCAGGAAGTATCATCTGCTGTTGCAAGTTCCTGAGGGCTAAACTGTCCTGGTTACTCCCTGAATACCTTCCCCTGACATCTACACACCATCTCCACATCTATACACCATCTCCACATCTATACATCACCTCCACAGCTACACACCATCTCCACACCTATACACACCATCTCCACATCTCCACACCATCTCCACATCTCCACACCATCTCCACATCTCCACACCATCTCCACATCTACACACCATCTTCACATCTACAACACTGCTTCCACCAAGCTTCTTCCATTTAATCCTCCAGTTTAACAGGAAGTTTAAACAGTCGCCAGTATTAATCACGATATGTGCATTTAAAACTTCATCTACATGCAAGCATCTCCTCCTCCTCTTCTCTCTTCTCTTCCTCTTTTCCTCTCTCCATTCCCATCTCTCTTCTCCCCTCTCTTGTTCCTCCCTCCCCTTCCCTCACCAATGAGGAGAGTGACATCAGAATAAGATATACCTAATAAATATCAGTCTGCAGTTGCTATTCATTTAGGTTCTTGAGCCTCTGGTAGTCACAGTTAATCCCTCTGTGAATTAGGTCCCATCTTCCCTACAGAGTCAACACGAAGCTGAACTGAACTACTGTGCACATTCTCATGTGTCTTGCCTCATCCCCTCACCCAGTTTCATACAAGTATTCCAGCTCTGTATGGCCGCCACTCTCCAGTCTGCTTCTGTCTGCCTCTCCCTTTCAGTGTTATGGGTTTGGGCTTGCTCACATGTCTGAGCTCTTTACCATAGGGTCCACTCCAAGTTTATAACTTTACATTAGGAGGGACACATGGATTTGACCAGAGGAGACCACTGAGGCAAAGAGATGGATGAAAGGACTTACCTACTTACTCTCTAAATCCCAGGAGCAGACTGACATGAGGAAGCTGACTTCACATTTCCTGACCTGAGGTTCTGTCTTTATCATTTTCTGAGGGCAAAGACCACCCACCATGTGGTTTCTTGTTTTCTCTGATGGTAGAAAATGTGCCTGAAGACATGAACAATGAACAGCCCTTTCAACACAGGGCAGAGAAGGTAGAAGAGAAAGCCTAGAGGAAGTCACTATGGGCACAGATCCCTACCCGCGCGCGCGCGCGCGCGCGCACACACACACACACACACACACACACACACACACACACACACACCCTGCATGCAAGGACTTGGACGGAAACAGACTCACTTCTCAAATTGATGAACTGGCAGCTGGACACCCAGCTGCTGGGTGTTTCCATCCTGATTGCATGCCCTGTGTGACACCAGCCATGAGTGATGAACTGTGAAAGCCAGTACTAGTAAGATTCCAGTCCTCTGTGAGCTGTCAGCATGGCACATCAGTGCTTGCCACTATGCAGGACCAAATATAGTTAGACTTGGGTGGTCAAGAAATGGATACAGGTTACAATTTCAGAAGCAAGGGACAAGATGCATCTGTCCTCAAACTTTCTAGAAAAGGAAGGAATGGATTCAGAAAATATAAAGAAACAAAAAGGCAAGAGAGGGAGTATTTTTATGTGAGATTTGCTACTGGAGGCTTTGCTTTCAAGATTCATTCTACAAAACAAAAAGGGAGGAAGCGTTCATAGTGCTTTCATGAACTGTATACAAATCAGTAAGCCCATAAAAGGAGGTTACAGAAAGAGCCCAAGTCACTGTCTTGACAAAGAGTCTTTTAAAAAGAAATATATTGTTTTCAATAACACCAAAAGAGTCAGTAAAGGTTTAGAAATAGTTGGCTTTAAATGTATTTTTCAAACTGAATCTGTCACCTTAATTATAAAGACAAAAAAAACGTTGAATTTATAGGAAACCAGTGATATGGTCTTTATAACAAGTATGCATGGTTGTGTAACACCAGATGAGCCAACCCAAGTCACAACGTCTACCCACTGAGCTACCCAGAGTGCCAGCCAAGGCCAAGTGTGGCTGTGTCATCTCCAGACTGACAGTTAGCACTGTCAGAATGACCTGGTCATCTCTGCCTGGTTACTAGATAAGTGAGAAACTCTGCTTCATAAATAAAATCTACTGTTATGTGTTTTCTTTCAGATTATAAAACCAAAATACATCTACTGCCCAAAACTGGAAGAAAAAAAAAGACAAACAAGCAAGAAATCCAAAAGCACAGAGGCAGTAACTCAGCATCCTGATGGTTCTGTTTGTTAACCCTGTGAGGAAGACCTTTCCATAGTTTCCCAGTTCTTATATCAATAAAGCAAGCTGAGAAATAAGATAGAAACAATAATTTATAGATATAAATAGCAAATAAACAACATAAAATAGATACACATGTATACTATGGCCTGTTCTTTTGCCATATGATTCTATTGTAAAGTATTTAATCAATTAAATCTCAATCATGTACTTTCCCAATTTTTCACTGTTACAAAACAAATGGAGTTTTTTTCTAGCACTCAAAAGTCCCCTGACCCTAACTGAAATGGAAAAATCTAAAAATTGAGCAAGCAAATTCCATAACCTCTCTCTGCAAAGTCCATGTGTGTCATGGACCTTTGCACACACCATGCTCATCTAAAATGTTCCCTCCCCTCTGCTCATCAGCCTACAGACAATTTTTGGCAGGGGGTGCTTAATAACTTAGTGCCACAATTTCCCTGATGGAGAAAGAACTTTATATTTACTCAGAAAAAAAAATAATGTAAGCCATAAAGATTTCAGTCTTGTTCCTCTGACCCTTCTTTCTCAGTGCTCTACAAAGGGACACTATAAGAATATAGCACCATGAACAGACTTTATATTAGAGCCCCTGTTTTCATATGACCTCTGTCTTTGAGGATCTTGCTTTGTCTGTACTTTGCATGCCACCATGGTCACATTTCCAGTCTGGTGAGTGTTTTCTTAGCAGAATGGACTTCCAGGTTACAATAACCCACACATCTATCTCCCCATGGAGAGGGGACTGAAAATCCAGTGGGCTCAAGTTTCCTTCCTGAAACTCACTTAGTATAAAGCCATTTGGGCTGCATCTTCTATACACAGAGTGCCTTAGCACAATCACGTGTTTACATATCCATACACCTTTGAGTCTAAGGTCTCCCTAAGATGGAAAGTTTGTCTTATTTTTCTCATTATTTCCAGAACCTAGCAAACAACCTAGCACACAGGAATCACCTACTTTGCCAAATGAACATGTGACAAATTGTCAACATACTTTTAAACCATCCAGCCAAGTTTAACTTAAAGACATTGTCTAGAAATAACAGATTATTACAACTATGCAAAGTCCCTAGAATAGTAATATTCATATGTTAGTGTGTTTCCCAAACACAGGGATACAAAAATCTTCAGAGCCCTCTAGCCCTGGAGTTTGATTGGCACTTGAGAGCCCTGGCATTTACTGTGCCGGGGAGTCCCCAGGTGATGCTGGCACCACAGCTGTAGCTACTGTCAGAATCACCTCTGTTGTTTGCTAAACTTCTACAATGATCTGACCCAGAAAGTGAGTGTAGAAATTGAGCATTCTATTGTCAAAACATTTTACTCAATAAGTCCATCCCCAGATAGATAAGTGGAAGTCACCAGACTTGGGCCACTGTCACAAGCTAACCCTGGAATGAGATCTGAGACTTAGCTCAATGACTACATAATGAAAACAATTTTCTGAGGGAAAGCTACCCCAAGATGTCTTACAATTTGGGCTAAGACTCACTCCTTCCTGATGATACAATGCTCTGTAGAGTTCTGCTCTTCAGAGCTTTCTGAAGGGGATAAAGTAAACCTCCGAATAGCAGCCTCTCAGTCAACAAATATCAATTCGACATCTATGAAGGCAAACTTCTGTGCAGACCTCAACAGGGAGATGAAGATACTAGGCAGCTGGGAAGATAAGTAGAAGTACTTTAAAAAAAAAAAAAAAAGATATTCCTGATAACAAATGAGTTTTCGAAGGTCTTGTGCAGATAAGCTCTGAGAGAGAAGGGGGGTTATTTCTAAATGCAAAAGGAGAAAAGAGGAAACATTAAAAGGAAAACAGCCTGCAGAGCCAGGGCTAAGATAGGATTTCTGAGGCAAGAACATGCCTGGAATCAGTTGTAAAGACAGCCAGAGAACACAGCCAATTCCACAAGGACTGTCCCAGCTGTAGAAGTGGGATGTCTTGACATCTATAAAAACAGCAAAGATGTCTTTGTCAGTTAGCTACTGGCTCCCTTCTACAGGTGACACTGCTCTGGAATCTGATTCCTCACTGCCATCTGGCATTTTCTGGCTTGCACAGCTCTTGTACTGAAATGCAAAAGCGAAAGCCGTTAAAATAGCACAGAGAAAATGGCAGCTTGTGGTTACTGGCATGGCTTGGGATACAAGAGTGTTAATACTTTGGATCCTGAATGGTTCCCCAAGGCCTGTGTGCTAAAAGCTTAGTCACAGCATGGTGCTAATTGGGAAATAGTGAAGCCTTTAAGGGGTATGGCCCAATAGATGGCCTTTAGGTTATTGAAGTAAGTGAAGAAGGGGACTGGGGACCCCAGCTAGTTCCCTTCTCCCTTTCTGCCCTGACTCACAGCTAGCCCAGCAGTTTTGTCCTTGCACACACACGTGCCACCACCTTACCACAGGCCTACAACAGCAGGGCCAGTTGACAATGGATGGAAACCTCCAAAGCTAAGAGCCAAAATAATGTGTTTCTCTTCCTAAGCTGATTATCTCCGTCATTCATTCTAGCAGGGCAAAGTCAGTAACTACTAGACTTAGAGAAAGCACATTCCTGTTGATCAGCTCTGGGTTGTCTTTCTCTAATGATAACAATGCTCAGCGATTGTTGCCTTTGGGAGAAGTTAAAGTAGAAATCAGGCACACCCAGGAAGAATAACAGCCCTTGATTTTATTTTGGACTTGGCAAGTGTGTGACTACCCACCCTTTAACATGAAATAAACATTTTGTTGTCACAGGATTCCTTAGTTATTGAAAACCACAGAAATTCCTAAAAGAACATTTAAAAATAGCCTTCTATTCATCCCACTGTGTAGGTACAATATTACATTCGGAGTCAGAAGTAGAACATATTGAAAAGTTCTAGCTCTAGGATAAATTCAATTTTCTTTTAGTATCTACATTAACAACATCAAAGACTAGCTGGGGGTGAATAGAGCACTAAGGAGGATAGTCATATTGCCTGGCAGCCTTCATCCTTTATAAAATCACCTACCTACATCTCCAGTTTTGGCTAAGGGACATGAATGGGCCACTCTGGCTCCATTGATAAATTCAACTCCCCAAGAGTCACACACTATGGACAGTGGTGGACACAACTCAATGTTAGTCACTCTGATTCTCTCTCAGAAGAAACCTACTCTGGCACACTGACAGATTCAGTTTCTATCAGAAGTCACAATGAAGCCATGGGATTATGGGTGGTGACCACATTGAGTCACATGAAGCAGAGAAATGCAGTGTGGCAGAAAAAGAAAAAGAAAGGCCATTAAGTGACTTTCCAGTCCTTGGAGGACACATCAGGGCCTAGTGTTCTATTTCTCATCAGTAGCTAGAGAAGGGAGTGAATAACCACAGACCCCAATGATGGCTTGTGTTCATAATACTATTCATACTTCCTTCTTGAGCAAAATAAGTATGATCTTACTTAAGGAAATCCCAATAGTATTTACAAATCTTAATTTTTATTTATTATTGTGTGTGTGTGTATATGGTGTGGGGGTTTGGGATGTGCACCTGCTATGGCACACTGATGAAGGTCAGAAGATAATGTGGGGGAGCCATCCTCTCCTACCTTATTGTGGCAGAGTCTTTCTTATTTTTGTCTGCTGTACTTTATCATAGAGGCTAGGTGGCCTGCAAGATTCCAGGTAATTCTCCTATGTCTCCTTCCATCTTACCAGAGAAGAGCTAGGATTGTGTGCTACCACATCATGAGTTCCAGGGATTGAACTCAGGTGGTCAGGCTTGCATGGCAAGTGCTTTTAGCCACTGAGCCATCTTGCCAGCCCTCCTTAGAGCTTTTAAGTGATTATATATCATAGCTAGACTCTAACAGGAACACACTGGTCTCCTGATTAAATATCTAGTTCCTTTGAAGACTGTGAAGTCAGCTGGCAGTCTTTGGAGGCTTCCCTGTGATAATATGTGAATGGCTTGGCACTGAGGCTTCTAGACCCATGAAGGTTGTTGAGTATATTAGTTCTATCTATACTCTCTGATGAGCAGAGAATGTTTCACTTGAGTTGACCCTTCTAGACCTTAATACAGCCTCCAGGATCACCAGCCAAAGGCTTGGGACCTTTGTTGATAGCCTATTAAAAGGTATATCTATCTATCTCAACTTTCATTCTGTACCCAAATTCTTCAAGAGGTTGTATGTGAAACCCCGTTGTCACTTGACTCTATAAAATGTCTTCCCTGCTCCTCCTTTAATGCTTCCAAACTCTTTCTTGTCTAGAGGTCAGTTTGTACTGCCTGCCACTCCCCACAGCTCTCTGAATAAGCCTTCATGGTTTAACTGTGGCATGATAGCATTCTGGAAACATCAATGGATGTTTTTCTGTCTGACATGTTCCCTCTTCCTTTTCCTGCCTGCTGTCTCCCACTCCCACTCACTGCCCCACCTCATACAAGCAAACCATCTCTTCTGGATTCATTGTGTTAAGAAAGGTCAGAAAATAGAAATGATCTATTGGGCTAATTTTATATCTCCTGAATTCCCCACCAGTTAAAGAACTTCCCCTAGAACTCAAAAGAGAGAGAGGGTGGTTTAGAGAGAGAGAGAGAGAGAGAGAAGAAGTAACAGGTCTCTCAAGAAGGAGAAACCCTCATGTTATTGTCATCCAAGAAAGGCAGGACCAGAGGTCTGAAAGTCCTCTCCAGCCAAGTTCTACTAGAGTGTGAGGACAATGAAGGTGTCAGCTTTCCTATTGTGGGAAAGATGGTTTCTTTCCACAATTTGGGTGCTATGGCTCTGTAAGAACCTAGAGAAGGAGAAAAACCACATTGGCACCTGGAGGAAACTAGAAGAGTCATCTTAACCATGCCTCATTTACAGAAGCATCTTTGCTGCAAAGGCAATTGGAACACATCAAGCTGAGGAATGCTTCTGTCGATCCCTGCCTCTCTTCAGCTTAGATATGGAATGGAAAATCTCACTGCTGGAGACAGCTCCATCATCTCAGCTATGGTACCAGAGGAATCTACTTTTTCCACTTATTTCTCCCTCTCTTAGCTGGTTTCCCATCTCTGAAGGCCTGAAACTGCCTCTGTGTGGCTTGTCTTTTCTCAAAGATCCCCCATCCTCTATTGATATTATAGAAACCAGCCTCCTAAGGCACTTCTTCAAGTTATGTTCTCCTGTCTGGTGGGCATCTCTTATGCCAATAAACTTCTTGTTTTCTTTTTATAGTCTGTCCTCTGTAACTATCCCAAACCTGAAACAAATTTTCTGTTATCCTGATGAAAATAGAGTTTTAGGCTCAGAATAATAGCTATGTTCTTTAGTCTTAAGCAAGTAGGTCCTTGATACACTCTCAGGAGCCTGTGTTGGCATGCTTTGTCTGAGTTCTCTTACAGAACACTGGAGCAAGGAATTTATGTACGTCCCTGTGTGCTGGGAATCCTGTTGGCAAGAATATGATGCCCATGGAAGAAAAACTAAGTTTCTCTTGGAAGCCATCCATTTAATATCTATGGTGCATGGCAGGACAGCCACGAGGCTAAGATCTTTAGCTGGGGTTAATAATGGAGGCTGCTTTCGACTGCTCAGCACAACATTGAGGATAGGATCTGTACTGCTTAGTGTTGTATAAATGCTTTTCAGTTGTTTGCTTTCATTTATGTCTTTTCTTCTTTACTTCCTTCCATTCTCACTCCCCTTCTTCCCTCTTCTTTCATTTTTGTGGAACTGGTATCAAACCCAAAGATGAATGTGTGTGTGTGTGTGTGTGTGTGTGTGTGTGTGTGTGTGTGTGTGTGTGTGCCAGGCATGCACTCTACCATCTGACTTACATCCTCAGCCCCTTCTCCTTCTCTTCTTCCTCCTCCTCTTTCTTCTTCCCCTCCTCTTATATCATTAGAAAATGAAGAGCTAAAGCATCACCATCAACAACAAAGCACAAGCAAACAAAATAACCACTAAGAACCAGAAATAGTGTACACCTTTAATCCCAGTACTCAGGAGGCAGAAGCAAGCAGGTCTGAGTTCAAGGCCAGCATTTCTACACAGAAAGTCCCAGGCCAGCCAGGTTTACATGGTGAGATATTGTCTTAAAGAAGTACAAGAGAAGGAGAAGGAGGAGGAGAAAGAGGAGGAGAATTTAATCCTGCTTCCTAACTATGTTTTTCTTACCAGGAGCTCATTTTTATTTCCAGGCATATTGTGGAATATAGATAAGAGATGAACAGGCTTTCAAGTGTTCTATTCTGAAAACAGCACCTAGGAAGTGGGAAATGCTGGTCAAGATGGAAGCCTGGGCACAGGAGCCTGCCATCCTCTGCCAGTGACTCCATCAGCAAGGAACAATGTTGGAGTGCAATAGAAATGAATATGTGATGATGATCAAGTTGAAAGGGGAAGTCTCTTGTATGTGGAAGACTTTGACACATTCTTAAAGGATAGAATCAGATGGAGGCATGTTAGGGGACATATTAATGGGTGGGATGCAGCTGTGAAAGCTGGAGCTATAGTCTGAGGCAACTCCAGGTATGTGGCAGCCGTTCACTTTGCAGAATGGCAATCAGAAAGTGTTGGTGCAGTGTTGGTGCCCTCCCATACAGAGCAGAGGGCACAGGACTGTGTCTCCTAAGAGAGCGCAAGAAGCATGCAGACTCCTGTCTAAAACAAATGCCCTAACTGCCTAAAAGGGATGCATGTTTCAGTGTGGGTGGGTATTGGTCTCAGAGCAAAGCATTCCCTGATATGGCTCCTGATGGGGATGAGGCAGAATGCATTGTTTAAGGCTGATTCCCTGGTGAAGTTTCCAAAGTAAATCTGTCACTTCATCAGCTCTGAGCATCTGTGAGGATTTTTTGATCTGGCTTCCCATTCATGGGAGGCACCTTTTAAGAAATACACTGTCCGCCCTAATATAAAATAAACCTACACAAGACAGCTATGATTATGAAACAGCCTCCATTCATCAATGTAGATGCACAAACCAGGTCACCAGGCAGTTGGGGACAACTACCAGCAGGAAATGAACAGGACCAAATCTCAAGGGTACAGACTATTGCCAGAACTAGAAGAGATATTTTAAAAATAGTTAATGAATATATTTAAAGAGGTCTAGATATTGGATTCATAAAACAAGAAGAATGCAGCTGAAAAAGGGAACCAGAACAACGGAGGAGTTCATATAAATTAATACAACACCTAAAACGTATGGTCTGGGGATGTAGCTCAGAGGCAGAACACTTACCTAGCATGCACAAGACCCCAGGATACATCCTAGGACCACTTTTCCAAGAAGGCTTTTTTGTGACATGATATATTATCAAACAGAACAAAAACCTGATCCACCAAGGGCATGTCCGTGAGCTCAGAAAGTCTAGGAAACTGTCTGCGCCTTCATCTTTCAATGCATCCTTCCTGAATTGGCCTCTGATATATTTCAATGTCCTAAACAGAGAATAACCTGCTACTATTTGGTTTGCTCCCCTTTTTTTGCTTCACTGCTCATATAGCCAATGAAACTTAAAAAGTAGTCACTGTGCCTATCACTTGCCAGGCAGCTTTTCATTCGTTCTCTCATTTATCCATTAATTCAGCCCCATTTCCTGAGTCCCTGTTACGTGTCATACACACTGAGCACTGTGGATGAAGAACTGGCCCACATGCCCCTCTGTATGCGTAATGCTATGGGTAGGGCAGCAGAGTGTTCAGGCAGAAGAGTCTGGCATTCAAATACACGGCTTCAAGTCTTAGTTACCACAAAATAGTTATTGACTTTACCACACAACTTATTTCTCCATTATTCAATGTCCTTTTTCATAACTTGGAATACATTGATCTTACGGAACTGTTGTTACAATTAAATAAATTGAATAGAAATCCTTTAATATCTATGGGGGTTCCAGGACCCCCTGAAGTTATCAAAATTTGCAGATGCTCAAGTCTCTTCTAAACAATGACATAGTGCTTGCATAAAACCTATGTGTGTCTGCCTATGCATGCAGCATAAACCACCTTTAGGTTCATGATAATCCCTGAGACAATGTATAGTATGTAAATAGCTATACTATATTGGCTAGAGATTAATAAGAAAATTGTATATATTCTGTATAGATTAACTAAAAATAAAACAATGTTGGCTCTTGTTTGTTTGAATTTACAGATGCAGAATCCAGGTTGGGGGGCCCAACTGTCTATGAAAACTCTTGCCACATAATATTTCATTGATGGGCAACAAGTAGTGATGGGCAATGATGGCAGAGTAATGCAGTGAGAAGCACTGGAATATGGTGTGAAAGGAGCCCATTGAGGCCACCTGTTCCTTCCTAGATGATAAAGGAAGGCTTCCCAGAAGATAACGAGCCTGAATTAAGAACAAGGAAGTAGTAAGACTTAGTTGAACAGCCTAAAATGTTAGCACACATTTATAATCCTAGCACTGGGGAGGCTAAAACAGTAGGCTTGAGAATTCAAACTCAGTCTAGGTGCACAGCAAGACCTGATCCTTAAAAATATTAGACAGGGAGGAGGGATCGAGGCCAAGAAACTTGGTTTTTAAGTTTCCAATTCTTATTTCTGTCATTGTCATTGGATGTGAGACATGTGTGAAAGAATAACTAGAAATGGCAGAAAGCACCAAATCAGGATTTGGACAGAACTGAAAGTCTAGGAACTAGACAAGTGCTTTCACTAAGGGGAAGGTTGATCAGCTCTATGTGTGGAAATATTACTCTGGCTGCAAAGAAAACATGAATAACTGGGGACAAGACTTAGGCCTATCCAATCTTTGTGTTTGTCTAGGAAAGAAATTATGGTGGTCTGTATAGGACACAAGGAAGTAGGAAATGTCATGCTGAGCAAAGCACTCAAAGGTGTTGGAAATAATGAGGAGAGAGTTCAAGGGTAATTCCACCAGATGGAACATGGACACAGCCACTGAGACAGAAAGCCCAGGAAGAGGGGCATGCTGGGATTGACAGCTGTGAGCTTGGCTTTGTACATGCTGAGTTTAAGATGACATAGGACATCCAAGTGAAGATGTGAAATACGAGTTGAAGATGTGTCTGAAGCCCAAGAGTGCCTGGAGATAGGGTAGAGATGCCTTAGCAGGGTTTCCCACCAGAGAGGTTTCTTTTGTTTTTGAGAATGGTCATCACAAGCTTCATGGTCCTAGAAAAAAAATTTTCCTAAAGTAGAACTTCGTTGTTTAGTGATGAGTATTTTGGTTTGTTCCCCTTTTGGTTGGAAAATGTGCATCTAGTTTTCTTATTAGAATAGTACACAAAGTCATTTGAATTTTAACTATTCTTTAGAAGCTGCTTAAGCCATTCAAGAGAGACTGTTTGAATGGGAAAGAGTGTATCAGTCAGGATAAATTGTTCTGCTGTGGTAAAAAGTAGCTCAGACAATACCAGTGGCTGTGACAACAATGGATTCATTTCTCACTCCTACTACATTTCTGTTATGGGTCATGGGTTCACACTATAGTTCAAGTGACTGTTATGGCCTTGATTTGTAACCTTGATGCTACCTATTGAGGGGGTAGAGAATGGAGCTCCTGAGAAGCTAGGGCCATCAATGGCATCTATTAAGAATTGAGAATTGGTATGCCACATCTGTCATTTGTCAGGACCAGTCACATGGCCCCATCTAATCAGGAGGCATCTAGGAATCACAATATCATATGCCCGGGAAGTGGGGAGCTGGACTTTCTTGGTGAGTGACAAAAAATGAATTTTACCTAGGTGACAATTAACTTGAACCCTATCCTAATGCAGCTCTTCTGAGAACAGCCTACAGCATGCCATGTGTAGGAAACAAATCCAAACCCTTTAACATTAAGGATAAGGAGAGAAAGGCCATGCTCTTTGTACAGCCTTAGCCCATAGGCCTGCCTTCTCTGAGTGACCTGCTAACAGAGGGCTCACATCAGCCTTGTGGTGGCAGCTGCTGGTACACAGTGGATCAGTGGAGATTTCCCTCACATGGACTGAACTTCTCCTCATGTAGCCCTGTTTTTTAGTGGTCATGTTCCTGATGAGCCTCACATCCTCTCCAGGAAGACGCAAAGGTTCTGTGCAGCTGTGTGAGTTGGTGTTCGGATGCATTGGTGTCCTGCATCTCTGGGCCACTACAACCTTATGTCACCAGATACTTTTAATCAGATCTTTTCTACTTCTTTGACACGGAAGTCCTAAGGAATTACCTAGGAGAGCCAATGAAAGTATTCCTAATTTGGATGAGAGCCACTTTCCTAGACAAGATCCCAAGGAAGTGGGAAACCCACTATTATAGAGCAACTACCCTTAGACAACACTATGCTATATCCAATCACAAGGGGTAGTTGCAGAGACAGGAGTTTGGCCCCTGTCTGTAACTTAACATACAACTTGCCAAACAGAGCCTGTTTAGCTGATAAGATTCACCAAAAGCTGGCAGAAACCAATGTAGGCCATGCCAAACCGGTTATCTCCTCACCTACCCACCCAGGACTCCACAGTCAACCAAGAGGGTGAAATCAGAAGCCAGGATAAAGACATGAAGAACATGATAGATATGACCTCTCAAGCTCTTACAAAGGTGTTCAGTGTCCAAGTTTCACCATCTAGAGACTCAGTCATGTGATGTTTAAACTTAAATCATGTAGTGAATACTCCAATACATAAATGATAACTGACATCATAAACATGAATGAAACCACATGGCCAGGGCACATGGAAGAAGAAAAGGACTCAGGACAGAAACTCAGTACAGCAGTTTTAGAAGAGGGGCATGGAAGAGAAGACACAAGAGCCTGGTAAGAAGTAGAAGGAAGCAAAACTGTGGTTCTTGGAATCCAAGTAGCTGAGCCAGCACTAGAGCACTGTGCTAAAGATAGCTTATCCTGACTGAGACGCAGTCCTTTGTACCCAACTGTATGGCTCGGCCATAGCAATGTCAGAGGAACGATGACTGTAGAAACCACACAACAGGAAGTGGAAAGTAACAAGGAGATGAGATAGGAAGGATGGGAGTGTCTTCCTCTGCTTCCTCCAGTCATCACAACACCCCTGCAAGGCAGACATCACTTTCTCTGCTTTAAAACTAAGGAAAGAGAGTTGCCTAAGGTAGCCCCACTGAGAGACGAGGGAGTTAAGACTAAAGCCCAGTGTGAGAAGCAGAGAGCAAAGTCTTCCCACAAGTCACTGTCCCCAGCACCTGAGCCAGCTGGTGCTTCTGTGCTGACATGTCACACAGCACTTGTCAGAATGGCTTCTTCCAGTGCCTGATAGAAAAACACACTACACCGCGGGATAGGAGCCTGCTCACACTTTAACCAGGGAAGCGGTGGAAGACAGCAGTGGCTTCCATCCTCTCTTTGTGACACCTTCTGTGTTTGTTTTCTGGGCTCCCAGAGCATGCCTCTGAATTCCTTGGATTGAGATACCCCTTTGCTAGGGTGCAAAGCTGCTGAGCTGCCAGACTCATGTTCCAGGCTGTGCCTCTTTGAAGAACCAGCTTGAACTGATTGTTCTTCAGCTTTTCACATAAATTACAGAACATGAGGCCCACAGCTTTGCCCCAAGTTGTCAACAGGTTTTAATTGTCTCTGCTTTTCCGTACACACAGATGGCTATGCTAAGCTGCTCTGAGCAGACCTCTGCTGTCTCCACTAAGAACAAAACAAACACAACAAATGGAAATCCACTGGAAAAGAAAAATTATAACCAAGTCCAAAATAGCTGCTTTTTCCACTGAAGGTCGGGGTTACATAGAAGAAAACGTAGATGGGACTGTGAAGTGATGGAGGCAAGAGTTTTTAAAAAGCATAATGAAAGTGTTAACTTGTGAAAAGAAATGTAAGAATGGCCAAGAAAACTAAGTCAAATTGGGATGGCTGAATGCAGCTCATGAGCCATATGCATCTCCTCTGATGGCTAGAAATTTGGCACAACACACATCTGTAGATGACAATGTCATGTCAGAATGTCAAAAAGCTAGACGCTAATTTAGATGAATTTAGAAACACAAGAGATTCATTTTACTGATGAAGTCCATAATGGGCCATCAGTTTCAGGTTTCTTTGTCCAAGGTCATTAAGATCCACTCCAAATGACAAACAGATTCATGTATGAGAATCTGTCTTCAAAAACAGGAGGCCAACCAACTAAGGTATATGAAAAGCCATATAGAAACATATTTTGTAAGCTAATTGAAAAACCATAATTTTATAAAATTGTTTGAAGAGAGATATCCAAGAATTCATGGATCATTAAATTAAAATTCTAGTACTGAATATAGGATATCTCATCATGAGTTATTGGTCAGGGAACCTCCAGAGGAACCCAAAATAATATAGGCTATTGCCATTGCTCTAGGTTTCCCACAAGACTAAATTATAAGATCCTATTATGAAAGACACCATACATTCTGGTTTCAGGACATAGAAATCAAGCTGGAACTAAACTAGAAGCAGCTTCACTACTGGCTAAGTTTCATCACACCAGAAGGTGCCATGCAGGCTGCTAGAAAAGAAAAGTCATCAGCTGCCTTAGCCGACTATGAAACCCGAGAGCTGTAATATTGAACTGTCAGGCAGGATGTACATGGTGTAAGTAGCATGACTATTGTGGGGGTAACCAATCACTTTCTGATTGGATTTGAAACTTGCACAGGAGAGAATTCATGCCTGATACTGTAAACATAGTTAGAAAAAAAAACAAAACATGGCTGGGGAGGTCATAGATCTTAGTGGAAGAATGTACTGTGATTGGTTTGTTAATATGACATGTTGTCTAACTTATTCTACATATTTATGTTTATACCCATAGATTAGTGTTGCTTTCTATGAGTCAAGCTTCCATCTTCAGTGGGTGGTAGTAATACAGAAACTCATAACTGGTCACAGTGGAGAGAATAAGTGACTGAGATGTACTCAGCCCTAAAGTGAGCATCAACAAACTCCCTCCACTGTTCAGAAAACACCACAGAACAGGGACAGAAAGAATGTCAAAGCCAGAGGATGGGAAGGGATGCTATAAAACACTGACTTCTAGACATGACTCAGCTCATGAATCCGTATCCTCCCAGCAACATTGGTTACTTGCACAAGAGTAGACCCATCAACATTCCATTACAGATGGAGAGGAACTCATGAGGCCCTGACCCTTCCTAATGAGTTGTAGTCTGTGCTTCTAGGCATGGGGAGTCATAGTCCTCAATGGTGTACCCTCTGGTAAGTTTTCCTTGTGCAAATATTACCACATACATACACACTCATTAAACAGCTATAATTAAATGCTGCAAGTCACAGAAGGACGTGAATGTAGAAGGGGAACATTGGAAAGAAGAAAGGGTTTGTGGAGAGGGGGTAAGAGAATAATGGGGGGATATGATCAAAGTATTATATGTTTTTTTGAAAGAGTAAATAATAATGGGACAAGTGATGAGAGCTGTAAAAGACGGCATCCCAGCGTGTCTCATAGTAGCAAGTATCTGGAACCAAACACGGGAACTAAGCATCATTTGCATGACTGAACACCATGGACCAGCTAAAGATAACAGTAATATGGGATCAAGCACATACATGGTCCAAAGGCAAAAGCATCTTACGTGATAAAAGGAAATGATAAATTACGCTCCATGAAGGCTGTACCAAATGACATTCCTGTCAAAAACATGAGACACTTCTACAGTTTCTGTACATTCTAGCCAAATGTACCATTATTACAAATGTAGTGGCTAAATGAAAAATTGTTAAATGATGAGACTTCAGAACCTTAATTTTATTCCTCTTATTACAAATAGGGTTGTACATTAATATGTTTAAGGAACATTATTTATATTTCTTTTATGGTGAACTTTCTTCTTATCTTTTCATGTTTAGCCTGTTTTTACTGGCTATTTTGACTTCTTATTTACTTAGTAGATATCTACACACAAGCACATACATACATATACACACATATGCATGCACACACATAAACACATATACATATGCACATGTAAACATATGTACATACACATACATATACAACTGACTCCTTTTTGTTTAAATTTTTATTTACAGTGATAATACCTTCATTCCTATTCTAATATCTAAATTTATTTTGTATACATAACACATTAGCTAAGAATCTAATTTTGCCTATATGATTATAAATATCATCCTATACCATGAATAAAATTTCACTGTTAAAATTCCACTTCCCTTGTCCACTTAATTATAGTATATATTTAGGTACGTTTCTAGACTTTATCCAGTTTGCTTAACTCTCATTTGGCAATGTACCAATACTAGATTGCTTCAATACTGGTAGTTTTATAGTATGTTTTAGGATCAGAAGAGAGTGGTCCTCATTTTTTAAAAATTCTTACTATTCATACATTTACTTTTCACATAATATTTATTTCCATATTTATTTATGTATTATGCATGTGTGTGCATGTATGCATGCAAGTATGTGTGTCTGTGCATGCCATGACACACATGTGGAGACAAAAGGACAACTGCAAGAGCTGGTTCTCTCTTTCTATCCTGTGATTCACAGGAACCACACTCAGGTCTACAAGTGTTACAGCTCTGAAGGGAAAGGTATCTTGACTGTCAGAAGCCAGGCTATACCTACAGCTGTGAAGGGAAGGTATCCTGGATACCTACAGCTGTGAAGAAAAAGGTATCCTGACTGTTGGGAGCCAGGCAATACCTATAGCTATGAAGTGAAGTAATCCTGTATACCTACAGCTGTGAAGGAAAAGGTATCCTGACTGTTGGGAAGTCAGACTACACCTATAGCTGTGTTCTGGTGGTGGATGGTCTCCCTGCAGGGTGTGGCAATCATGCTCCTCTCTGAGAGAGCCATTGCAGCTCAGCTCTGTTCTACTCTGCTAAAAGAGTTTCCCAGCAGAGATGTCCATTGCTTCTCTGCTCTGGTGAAAATTGTTACTTCTTTGCTTCACTACGTTAAGGGGAAAATCCTGCAGAAATGTAGCAGTCTGCTCCTTCCCTGAAAGCTCCTTCAGTGAAAATTGTTAGTTCTCTGCTCTGTTCCACTAAGGGAGTTTCCCAGTAGAGACATTGTTGCTTCTATGTTCTGCTCCAGTGAAAGAAGTTCTTTACCCAAAACTCATTCAAGAGATTTATTGGGAGGATGGAATCCATGAGAGTGGCTGCCTCTGCCAGGGTGGAAAAGGGCAGCTCCCAACTTAACAGGCACAGGGCTTATACAGGGCTTCTTAGGGGCAGAGTTTTCCAGGGTGAGGATTTTCGGTGTGGGAATTGGTTGGATTTTAATCCCTGAGTTTAGACAAGCGCAGAGATTGGCTAGATTTTGTGCTCAGGGAATAGTTGGTTTCATGCTCAGTTGTTCAGGGCCAGAGAGTCTGTTTCTTTGGCTCTGGTGTCAGGGCAAAGTATGTTTCTTTCACTGGCTCTGGTTACAGGGTCAAAGTATGTTTCTTTCACTGGCTCTGGTCTCAGGGTCAGGTGTGTTTATTTGGCTGGTCCTTTTACCCTACATGATCCTCAGGCTTAGTTGCAAGTGGCTTTACCCACTGAAACATCTCTCTAACCCATAGGTGTTATTTCTATTGCAAGTGGCTTTACCCACTGAAACATCTCTCTAACCCATAGATGTTATTTCTAATCAACTTTTCTAGTTAAAAGATTGTTAGAATTACATTGTTCTTATGAATTAAGGGTAATTAAGTTCTTCTTGGAAGAACTTTACGAAGTTGAGTTATTCTGCATATCAGCAATTCCTGTTTTCCCCATTATAGTTATTTACTGAATGAAGGAGCAGCAAAGACCCTCTTCGGGCACTCAAGATGTCAGACTCCTGATACTGAGTGTGCAGAGTCTTCATTACAATGACTTAAAGCCTAGCTTCATGCTCTGTTCTCATTTTTGTAAAGATATTCAGGAACTTTAGGCTTCTCTGCATGTCCCATTTGTACACCACAGGCTGAACCATAACTAAATGAGTCACTCTCATGTGGAATAAATATCATCGAATAATGTTTTGACCTCCAAGTGCTCTGAAATTAGTTAAATACATTTACACAACCCAAAACACAGCTTCCCTCATCCAGAAACAGCAGGAGGCATCACTCCAAGAAAAAGTGTATGAAATTATCTCATTTAGAACCACTTCAGAAAACAACCATTGCTGATTAGCATGTGACAGTTCACTTTGAAGGATATCAAATTTATTTGACAACTGATGGTCTTGATACTTTTCCTTATTGATTATTCTCACTATATAATGATCAAATTATCTGATTTTTCACTTGTATATTTTATAGTTGATTGTTAGAAGGACACTGTCCATTAGTTATGAACTAATTCTTCTAGGGTCCATGAGTCCCACACCGTGAGTCCATCAGTGAGTTAAGATTAAAGGAAGGAAATGCTATCTCACCCCATGAATGAACTAGCTCACCTGGAGACAGTGAAGAAAACATAGGTCAGAAGCACAGCCTCTCACATCTGACCTATCAGTACCATCCACTGGCTGGTCACAATCTATGCACACAACTCTATAATGGGCTTAAAATTATCAACAGTTTTTCTCCTGGACTCCTTACTAATCCACAGAATACTATATAAGGAAACAAAGATAGATTTAGTTAGTGTGGTGGTTTGAATAACAATGACCTTCATAGGCTCAAATATTTGAATAGTTAGTCACCAGAGAGCATCACTATTTGAAAAGATTAGAAGGATTAAGAGGTGTGGCCTTGTTGGAGAAAGTGTGTCACTGGGGCTGGGCTTTGAGTTTTCCAAAGCCCATACCAAGCCCAGAGTCTCTCTCTGTGTCTATGGATCCAGATGTAGCTCTCAGCTACCCAGTGCCAGTGCCTGACTGCATGCTACCATGCTCCCTGCCATGATGATAATGAACTAAATTTCTGAAACTATAAGCAATCCCCCAATTAAATACTTTCTTTTATAAGAGCTGCTTTGGGCATGGTGTCTCTTCACAGCAATAGAACATTGACTAAGACAATTAGAGACTGTCTTCCAATCAGCCTGTAAGTTTACCTTAAAGCCCACCAAAAAATTGTTGAAATAGCATTGCTTCTGCCCATATGGCCCATGAACCCTTTGAACCAGGATCTGCTGGGCATTTGTTTAAAATGTGCATCTTGAGGGAAGCAGGTTAATTGTGGATCTCCACTTTTCCTTCCTCTCCAAATCCAATCCCCTAGTCACATGCCCAACTCTATAGCAGACCACCTGCTGTGCCCCCCAACCCTCAGTTCCAGTGGATCACAAGGATCCAACAGATCTTCCCCTTCAATCTCCCTTCCCCTGTTCATCTTTTTATCTCAGCCCCCAACTAGAGCAGGCATTCCCTGCAAACCCCCAGACCACTCTAGCCAGGAAAGAAGGTAGGCCAACTGCAGATCTTCACCTCTCTCTCCTTTCCTCCAAATTCAATCTCCCAGTCTCATCTCCAGCTCTGTAGCAGACCACCTGTTGCGGCCTCTCCTTCCTTCGGCCCCCAACTCCAGGGGATCACAGAAATGTTCCCCTTGAACCTCCATCTCCCTATTTATCACTTTATCACAGTTCCCAACCAGCAGGCATTCTCTGGGAACCTACCAGCCAAACCCAACAGAAAAGCAAGTGTACAGCTGGAGAGCTTTTCTCTCTGGTTCCACCAAGCCCCGCAGTCCCACAACCCACATATAAAATAATCACTCAGACTCTTATATTACTTATAAACTGTATGGCCATGGCAGGCTTTTTGTTATCTACTTCTTTTATCTTGAATTAACCCATTTCTATTCATCTATAAGTTGCCACGTGGCTCGTGGCTTACCGGTACCTTACATCTTGCTTGTCATGTCAGTGGCTGGCAGCATCTCTCCCTCTCAGCCTTCCACTTCCCAGAATTCTCCTCTCTCCTTGTCCCGCCTATACTTCCTGCCTGGCCACTGACCAATCAGTGTTTTATTTATATAGAGCGATATCCACAGCACAAGTGGGCCAGCAAAACAAGTAGTCAAGCTTCAGGTCTTCACTCTCCCTCCTCTCCTCCAAATCCAATCCCCCTGTGTCATCCCCAGCTCTGTGGCTGTCTACCTGTTGTGGCCTCTCTTTACTCTCTACCCCCACTCTTAGGGGACTAAGCAGATCACTGCAGAACACCCTGCTTTCATCTCTCCCATGAACCCCTTCCATGGCCCTCTCCATTCCTTGACCATCCCCATTCCTAAGTGGAGCTCCTAATACCTATAAATACACCAGTGACCACATATATCAGCATCCTAGAAGAATTCCCACCAGGCAACACACAGCCATCTCCTAAGAACCAGAGAAGGTAACAGAAACCAAGGAACAAACACCCACTGAACCAAGAAAAGACAAGATATTAGTACCTAGAATTATAATTATCCCAACCTCAGATGCCTAGACATCAACACACAAACACAATCAAATAACAATCAGGACAACATGTCTCCACTGGAGCCCAGCAACCCTACCACAGCAGGCCCTGACAATTTCTACATAGCTGAAATACAAGACAAAAGCTTCAAATAGCCTTTATGAATACGATAGAGGTCCTTAAAGAGTTAATCAGTAAATCCCTTAAATAAATCTATGAAAACACAAACAGTGGAAGGAAGTGAATAAAACAGTTAAAAAGCTCAAAGTAGAAATAGAATCAATAAAGAAAACCCAAACTGAGGGAAATCTGGAAATGAAAAATTTAGGAACTCAAAAAGGAACCTCAGAGGCAAGCTTCACCAACAGAATACAAGAGATGGAAGAGAGAATCTCAGACACTGAAGACAGGATAGAATAAACGAATATTTTGATCAAAAATATGTTAAATCTAAAAGAAAAAAATCTGGCACAAAACATCCAGGAAATCTGAGACACTATGAAAAGACAAATTCTGAGAATAATAGGAATAGAGGAGGAAGACAAAACCCAGGTCAAGGGCGCAGAAAATATTTTCAACAAAATTATAGAAGAAAAAGTCCCTAAAGAAGGAGATGCCTACCAAGGTACAAGAAGCATACAGAACACCAAATAGACTGGACCAGAAAAGAAATTCCTCATAATAATCAAAACACTGAAAGTACACAATAAAGGAAGAATGTTAAAAAGCTGCGAGGTAAAAAGATCAAAGCCCATAGAGATGCAGACCTATTAGAGTAACACCTGACTTCTCAATGGAAACTCTAAAAGCCAGACTGGCCTGAACAGATGTTCTACAAACTCTAAGAGACCATGGATGCCAACCCACACTACAATACCCAGCGAGACTTTCAACCACAATAGATGGATAAAATATATCCATGATAATAACCAAATTTAAGCAATGTCTGTCTACAGACCCAGCACTATAGAAGGTGGTAGAAGGTAAATATTCCAACCTAAAAAGTTAATCACACCCAAGAAAGTACAAGGAATAAATAATCCCAGTCCAGCAAAACACTGCTCATTGTTGTCTCTCAACACCAGACCTCAATTCCCCAGTTTACAAAAAACAAACAACAACAACAACAAAAAAAAACACTGACTAACAGAATGCAAAGACAGGATCTATCCTTCCATTGCATCCAAGAATACCTTGACATCAAAGATAGACATCACCTTGTGGTAAAAGGATTGAAAAAGATATTCCAAGCAAATTGATCTAAGAAGCAATTTGTTATAGTTATTTTAATATCTGCAGCATAAGCTTCAAACCAAAACTAATCAGAAGAGATAAGGAAGGATATTACATACTCATCAAAGAAAAAAGCCACCAAGAAAACATTGCAATCCTTAACACCTATGCACCAAACAGAAGGGCATCCAAGTTCATAAAAGAAACATTATTACAGTTTAAATCACATATTGACCCTCACACAGTGATAGTAGGAGACTTCAATACCCAACTCTCACCAATAGATGGGTCATCCAGACAAAAACTAAACAGATAAATGCTAACTAACATTACAAATCAAATAGACCTAACAGATATTTACAGAATGTTTCACTCAAACACAAAAGTATATACCTTATTCTTGGCATCTCATGGAACTTTCTCCAAAACTGACCACATTCTAAGATGCAAAGCAAGTCTCAACAGATACAAGAAAATTAAAATAACACTGCATCCTGCCAGACCACCACAGATTAAACCTGCATATCAACAACAAAAGCAACAGAAATCTTACAAGCTCATGGAAACTGAACAACTTACTATTGAATGAAAAATGGGTCAAGACAGAAATTAAGAAAGAAATTAAAGACTTTCTAGAACTGAATGGAAATGAATACACAACATACCCAAACTTATGGGACACAATGATGGTGGTTCTAAGAGGCAATTTCATAGCACTAAGTGACTACATTAAAAAAAAATGGGGAGATCTCATACAAGTCATTTCACCACATACCTGAAAGCACTGGAATAAAAAGAAGAAATCACACCCAAAAAGAGTAGATGGCAAGAAAAAAAATAAAACTCAAGGATGAAATCAATAAAACAAAAACAACAACGGAAACTATAAAGAATCAATGAAATAAAGAGTAGGTTCTTTGAGAAAACCAATAAGATTGAAAAACCCTTATCCAAATATTCTATAACCAGGCAAGGCTTCTAGTGGTGGCATTGGGGTTCCACCAAAATACTGGGTGGTATTCCAGCCACAAAACATTGACCTATAATTTGTCCTGCCTGAAAAATGTGCTGGGGTAATGATGGTACAGAACTTGTGGGAGTGGCCAACCAATGACTGATCTAACTTGAGGCCCATGCCATGAGAGGGAGCTCATGCCTGACACTGCCTGGATAGCCAGGAGCCAGAGGCTGGATAGCCCAGAGCCTTAGGATAGTACCAAACATGACTGCCAGGGGAAAAAAAAAGTCAATGAAATGATTCGTAATGATATTCTGCTAAACTCATAGATTGGTACCTATTCTAATCATCATCAGAGAGGTTTCATCCAACAACTGATGGGACAAGATACAGAAACCCACAGCCAAACATTAGCCAGAGCTCAGGAAACCACATGGAAGAGGGGGAGGAAGGATTGTAGGAGCCAGAGCGGTTGAGGACACTAGGAGAACATGGCCCACGAAATCAACTAAGCAGAGCTACTAGAGCAACTAGGGGCTTACAGAGGACTGAAACATCAATCACAGAGCCTACATGGGCCTGCATTAGATCTTCTGCATATATGCTATGGTTGTGTAGCTCAGTGTTCTTGTGGGACTCCTATCAGTGGGAGTGAGGGCATCTCTGACTCTTTTGCCTGCTCTTGGAACCCTTTTCTTCATACTGGGTTGCCTCATCCAGCCTTGATATGAGGGTTTATGCCTAGTTTTATTGTAACTTGCTATGCTGTGTTTGATTGATATCCCTGGGAGGCCTCCTCTTTTCTGAAGGGAAACAGAGAAGTGGATCTGAGGGAGAGGAGAGGTGGGGGTAACTGTGAGGAGTGGAGGAAGGGGAAACTGCAGATGTGATATATTGTATGAGAGAAGAATAATTTTTTAAGAAATATGAAATAAATCCTCTTGCCCCCCAAAAAAGAACTGGAGAGATCTCATAGATAGTAACTTAACAGCACACATGAAAGTTCTGGAAGAAAAAGAAGAAACCAGACCCCAAAGGAGGAGATGGTAAGACATAATCAAACTTGGGACTAAAATCAATAAAACAGAAACAACAGCAACAGAATCTACAAAGAATCAATGAAACAAAGAGTTGGTTCTTTAAGAAAATCAGTAAGATTGACAAACCCTTATCCAAATTAAGTAAAACGTAGAGAAAGAATACCCAAATTAACAAAATTAGAGATGAACAGGGAAACATAACAATAGACACAGAGGAAACTCAGAGAATGATAATTAAAAACCTATACTCCACCAAATTGGAAAATCTAAAAGAAATGAATAATTTACTGAATAGGTACCACTTACCAAAGTTAAATCAAGATGGGATAAGCAAGTTAAACAGATATATAACCGCTAGAGATATAGAAGCAGTCGTTAAAAGTCTCCCAGCCAAAAAAAAAAAAAGGCCCAGGGCCAGATGGTTTTAGTACAGAATTCCACCAGACTTTCAAAGAAGAATTAATGCCAATTCTCCTCAAATTATTCCACAAAATATAAACAGAAGGAAACATTGCCCAATTCATTTTACAGTTTTGGGTATCAATTACCCTGATACACAAACCAAATGAAGACGCAACCAAGAAAAAGAATTACAGACCAATTTCTCTTATAAACATAGATGCAAATTTTCTCAATGTAATATTTGCAAACTAAATCCAAGAACACATCACAAAGATCATCCACCTTGATCAAGTAAACTTCACCCCAGGGATGCAGGGATGGTACAACATGTAAGAATTGATAAATATAATCTATTATATAAACAAACAGAAAAATCTATGATCATCTCCTTAGATACAGAAAAGGCCTTTGACAAAATCCAACACCCTTTCATGATAAAAGTCCTAGAGAGATTAGGGATAGAAAGATATACCTCAACATAATAAAGGCAGTTTACAGCAAGTCTATAGCCAACATCAACCTAAATGGAGGGAAATTCAAAGCATTTCCACTATAATCAGAAATAAGATAAGGTTGTCCACTCTCTCCATATCTTTTCAATATAGTACTTAAAGTCTTAGCTGAGCAATAAGACAACTGAAGGAGATCAAGGGGTTAAAAAATGGAAAGTAAGAAGTCAAAGTGTCTTTATTTGCACATCATATGATAGTATACATGAGTGACCCTAAAACTTCCACCAGGGAACCCCTACAGCTGATACTTTCAGCAAAGTAGCTAGATATAAAATTAACTCACAAAAATCAATAGCCCTCACATATAAAAATGACAATGGACTGAGAAAGAAATTAGGGAAGCAACACCTTTCACAATAGCCTCAAAAAATATAAAATATCTGGGGGTATTTTTACCAAGCAAGTGAAAAATTTGTATGATAAAATCTTCAAGTTATTGAAGAAAGAAACTGAAGAAGATGCCAGAAGATGGAAAGAACTTCAATGCTCCTGGATTGGTAGGACTAATATAGTAAAAATGACCATTCTACCAAAAGCAATCTACCAATTAAATGTAATCCCCATCAAAATTCCAACATAATTCTTCAGAGATCTAGAAAGGACAATTTTCAGCTTCATATAGAAACACAAAAATATCCAGGATAGCTAGACTAATCCTGAATAATAAAAGAAATTTCTGGAGGTATCACCATCCCTAATTTTAAGCTGTACAACAGAGATACAGTAATAAAAACCAGCATGGTGTTGCCACAAAAACAGACACATCAATCAATGGAATAAAACTAAAGACCCAGATACAATTTCACACACCTATGGACATCTGACTTTTTTATGAAGAAGCCAAAAATATACACAACAAAGACCATATCTTCAATAATTAGTGCTGGTCAAACTGGATGGCTGCATGTAGAAGAATCCAAAGAAATACATACTTATCACTTTGAACAAAACTCAGCTCCAAATGGATCAAAAATCTCAACACAAAGTCAAATATCCTGAACCAGATAGAAGAGAAAGTGGGGAATACTCATTGATATAGGAAAAGACTTTCTGAACAGAACTGTTACCAAGGGCACTAAGATCAAAAATTAACAAATGGGACCTCATGAAACCAATGAGCTTCTGCATAGCAAAGGACACCATCAATAGGACAAAGTGGAAACCTACAGAATGGAAAAAATTCACCAATTCCACATCTGACAGAGGGCTAATATCCAAAATAAATAAAGAACTCAATAAACTAGACATAAACAAACCAAATAATCCAATTAAAAAATGGGGTACAGATCTAAATAGAGAATTCTCAAAGGAGGAAACTCAAATGGCTGAGAAACACTTAAAGAAATGTTCAACATACTTAGTCATCAGGGAAATGCAAATCAAAACTGCATTGAGATTTCTCCTTATACCAGTCAGAATGACCAAGATCAATAAAACATGTGACAGCTCACACTGTTGAGGATGTGGAGTAAGGGGAACACTCATCTGCATCTGGTAGGAGACCTGGTACCATCAATATGAAATTCAATGTAGTGGTTCCTCAGAAAGATGATAACTGATCTCAAGACCCAGCTATACCATTCTGGGTACATACTCAAAGGATATTTCATCCTACAACAGAGACATCTGTTCAAACATGTTCTTTGCTGCTCTCTTCATAATATCCAGAAATTGGAAAAAAAAAACCTAGATATCCCTCAACTGAAGAATGGATAAAGAAATTGTGGTACATTTACACAATGGAATACTACTCAGCCATAATAAAACTGAAATCATGAAATTCATAGATAAGTGCATGGAACTGAAAAAAATAATCCTGAATCTGAAAAAAAATCCTGAAAGCTGAAAAAAAATAATGAGTGAGGTAACTCAGATCCAGAAGTACAATTATAGTATTATTAACTTTTATGTGGATATTGGCTGGTGAGTCAGTGATAACCAAGCTACAAACATAGAACCAAAGAAGTTAGGTATAGAGTAAAGACTAGGGTATGCAAGGTAGATAGATCTCCCTAAGGAAAGGGAACTATAATATATAGTTACAGATGAATGGGGGTGGACTGTAACAGGAAGATCAAGTGGAGAGAAGTAAAGAAGGGGGAAGGAGAGAATACAGGGAAAGACTCATAAAAATTAAAGGTCATTTGAGGGGTAGCATAGAAACCTAATACAGTAGAAGCTTCCTAACATAAATACATATGTACATAAATGAAATCGCCAAATAAGGAGGGAGACAGAGACCCAAAATAGACATCTCTTGTCACCAAACAAAGCCTCCAGAACCAGGATTGAGTTACATCTAATTGAGTTGTTGACCAAATGGGTTTCATGAGAAGCCCCAAACAACCCAGGCTATTGCTAAGACTATAGGTTTCTCTCCAAACACTGACAGCAAGGCCCCATTGCTGAAGACAATACCTACACAACTCATTCAACAAGGAGAAGTTGAGTCGATCCTATATAGATCTTTCATTTCTACAGGCTAGCATCTTTGGTACAAGAAGGTATTCTGCAAACTACCAAAGGAGAAACATGAACACAAAGGCAGTCACAAATCCTTTGATCTACAATGTTGTCCTGCAATGGTGGCATAAAGCCTGTGGGAGTAACCAACCAATGTCTGATTTGACTTAAAGCCCACTCCACAAGAGGGAACCCATACTCGACACCGCTTGGGTGACCAAGAACCTGAGACTAGACAGTCCAGGGACCTAGGATAAAACCAAATACTGCTGTTCTTAAAACAACACCAACTCAGGAGGCAGAGGCAGGTGGATCTCTGAGTTTGAGGCCAGTCTGGTCTACAGAGTGAGTTCCAGGACAGCCAGGGCTACACAGAGAAACCCTGTCTCGAAAAGCAAAAACAAAACAACACCAGAAAGTATCAATAAAATGTCTCCTAATGGCATTCTGCTATACTCATAGATCAGCCATCATCAGAGAAGTTTCCTCCTGCAGCAGACAGGAGCAAATACAGAGACCCACAACCAGACAATATGCAGAGAGGGAGAGACCTTGGAACACTCAGCCCTAGATGGGATATCATCATCAAATCCTTCCCTTCAGGGCTATGGGGACCCTTTAGAATAGGAGGCAGAAAGAGTTTAAGAGCCAGAGAGGGGATGGAGGACACCAAGAAAATAAGGCCTTCTAAATCAATAGAACAGATGCACATATGCAGTCACAGAGACCGAGGCAGCATGCACAGGGCTGGAAAGGGGCTTCATCAGATGGGATCCTAGAGCTGAAAGAAGTGGACACATGCCCCCATCCCTAAGCCAGAAGCAATTTCCAATCTCCAACTCATAGCCACTTGCAAATGAAAATTGTTTTTCCAAGGGCATCTTAGTGGAGAAACAAACTATTCTTAAGGGTAGGCCTTATGCCCAGCAGTAGAGGGTAACAGAAAGTGATCTCAACAACATCCTTGGAGGTTCTTTTTCTCATACTGCTGTGTGTCAGGGCTTTTCCTGGTTTTTCTGTTTGTTTGTTTGGTTTTTTTACTTTTATCATATATATAACATATGATTTTATATATATATATATATATATATATATATATATATATATATATATATATATATATATACTATCTTTTTATCCTACAGGTCCTTTGCATATATATTATAGCTCCAGTTTTGTGTTTTTATGGGACTCCTGAGTGTGTGAACAAGACTCTGCATCTATAACTGTTTCTTGTGCCTTTTCTTGGCTCTTCTCCTCATGTTTGTTTTGTCCTATTCCGGTACGCTAGTTTTTGTTTTTATCTTACCATATTATATTATATTGTATTGTTATCTCTTCTAATAACAAACAAAAGGGGTGGATTCGGGTGGGAGGGGTTGTGGGGAGGAAGTGGAAGTAGTAAAGGGAGGGAAACAATAATTAGGATATGTTATGGGAGGGGGAAAAGCTATTCTCAACAAAAGAAAAAAATAATTTAGAAAATGTTCATCTTGAGTCTCTTTTCTGGGGTGCTGAATTTGAAGCTGTGGGACTAGCCAAGTCATCTTTGTTAGTAGCAGGCTTCCCAGGAGATTTCTGTGCCTATGAATTTCTACATACTTAGTTATCCATCTAAAACTGCACTTGGCCACCTTCTTCATGGGCCATTTGCCAGCGTCTCATGGTTACATGTGCAAGACTCCTGGCACATGGGAGTCCTTTGGTGACATGAGTAGCCTTCCTCCTCCTTTTCTTCACTATCAAGTAATGAGATAAATGCTTCCTGATATTTTAACTTTATACAGCTGTAATTCCAACAGAGCAAGAACTCAAGAAGTTTTCAGGGATTCCTCCTCAGTGCTTAACTAAGTATTATTCACTGCACACAGGAAATAAAGAGTTCCAGGTGTGGAGGGATGCTGAAAGGTGCAGGCATAACTATCCCCAGGGACAAAAGATGCTTGCATTCCCACTGGTGAGTGAAGAAAAGCCTCAAATACACAGAGAACTAAGCAGAGCCCTTGCAAAGTAGTTATCTCATGTAGACCACCTGTCAAGGCCTTCCTGATCAGTCTCTGACCTCTCAGGCTGAAATTTCAAATATTACTATAGACCAGGGACTTAACCAATACAATTTCATTTCTGGCAGTTTTAGAGGCTGGAAAGTCCAATATGCGGAGTTGGGAACAAAATGAACATGTCTATTCTGAATGGGAGAAATTACAAAGAAGGAGGAAGCAAGGATCCTAAATCCAAAACTTAGCAAGGCAAATACTGTCTGACTTTAGGGCTCAAGAATAATGTCTTTGCCTTCAGAAAGTGGTGGCCCCGCGTATATAGACAAAACCTGTATCCCCAAGGATCTTCTAGGTGGAAATCACAGCCCCAAAGATCACACCAGCAGCTGCTCTTGGCAAGGACCAGGTATGACTCCCAGCACCCACATAGCAGCTCTCAACTGTCTTTAACCCCAGCTCCAGGAGATCTGATGCCATCTTCTGGATTCTTAGAGCACTGCGAGTCCATACCCAGACACACAAAAAAATTGTTTCAAATAAGTAATTTTGTTTAAAAAAAAAGTTAATCCGATGGTCTCTACAATGTGTTGAGGGCCATTCTTCCCTGCCTTAAAGAGTCATACATGCAATAGTCAAATATGGAAGTTCAACAGTCTTCTTCGAGCTCACTCCAGCCCTGGTCCCTTCAACTCAAACTGCTGCTGTTTCTGGGGGCTTAAGTAAGTAAACCTCTGGTTCCACCCTGACTAAAGTTCTTTCAAATCTCTTTGGGCAACATAGTTACAGCTCTTATGAGAGCAATCTTTCTCAGCTTTGCTACATAGCTAAGCTAAAAAAAATCAAAAGCTTCAAGTTCGACTTCCTCTTGCTGACCAATCCTCCTTCCTCTCCTTTCTCTTTTCTTATGTCTTGCTATGAGCCATCCAAAGGAGGCAAGACTCTATTTCAACACTTTTCCTAGGAATACCCTCAGCTAAATGCCTACTTCCAGCACTCAGACATTGCACCTTCCACTTGAACTGGGCGAGTCCATTATTGTTGTATAACAAAGTGCACTTTCTTCTCATTTTCAACACATTCCCATTATCTGTGACATTACCAGAATGGTCTTTAAGGTAGGCATTTTTATCAGCATTGTTTCTGATTATTAATATTAGTGAAAAGCCTTTATGTGTCTTCTAGCTCAAATTCCCACATGCTCTTGAAAAAGGATGTGCCTCTGAGATAGATGAGATGGCCCACCACTCCCTGAGCACCGGGCAGGTGTTAAGCATCATCAAAACACTGTTAAAATTTGTTAAAACTGCTGTTAGTGTTAATGATGCATTCTTTAAATTTACTTTTTAGGCACTCCTTCTGATGTTCATTTTCCGGTACATGAGCAAAGACACTAAGGCTGGGGTAGTTTGACTTTCAATTTAGCAGCCACTAGACCAGTGGTTCTCAAGCTGTGGGTTGGGACCCCTTTGGGGGGAGTCAAATGACTTTTTCACAGGGGTCACCTAAGACCATCCGAAAACACAGATATTTACATTATGATTCATAGCAATAGCAAAATTAGTGACGAAAGTAGCAACAAAATAATTTTATAGTTAGGGATCATCACAACATGAGGAACTGTATTAAAAGATCGAAGCCGTAGGAAGATTGAGAACCACTGGTCTAGACTCTCTTGCTGCCCAGGCTTCCTTAAGAAAGGACTATCTTCCTAACAGCAATTGGACCACCCTTGTAGGGTCTGAGGAAATACTGAAGGAAGACCCCACACTCAAATAACATGTAAGAACAAAGAGCATTTACTATACCACATGCATGTGGGGTCACTCACCTGCATAAAATGGCAACAACCCCAAGAGGAAAGTTCAGGTACCTTTTAAGCGTAGCTAAGGGGAGTTCTAGGGTCAGTTTCCTAATTGGTTGAGCAAGCAACAGTTACATTAGTATACTTTAACTGGCTGAGGTTTTAGTGGTATTATTTTTGGACACATCTACACAAGCTTGGACATGACTCAGAAGGGGGCTGCTGGGTTTGTCCTTGAGACACTGTGAGGCTGACTTAGACCCTCTGTGTTTGTTCTCTCCCTTGACCCTGAATGTGAGGGCTTTGTAAATTCATTGGTCTTTGCTGGAAACGACACCTGTTTGCCCTTCTCAGATAACTGGATTAAATTCAGTTGTGAAAGTGGGAGAGTTTAACCCCTTCACCCTTAAGCCTGTACCAGGTGTCCCAAACACTCCACTGATGCCTTGAGGCCATGCTGCAAGAGTTCCATCTGATGCTGCTGTGACTGGCCCACCTCCTGAAGGCACAGATCATCCAGGGTTTGCTATCACCAGTCACATTGTTTCTTTCCCCCTTGGCCAGAAGGGGGTCACTTTCCCTGGTGGAATGACTACAACTGATGCTGAGGCAAGGCTGTGGTTGGCGCAAACCAATGACAATGGTTCATCCAAGACAAATGGCTGTGGCTGGTCCAAAAGTCCTTTGTGAGGCTCTCTAAGCAGGCTGCACAGGGTCATGAGTGGGCTGGGAGACATTGTCCTACGATACCTTGACTAGTATTGTAACACCAGACCCTCTCTCAAAAGAGCCTTTGCTGCCAATGTCCAGTAATTGGGACTAAGCTGGAACTTGAAGAAACAGAAGCATCAGAGAGTAGTGAGGGCAAGAGCAAAGGCAGCAGGAACTTGTCAGTTAAACAGCGTTAGCCTTGGTGGCCACTTGACAGCCATCTTAGTTTCATCCATATTGCTATGATGAACTAACTACACTACCAAGAAGCAACCAAACGGAGAAACCCGTCTGTTCCGTGTACAAATACAAATCCATCACAGAGGGAAAGTCAGATCAAGAAGTCAAGCAGCTGGTCACAACATACCCAGTCCAGAGCAGAGAGAAATAAATGTACACATGCTGCCCATTTGGTTACGCTCAGCTGAATTTCTTCACTCTGAGGCAATTTAGAGCCCATCCCATGAAATCATGCTGCTCACATTCACTGTGTTTCTTCCCCCATCAATTATCAATCAAGACAACCTGCCACAGGCATGCCCACAGGCCAGCCTGGTCTAAACAACTGTTCCTCATTAGGACTCTCTCCTCAGAGGAATCTAAACTGAAGCACATTGACAATTAAAACCAACCATTGCAACTGCTGAAAAGGTCCCCGTGGCCTCAGAGATGGTCCTAGAAACTTGTGTCCACTTCCCTCTCCAGGGCTGGACAGTGTAACAGTCTAAATTGTGAATTGTGCTTGGTGTGTGAGTCCCAGGCTCCAGCTTCCAAGCACAGTAACCACCACCTATTAGCTAATGAGAACCCAATGGCCTCAGAGGTGGCCTTGGGAACTCTTAGTCGGCTTTTCTCCTGCAGCACTGTGTTCTGTGGCTTGCTTCTGGTACCTAGTTTCTGAGCCTTGTATCATGGATCTCTGAGCACAGTCTGTTGGTGACTATTCCTTGGCAGCAGAATATAAAGATCTCGTCACCATCATCAAACACCTGAGCCTGGCCTTTCTTACCTAGTTCCTCAATGGCTTTGCTGGGTGCTCCAACTCCTGAGCAATGTTGGCTGCTCATATCCCCCAACTCTGGAGTACAGCCTTAACAAATGCAGGCTCCCAAGTCAATGCAGAAGCTGCCACTGAGCTGTATAAGGGGCCAAGTAGCTAGCTGTCAAATCCTTCTCAGACATAAGCCCAGAGAACTATAACACTAGCTACGGCCAGAGGTCAAGGTTCCCAACACCTGAGGCCTCGGTGAGGCCTATAGCACTAGAGGGAGCCACTTGCAGATGCTTCTGCCCCTCTCTGCTTTCAAACAAGGGTATGCACGTGTTGGGGGATGGGGGACACAAATGATGCTACAGATTTGCACCAGGCAGTGGTGGTGCAGGCCTTTAATCCCAGCATCCCAGCACTGGGGAGGCAGAGGCAGGTGGATCTCTGAGTTTGAAGCCATCCTGGTCTACAGAGCAAGTTCCCGGACAGCCAAGGCTACACAGCGAAACCCTGTGTCAAATTCTCCCCCCAAGAAAAAAGAATAGCTTTGTGCTTCCCCACAACTTTATCAAGGCAAAGCCAAAGAACTCTCAGCAGATGATCATGTTTTGTAGATGGCAATGAAGTCAAGTTAGTTGATAGTGTTAATAAAGTCTGTCCTAACTTTACTGATTTCCTAAGTTTTTTATCAATTAGTGGAAGAAAGATCACTATTTCTGTGAAGTTGTTTTCTCTTGTGTTCTATCATGTATTTTAAAACTCTGTTTAGAGACACATAAATGTTTAGGGTTTTTTTGGGGGGGAAGGTTCAAGATGGAGTTTCTCTCTGTAGTCTTGTCTGTCCTGGAACTCACTCTGTAGACCAGGCTAGCCTCGAATTCATAGAGATCATCCTGCCTCTACCTCCCAAGTGCTGGAATTAAAGGTGTGCACCACCACCACCTAGCTCTTTTCTTTAATAATTTATGTATTTTTATCTTATGTACATTGGTGTTTTGCCTGCATGTATGTCAGTATGAGGGTGTCAGATCCCCTGAAACTGGAGTTACAGACAGTTGTGAGCTACCATGTGAGTGCTGGGAAATGAACCCAGGTCCTCTGGAAGAGCAGCCAGTGCTCTTAATTGCTGAGCCATCTCTTTAGCCCCTGTTTTCTCTTGATTAACTGAACACTGGTAATATATTATTTTTTTTGGAAATTTATTTAGTTAAATAATAGAGCTAACCCACTTTTGTTTTCATTCATATGACATGTCTTCTTTCTGTCCTACTTTAAACCATTTTTAAAATTGGTATATGTGAAGAATGTTGAGCAAATAGTCTGCTTCATTTCTCTTGACCATCATTGCCTTTTAATAGAAGTGTTTGAGTCATTTACATTTAGTGTTATTACTGACAGGGTTACATTTAATTATGTCATATTGCTACTTCTTTTCTATTTGTTACATCTGTACTTTTCTTACTTGCTCCTTTTATTTTCTATAGGTCCATTTGATTTTTTTCTTCGTTTTTGAAGTATTTTATTGAAAGACTTTTGCATGTTTTTAACTTATTGTATACCACTTTTAAGTGATAGTCAATTGTCAAGAACTGTAAATAATTCCGCTGTTTGTTATATAATCATCCTTGAGAAGATAATGCAGAATGAAGGGCCTTCCTTGCAACTGTCTTCCTTGTTAGGCATATAAAAACACAAGAGAACCATGGAGAATTATTTGCCAGAATATACACCCTTTATTTCTAACACTGCCCTGATTTTTGGCGAATTTCCCTCTCTGCTTTGCCAATCATGATGATTAATCTGACCCCCAAGGACTCAAATCCTGTTTGATTTGTCTCATACAACATTTAATTATAGCTATTCTCAGTAGGATTCCACGCAGCAGGATGAGGCAAACCTGAAGTATTGATCTCATCCATACCCCCAGAGTCTCAGAACCAACCAGCTGAACAAATCCTGTAAACCATGAGGGTCATATAAACCAGGTGGCTTTATAATCATGTTTTTGTATTATTCTTTCCCCTTGGCCCAAGGCATTAATACAGCAACAGCAGGATCCATTAGTGATTGGACAAACTGCTTTGGCCTACAGAGAGGTAGCCCAGAAAACCCTGTCTTCTGGAATAAGCCTAGTCAATTAGTTCAAACTGGTATACATGCCTCCCAGAGCCCAGGTGGTGCCAAAGTCAGGAACAAAATTCACATATTTTCTAATTATACTGGTTTCCATATTTAGGTTGTCTACTTATTACACACAAATAAGTTGTCTCTAGAGGTCTTTCCAAGGAACTCCAAAAGCCTAATTCATTGAGAACCCCTCAGTCATGTGAGACTGAATGGGGTGCTTGTGGCTTCCTCTTAAACATTTAAGGTTCTCTTTATAATCATGTTTAAAGTGGAAGTCACAGTGTCCTTGACAGGAAATTATGTTAACACTTGGCTTCCATTCAACACACAACCACAACTGTTGCTTATAATCAATGAGGCCCCCACCCCAACCCCAAGCAAAATCTGTTATCTGTGAGGGACACAACAGCATTTCACTGTGACCTTGTGACTGGCTATTTGGCTTCTGGGTTCCCAGCTTTGCTCAGTCTAGTTGTCATTTTTTAGTGGAGTTCCTGAAATGCATAGCACAGCCTCCTCTACCTGTCTTGGCCACCATCCATCACTCCATGGCCAGCTGTGTTTCAGCGGTTGGTGTTTACAGGTGTTTTGTGTAAAAGCTCAGGAACTGAGTCTTTTCATCCACTCCTGTTTCTTTCAAGTGTGTACAACTACCTAGGGGAGCCACAGCAGAGAGAGAGGATCTAAGGATGGTCCTGAAAGATAAGCATGGTTATTGCCTTTCCTTCTCTATACAACCTTGGATGGAGGCCAGTTCTTCCGGGGATCAAAGTTTCTCTCCTTCCATCACTTTAAACTTGACATGTGCTATTAAGTTTTATTTCAGCCTTCATACAACCATTTCCTACTTACACCCAGGTCTCTCATCTACAAAAGTCAGGTCAAAGAGATAGCAGAATATTTTCATAAAGCTCATGGACATCATTATGTCTCCAATGTTGGCTACTATAGAGAGACAGGGAACACAATCACATTATCTTGAAGATCCAATATCATAACAAACTAATGAGAAAATACAGGCAAATGAAACAAAAATAAATCCATCCAAAGACTCCCATCCCATGGGATAGTACCACACAGATTTGGGATAGGTCTTCCCTCTTTAATTAAGCCTCCTTGGAAACACCCTTCCAGATGTGCCCAGAGGTGTGTCTCCATGATGTTTCTAAATTCCATAAAGCTAACAACATTAACCATCTGTCTTTGTTAGGTTTCTATTGCTGTGAAGAGACACCATGACCATGGCAACTTTATAAATGAAACATTTAATTAGGGTGACTTAATTACAGTTTCAGAGGCTCCGTCCATTATTACCATGATGGGGAGCATAACAGCATGCAGGCAGACATGGTGCTGAGAGTCTTACATCTTGTAGGCAACAGGAAGTCAACTGAAACACTGGGTGGTATCCTGAGCATAGGAAACCTCAAAGCCCATGTCTACAGTGATGCACTTCCTCCAACAAGGCCATACCTACTCCAACAAAACCACACCTCCTACTAGTGCCACTCTCTGGGATTACAGGGTCCAATTGCATTCAAACTACCACACCATCACACGTTGCTAAAATGTGTCAGTTACAACTGGCTTGGACAATTAGATTAGCAGCTATGATTGGTTCATAGTTCACAAACTGTGACCATAGTTCATGGGCACCAACAAAGTGTGTTCAGTAAGACAGTTTACCACTTTTGGAGTAGCTGGCCAAGTACCCAGGCCATTGATAACAGCCCAGGAGTGAATTAAATGTACCAAAGCTCATCAAGTAGCACACTGGTCAGAGTCTTAAGAGTATTTTGTGCAGTTGTGTGCAAGAGAACCAATCCCCAGGGACTTGCCTGGAGCAACTAGATGACAGAGGCTGTGGGCAATTCCTCTCTTTTCCCCTTTAGGATGTGCTATCCTATAACACAGTTGTGCAGCTTCTCAAAAGACAGGGCAGCCAGCCTCCGCTAGTGGGGGCCAACTCCTAAAGTGCCTTCTCCTGGTACTGACTGTATTCTTTATGAGCTTCCTCTTCAAATGATGAGGAAGGATATGAAACCAGGAGATTTTTGTATTGTTTGTTTTTGTATTCCACTCTAGAAATGTTCCTATGGCAGTATCGTAAAGAAGACTCTTTTTAAATTTTACTTTGGGGGCTGGAGAGATGACTCAGCAGTTAAGAGCACTGGCTGCTCTTCCAGAGGGCCCAGCTTCAATTTCCAGCACCCCACTGGTAGCTCATAACCATCTGTGATCCCAGCTTCAAAGGATCTGACACCCTCTTCTGGCCTCCTTGGGCACTATATACATGTGGTACCCAGGGATGCATTTGGGCAAATCCTCATATGCATAAAAATTTAAAAGCTCAAATTTAAATTTACTTTTTATGTGTGTGTGTGTGTGTGTGTGAGAGAGAGAGAGAGAGAGAGAGAGAGAGAGAGAGAGAGAGAGAGAGAGTTTCTGTATGTATGTGTGTCTACTACACACATGCCTGGTGCAGGTGGCGGTCAGAAGAAGGCATTGGATCCCCTGGCACTGGAGTTTCAGGTGGTTGTAAGCGGCTGTGTAAGTGCTGGAAACTGAAGCCAGATCCTCTCAAGAGCAGCAAGTGTTCTTAACCACTGAGCCGTGTCCCCAGCCCCTTACAGCAGATTCTTAGGCCACCAGTTTTTATGATAAGCTACTTCAGGGGCGAGGTGTAGAAGTGTTTTTGGTTTTTCTTATGTTTAAGAACACGATATATAGAAACCACTCCATGCTTCCCTTAGGTGACATTTCTATTGCTGAGTGAAAGGCATGATCACTGACCTATCCTGATGGCAGGCAAGGCAGGTAGGAGGCATGACCTCTGGGTCCCAGCCTTGCCATACAAACCTGAAACAATGAAATGGCACACTCTGTAACAGAGCAGGAAAACAATTAAGTTTCAAACAAAGAAAATAACAGACAACTGACTGAAAAGCATGTTAGCTTTTTGAAAGACTTTAAATCAAGCCTTTAACTCATTAACATACCATTTCCTACTCACCTTTGGAAATGAGTAATATTGATGGTATATACATCAAGAAGCATAATCCAGCAAAAAAAATTATTTAAGAATCATGCATTTGAATGCATGCAGAAATGTGCATTTTATTTGTGAGCTTTTTTTAATGGAAAGGGTGTTTTCCCCTTTGGGGGAATATGATTTATGTCCATTTCTAGCACTGACTCTGAACTCAGGGCATTCTAGGGCATTTCAGAATTTATGTTCTACTTCCTCTTTTTTTTTTTTTGGTCCCACTATTTCTCTGTAAGGTGTCCCGGTGGGACACAACCAAAGAAAAAAAAAAAGAAACGTTTCTTTTTTGCTTTCCCAAGAATCTTTAAAGTCGCATAAGAAAGATGAAATGGCCAACAATGGCTCCCATGGGGAAGCCAAGAAGCAGATGATTCATGAGGGCTTCTTAATGCTCAAGTTTCTCTCTCTACCAACACAGGCCCCATGCAAGTCAGAAGCCACAGGTTGGAGGACTCTGGCCCCTGAGCTTGATGTGTGCTTTCACAGCATCAGGAGGAAGGCTATCTATCCTCTTCCTCCCCAGAGACACTGCCCATAGTCCTGCGAAACCTACTGCCCAAACGCACAGGCATCTACTTCTCATGGGGAAGACTGGAGCTGTATGAGAGGCGTCAAGCCGTAGAAAAGGGTCTCCCATACCAGCCACTCCACACCATGCTGAAACATGCCCGAGTCGACAATGGATCTGAACCAAGCACGTGCAGATGATAGTCTATCATTGGCTTCCACAGATGGCCTCCTAAGCCAGAGTCTTGCTCTTGTAAGCAATGACTTCAGCTCGGGCACACCACTCTATTGAGGCTACCCTTTGGATATCATGATCAATAAACATCACTCTATAAAACCCAGGGCAGAAGGAAGAGAAACAACTGGATCCTGGAACACTGATCATCTAAAGCCAAAATTCACTCTTCTTAGAGCCGAGTAACACTGGGGATCCCTTACTGAAGACAATGAGGCAAAGAAGAGGAAAAAAGACCAAAAAGGAAATGAAAAGAATGCACAAACAATTAGTGTCTTAGTGAGGGTTTCTATTATCTAAAGAGACGGCATGACCATGGCAACTCTTATGAGGGAAAACATTTAATAAGGGCTGGCTTACAATTCAGAGGTTCAGCCCGTTATCATCATAGTGGGAAGCATGGTGGCAATCATGGCGGCATGCAGGCAGACATGGTGCTGGGGAGGAAGCTAAGAGGTCTACATCTGAATCCACAGGCAGCAGGAAGAGACAGTGAGACACTGGCCTGGCTTGAGCATCTGAAACCTCAAAGCCCACCCCCAGTGACATGCTTCCTCCAACAAGGCCACACCTACTCCAACAAGGCCACACCTTCTAATAGTGCCACTCCCTATGGGCTTATGGGAACCATTTTTATTCAAACCACCACAACTAGGTAGCAAAAGCTAACCACACTGATCCAGGGACTCCTACCTGGGAAGCAAGCAATCACAGAGCACTGAAAAACTGCCTTGGAGGAAAAAGGAAACATTGCCTCATCATGAAAAGCTACTAATAGGACAGATGGAAGAACTGAGAGCTATGCCAATAAATATAAATATATTAGTAAATATTATTTTTATCTACTAATGATAATAATTACATTAATCAGTCTCCATATTTTCAACTTGGAATTAGACACTGTGGACATTTGCCCAAGTCTTTTGCATTTAACACAAACTCGTTGCTCTGTTTATCTTGCTGAGACTTGATCCCGGAGGTCTGTAGACCTTTCCTGAGGAGAAATAGAAGTAACAGAAGCCACTTGACAGAGGTATGGCGTATTCGTTACTGTCACAAAACACCAGAAGGAAGCAACACATGAAGGGAGGGATTTGTTTGGCTCCTAGTTACAGTTCATTGCAGAGGGCAAGGTGTGGACAAATGAGTCCTACACGGCAGTGGGTGTACCCCAAAGAGGTTGTTCAAAAGGCAGAGACAGCAGAACGAGAAGTCGGTGCCAAGTACAACCTTCACAGGCCCTTCAACAGTGAGCCCCTTCCCACCAGCTGGGCCCTCCAACCTCCCAAAGCTTCCACAGCCTCCCCAAATAGTACTACCAACCGGTGGGCAAGTATTTGAAACATGCAGGGCCTGTGAAGGACATTTCAGATTCAAGCCATAACAGGGAGCCATTTTCAAAGCTACTGCTAGCTGCTACTCCAGCTTCTAATAGAATTGTCGAGAAACAGGGCTGTCTCTTTGAAACCTGTATCAAGCTGTTAAGGCAACAAGACCAAGATGAAACCTAGAAATGCTCACTGCACCACCCTCTTCCTCCACCTGCCCTTGTCCTCATGAGCTTGCCGACTCCCTGCAGTCCTAACTACATCTCTGCTCTCTGAGGTTCTCCGATACCCAGACAAGGCAAGTGTGGATTTGAAAGGTGGCGTGGTACTACGGATTGACACGAGAAGTTCGTATGGCTGCAGATTTGTGTGTAATTCTGGTAACTGCTCATCAGATTTCCTCCTGAAGTATCAGATTTTATCAGCGGTCAGATGACTGACAGCAGCCTTTGGCAGCTGATACTCAAACACGGGAGTGTCGGAAGGGGCCTTAGAAAGGAAATGATCCAGGAAGGAAGGATGGTGAAAATGGGGATTTGGAAGGAAGAGCTGTTTGAGGTGGACAAGGTGTTCTAAGCTGAGCACCATCTAGCAGACAAGCAGGAGTTTAGATGTGGAGCTTTGAAAGAGCTCAGGGCAGAGATTGCAAGCCCACACCCATCACTCAAGATGATCTTTCTGAACATAAGATGACAATGGGAAAGAGAGATGGCCTGAGGTTGTGACTTTGCCTAGAATCCCCTTTCCACCCAGTCTGGAGATGGCAGAGTATGACCCCATGAGCTGAAGAAACAGTCAGCGGCAGCCCCACCCACCACGCAGCATATGGCCTGTACAGTTTGTGAGCCTCCTGGATGGACTTTGGTTCTCTCTTTTCTGCTGGATCATGATGCACAGAAATGTCCTGGGAAAAGCCTCATCACTCGTCCTGTGACCCATTTTCCATCTGGCTGCCTGAAGCTCCTCTGCCTCTGTGACAGCCCTGCAAGGCTCTTAGGAGGAGTGACGAGCTGTGTGAACACCCGTCCACATCAACCCAAAGCCCTGTGGGGGGATCCTGAAAACACAATGTTTTAAAGGGCTACCTTTTATTTCTCTAACAGGGACTTGGCTGGCTGAGGGGAGACTGCTGAGTCTGGGGGATTTTCTGCAGCCCACCCTGGAGAGCTGGTATTGGGAGGGACAGTGGCAGGAACGGATCCAAGGTCTCCACTGGCCCCATAATGTGAGTGAATTATCTTGAATAGTTTGTTAACCACAGATTTCCTATTCCAACTAGATCGACTCAGCTAGAACCTCCATCAATACAACTTTCTCTCCCTCTCTCTCCCTCCCTCCCTCCCTCTCTCCCTCCCTCCCTCTCTCCCTCCCTCCCTCCCTCCCTCCCTCCCTCCCTCCCTAGGGCTTGCCTGTGTTAAGCACACACTTTACCGCTAAGCCCCCTTCCAGCCCCTTTGCCATTCTCACTTTTACTTTTATGAAACACTCATTAATTTATCCTGGTTGACCTTGAACTCATTCTGTAGTCCAGGCAGGCCTTGAACTCACAATGCTCCTGTCTCATCCTCCAGGGTAGCTGGGATTACAAGGCTGTCACCAGACCAGATTCACTCCTAAGACAGACTTTTAAACAACTCCTTCTTCAAACCTCCATCCCACCATCTTCTGTAAGAACTATTGAGTGTGTTTTTTTTTTTCAACATTCGCATGAGAAAGGAATTTTCTTGGCAAGGTCTACAAGAGTGGGGCTCTACAAGGCTTGCCAATTGGGAAACAAAAAAAATCATTTTCTAAAATTGTCATTTGTTTTTACCATGATATTTATCAGTAAGATCAAATCACATATAAGTGTCATATAAGATTAGTATCTTGAGCAGAAGAAATTTGGATCAAGAATGACTGAGAAACTTCACAGCTTGAAACGATGCCACATTTGAGTTATGTAAGATTCAGCTCAGCCATTTTTCCAAGGTGTCCATTAAGCTGGACATCATGCCCTTTTTTGGGAGCTCTGAACAGAACACGAGCTCTCCTTGGGTTAGCTAGGGGTATCTGTGATGTTTAGGAAAATATTCAGCCCTCCGGTCTGACAATTAACAGTCCTCCACAGTAGCACACAGGAGGTGCCTTCTTCATGTCTCCAGAGCCTGGGAGGCCAGTACACTGCATTCTCAGAGAAGAGAACTCCCTCTGCATTACAGGGACCACCTCAGAGGCAATTCTCTCACCTCCAGCATGGACACCAAATACCAAACCCACGCAGTTAGAGCCAACAGGCAGACATATGTTAGTGGACCCCTCGCTCTTCTAAGTCCCAGCTCCTCTTCCCTGAAAAGTCTGATGACACATAGTCAGGTAGGCAACAAGTGAGACCCGATCTCAGCTCTCATCTCCTCTGAGGTTGTCTACTCATCTTTCCACTGAAGCTGCTGGTCTTTCACATTTTCCAGACAAGGTTTGGATGACCAAAACCCTCAAGTCATGGTAAGAGCCAAAGGAAGGGCTATGAGAACATTATGAGAGGCCATCCAGTGGAATGATTCAAGGACATAAGTTATACATTGCTGGGTGAGACAAAGTTGTTGGCAACTTTTCTCCTCCCAATCCCAGAAAACTCTCCTGGAGTTTTTGTTGTAGTGGTTATTTTGTCTTTAAGAGCAATGCTCACCCTCCCTCCTGCTCCAGCTTTTTGTTTTGTGGATACAGATTTCAATCTACAGCTTCAAACCCTTCAGCTGCATTTGAGGGTTTTTTTCCACTTAGGGAATATGGTACAGCTTTAATCTTCCAGTGTCAAACACAAAATGCTTAGATTCCAGGCAGCAGTATAGTCCCAGAGAGCCAGTGACAGGTGTCACCCATGCCCAGGCCAACATTATTCACATCCTGTGTCCAGACATCCCTGGCCCTGACTACTACCCTGTGTAGCTGGAGAATTTTCTCCCCAGGTCCTGCCAAGGCCCAGCAGTCCAACAGCCCACACACAGATGCTTATATTATTTAAACTGTTTGGCCTAATGGCCCAGGCTTCTAGCTATCTAGTTCTTACATCTTAAATTAATCCATTTCTATAAATCTATACCTTGTCATGTGGCTCGTGGCTTACCGGCATCTTCACATGCTGCTTGTCATGGCGGCAGCGGCTGGCAGTGTCTCCCTCCGCCTTCCTCTTCTCTCAATTCTCCTCTCTGTTAGTCCCGCCTATACTTCCTGCCTGGCCACTGGCCAATCAGTGTTTTAGTTATTGACCAATCAGAGTGCATACAGACCATCCCACAGCAAACCTGATTTATTCAAAATACAAAACAGACTCACATGGTTGAACATTCACAAGAGTGAACACATGACCCAGGAAGAGCCTAGACAAACTGCAAAGAGCTGTGCTTCTATGCTGGAGAGTACAGAGAATAAGATTTGTGGTTGGCTGGAGGGTCAAGTCACTAACTTTAAAATATACCCTTGGTAGTTTCACTGGTCTCTGGTCTCTCTATTTGGAGTTCCCACATTCACCACACATTTTGGTGCATCTTCGTCCCAATCGGTTCGAACAGTGACCTCCTGTGCTCACTAACCTGCAATCTGTCTGTGCAGTTGTGTCTGTATTCAGAGATCAAGTCACACCACCAGACACCAAATAGTGTTCTATCACTTAGTATTTCATTGTGGACTTCCCTCATGTTAGAAAGCATGTCCTTCATGCCCTTTTTTTGGTCAAGTTTCTCCATGAACCCTCCTCAGCCATGCATGCCACAGGCTCATCCTTCACAAACACAGACCATGGGGAAGGCTTGGCTGATGGGCGGTTGCGATTCTGGGGAATGCACAGTGGAGATCTGTTCACTGGAGAGGTTTCCTCCAACAGCACAAACGTGGCATGTACTGAGCAGAGACAATGTAGGGAATGAGGAGGGTGCTTGCCACTAAGCCTGACAACCTGAGCTCCATCCCTGGGACCAACTCTTAGAGGGTGTCCTCTGACCTCCAGACACAGCTGTTCCAACTGAGCATTCCTCTCTGCCTCCTGACTGTGGACAGAAGCCATCAGGTACCTCCAGCTCCTGTTGCCTCCAGAGAAAGCTGATCTTGTCGCCAAGCCTTTCCTGCCGTGCAGCACTCTTCCCTCCAGATGAATGAAAATAAAGCCTTCCGTCCCTAAATTGGTTTGTCGGGTGTTTTATCCTGAAAGCAGCTAATGCAGAGGTGTAATAAGCCGCCCTGGGAATTCTTCCCTCCAACACTTCAGGTAAACCCACTGTCATTTCAGTCTTCATTCTCACGTTTATCACTGAAGGACAGTGAAAGATGCCGGTAAATACCCTAACTGAAAAACGGTTCTTGCCGATGCCCTTCATGCCCCTTGTCTTGGCATTAGGCTGGGAAGGAGTTTCTCATCTTGGTGACTTTGTGCAGTTTGTGTCTATGCTCACCGTCTCTGCTCTTTCCTTCTCTGTCCTGATAAAGAGGCTGGCAGAGACCCACTCCACTGAAACTTGTCTTTTCCCTGTGGCTGTGTCCTCTGATTTTGAGCTTGGAGAGAGACCTTTTTAGGAGTCTTCGAACTTCCGTCAGAAGTCCTCCGTGGCTACTGTTTATGGGTTGTTGACCCCAGAAGTCTTTGCTCCCAGGGCAGGACCTTGTGGAGGCTCCTGCCCTGTGCCCTCTAGCCTGCTCCTGTATTATAGAGCAACAAAGTCTATGCCTGATCTAGGCAGCAGGTCCTGGGGTCTTAGGTAAACTCTGATCTACCCTCTGCTACCTGTTGGGAAGAAGAAAGGGATAGAAAAGCCTTGAGGATAAAGCATGGCAGCTTCACACTCAACTTCAGCCCCGAATAGTGAGGAGATTTTAGTGTATCTCACCTAAATTTTTTTACTCCCAACATGGGGAACCATGCTACTTCTTTCCTCTATTTTAAAAATGATATGTATCAACATGCTGGAGATGTTGTATAAAGTGTGAAATGCTTCATATAGACATGATCCACATCAGACTCCACAGCACCTGCTGTGACTAGGTTTTAAGATTCTCCATGTTTGGATCATTATTCTAAGAATGCCTTAACATCATCTGAAATGAGAATTTCTATCAGGAGATAAAAGAGATGTGAGCATCTTCTAGAATACAGATGGAAGAGACTTCTGAGGACAAAGAGTATCCAACACAGTGTGCTAATGTAATGAGGACACTGGTCAGGGACTTGGAGAGACAGCTGAGAGGAAGGGGCATGTGAGTCTCCACATGTGTGCATATCTGAGTGTGCGTGATTATGTGAGGTGTGTGTGTGTGTCTTTGTGTGTATGCATACTGCTTGGGAAGGAGGAACTGTAATGTTCCTCTAAGCATTTATGTGATCATGTATATGATGTATGTGCATGCAATCTTGTGTGTAGTCTGCATGTATGCTCATGTGTGTGATGTGTATGTGTGCATGTGCCATGGGGAAAAAACTTCACTGTGCTAAGTCTTTTACGTGTTTTTTTTTTTTTCCTTTCTTGTACCAACTCTGTGAGGTAGGCGATGAGTCTTCCTCCAGACATTTTGAAAAATCATGGCGGACGTTGAACACACCATGGCAAACTAAGTGCACAGTCCAGTAGGGCTGGCTCGACATGTTACTGTGAATATTGTGAATATCACCTCCAGACCTCTCCTACCTTAGAAAACAGAAAGTGTTTTCTCTTTCTCTCACATCTCTCACTCCAGCTCCTCACGTTCCACTTTCTGTCTCTGAATGTGGCTATTGCAGGAGTCTCTGATGTGTGGAATCACACAGCATGGGTCCTTTTGTTACTGCTTTATTTTACTTACCTTAATTCCCTCAAGGTTCCATGTTGTAGCATGTGTGAGAGTTTCCTTCCTTTATAGGCTAAGTAATATCCCACCATGTTTTAATTATCCTCCATGTGTGAACCTCACACTAGTTTGTAGGGTGATTTTTTGTTAGTTTTGTTGTTGTTGTTGTTTTTCAAGGCAGATTTTCTCTGTGTAGCCCTGGCTGTCCTGGAACTCACTCTGTAGACCAGGCCGGCCTTGAACTCACAGAGATCAGTTTGTCTCTTCCTCTGGCATGCTAGGATTAAGGCATGCACCACCACTGCCCAGTCAATACCTCCCCTTGTATTAAGGCTGGGCAGGGCAATCCAGTATGAGGAGTAGGTTCCCAAGAGCCACCTAAAGCATTAGGGACAGCCCCTGTTCCCACTGTTAGGAGTCCCACAAATAGTCCAAGCTACACAACTGTCACATATTTGTAGAAGGTCTAGATCAGTCACATGAAGGCTCCCTGGTTGTTGGTTCAGACTCTGTGAGTTCCTATGAGCCAGGTTAGTTGTTTCTGTGGGTTTTCTTGTGATGTCTTTGGCCCCTCTGGCTCCTGCAGTCCTTCCTCCCTCACATCAACAGGATTCCCCAAAGCTCAGGCTAATGTTTGGCTGTGGGTCTCTGCATCTGTTTCTATCAGGTGATTAATGAAGCCTCTCTGATGACAATTGGGGTAGTCACCAATGTGATCACAGGAGATGGTCAGTTTAGGCTACATATCCACTATTGCTAGGAGAATTAGCTGGGGTCATCCTGGTAGATTCCTGGGAATTTCCCTTGCATCAGATTTCTACCAGACCCTAAAATGCCAACCCCCTTTCCAGTCATCTCTTTCAGTACTCTCCCCCTCCATCCACCCCACAACCTGATCCCTCAAGTTCCCAGCCCCAGCTGCTCCTAGTCCACCCAGGAGATCACCTCTACTTCCCCATACCAAGGAGATCCATTTGTCCCCACCTTGGGCCCTCCTTGTTACCTAACCTCTCTGGGTCTGTGAATTGTAGCATGGTTTTCCTTTACTTTACAGCTAATACCTACTTGAGTAAAAACATACCATGTTTGTCTTTCTGGGTCTGGGTTACCTCACTCGGGATGATTTTTCTAGTTCGATCCATTTGCAGAAAGGGCAGTTTTAAAGACCAGAAACATCAGTTCCTTATTGTACCTATTTACAAGCAAGACAGCAAGTTATTTCAGCTGGGCCCAAGGCTCCAGATGAGCAAACTGAATCCCCAGATGGAGGATTTCTGTAAGGCAAGAAGGACTTGGGTTATCAGTGAGGTCTTTGAAAGCATATTCAGCAGCACTAAAGCATTTCTTCGGATAAAATTCACAAGGACCCACATGGCAGCTCACAACCATCTATAACTCTAGTCCTAAGGGATCCGATGCCCTCCTTTGCCCTCTCCAGGCACCAAGCCTACTAGTGTGCGGGCAGACATGCAGGCAAAACACCCATACACATAAAATAAAATGAAAGAAAAAGATTTTAAAGGATTCTTAAGAACACAATTTTGTAATTTTCTAAATTTCAGCATCTGACATTTGCCGTTTAAATGCATCATCAAATCCATCAAAACCAGTTATTTTTAAGTCCTTAAATATTTGGTAGAAGTCTTATAAGATGCAATCATAACAGAATCTGTTAAGCAATTTTGTTTTCAACCTTGGGTCTGAACAGTGGGTTCTGCCCTATTCATCTCTGAGGCACAATTATGGGGCAAGCTTTTAACGCAGCCCACAGTTGTTCATGGGCGCCAACCTGCTATTCTGCTAGCTGCATGCTGAGCTGAGCTAGGAGCCAGGAGGGAGTCGTTTTTATGGCATTTGAGTAGCACAAAATGTGAGTTTTCTCTTGAGAGGGCTTTTGAGAATTAGAGGGAATTAGTCATAGTTTCCAATGTGAGTATTTTAACAGTTGTGAAATTATGAAGGCCTGACTCAACAATTCCAGTGTTGCAATATATCACTTCACTGTCTTGTTACTTAAAATTACGTGCTCCAGGAGACAGTGACTTTTAAAGGAACTCAACCAGAGCTGGAAAGAAGAGTGAGATGTGCAGACAAAGCAAGGGGAAAATATAAAACTGCTGAACATTTATGAAGCTGCTTAACAATTCTGAGCTCATTCAATACATTTCTTTTTCTTAAATAGCATGTTTATCTTCTCAGTGAATTATATGGTCGAAATGCAATCATTAAACTGTGGCTCCTTTTCAGTATACAAAACCAGTCCAAACAGGATTGACTATGTTACTAAACACCTAAATGAGTCATCCCTTCAGTATCCTTTTGGGTAGGTTTAAAAAAAAAAAAAAGATGAATAGATTATCACCAGACAAAAATGATTAAGCCAATTCAAGAGAACTCTTGTGCTATTGTTCAGCCTCTTCATTAGATAACTCCTCATTAACCACCCTAAATGAGCTACAAATAGTTCTCAGGTCCTGTCCTTTATATATGAAAATGAGGCCATTAGTAAGCACATGACTCTTGAGGTATTTTCTAAGGGTATTGAAGGATTTGAAGTTTTTTAAGCATGCCTCTAGGTTTCCCTATTCAAAAGCATGTATTTGTAAGATGGCTAGCCAGGGTAAAGAGGAAGCTAAAGGAATCCAAAAAAAAATGGTTCTAATGAGCTTGGCTTTTTTAACATGGTGTGATAATTAGGTAGTCCAGCCAGAGCAAAGGCCACACTGGGAAAACTTGAGGTGATTATAAATAGCTCCGTGAAATGTTAAATGCAAATCTAGAAGAGGCATTATCCTTTCAAGAACTGAACGAACTCCCGAGCAGGACAAGTCCTTGCATGTACAGTCAGGGACTCTAAAGAAAGGGGACTGACGCTGAAGAGAAGATTCAGCCTTCAGGAGGACTCATTGCTCTTGAAGAGGACATGGGTTCCATCTCTAGCACCCGTGTCAGACTGACACCCACAACCACTTGTACCTCTAGCTCCAGGAGGTCTCAATCGTTATGCTGGTGGCTACAGGCACCTATCTCAGATGCATATATCCACACATAGACACACACAGCGATATACGGAAACCTACTATTGTGTAAACGTCAAAAATATGTACCTATACGCGTATACACATATACATATAAAAAGAGTTTGAATGGAATTACCTATCCCCGGTGATAACACATCTCCCAGATGCCATTAACGGGCAGATACTTACATTACAATTCATAGCAGTAGCAAAACTGCAGTTATGAAGTAGCAACAAAATAATTTTATGGTTGGGGGTCACCACATGAGGAACTGTATTAAAGGGTCTCAGCATTAGGAAGATTGAGAAGTGCTGCCATAGGCTATCAAACAAAAATCCCGGTATGGATTATTTCTCTTCATATTGATGATCAATGGGGTCTCAAACACCCCCAAAACAATATAACCTATTGCCATTGACCTTTGTTACTTTCCTGAACTTGGTGGTAAGAGTCTGTTGAGGAAGATACCACATACTTGAGCCACAGAGCATAGAGGAATCATGACGATAGTGACCTGAATACTTCATCCCTACAGGCTAGCTTTCATGGAGTCAGAAGGTATTGTGCATATTACTGTGGGGGAAAAAGTAATAGGTAGTCTTATTCAGCTCTAAACGCTGTGAGCTACAATCATGACCAGCCTGGCAGAATATGCCCACTGGTATAATAGGGGTGTGAATATTTTGGAAGTAGCAAACCATTTTCTGATTGTTATTTAAGGTAAATCCCAGAAGATGGAACTCATGCCTGATGTTGTTAACTGAGCCAAAAACCCAGTGCTTGGTATATGTCATAAACTCTAGAAAAAAATATACCACAAATATTCTACTAAATGGACATACTATAAATTGCCCCTACATACTTATCTTTATACCCATTGATTAGTATGGCTCTCAACCATCATCAAAGAAGCTTCTTTTTGCAGCAGATGATGACTGATACAGAGATTCGCAACTGGTCAATGTGTAAAGAATAAGCGACTGTGGAGTTCTCAGTCCTAAGTAGGATACCTTTAGGACTCTCTCTCCCCCAATTCTCAGGGATCATTATGGAAGAGGGAGCAGAAAAACTGTAAGGTCCAGAGGTGTCGACACCACAAAGGATTCCTAGAGAGAGCTGAGCTTGCTTTTTTACACAGCAGGGCTGCATTAGGGGATGGCTTGACCACATGCATGGTCACCAGGTGTCTGGGATGGTCTGCACTTGGCTGTGTTGGGGAGAGGTCTTTTGCTCCACCCCTTGACATTCCTTTAAAAGCCCTTTAGTAGAGACAGAAGGGGCTGGTGGGTTTTGACCCAGGCCCTCCCAAGGCTATCCTGTGTATCTAACTGTCTCTCTCCTCTATATTTCTATTTACGTATTCCTCATTTCTCCCTGCTCAAGAGTACCCTGGGGGAAAAGAGGGAGCTGGTCTCCCTCACAGAGGCAGTAGATGACGACAGTGAGACAGTAGCCCAAATTCCAGCATGGATGACAAAGGGACTTATTAAATACTACTCCAAATTGAGGAGCTATTGGTGGCTGGTGGGGGTATGAGAATCAGTTTTCTAGATCTGTGGCCCCTGACATGCTACCTGTGCTCCAGTGCATGACCCCTCACCTAGGCATATACAGGCATCAGTAAGAAGACTCAGTAGGTTTAGAAGAAAACAGAGTACATGAAATTAGGTTAATCTTGCACAGGTCTTCTTCATGCAGTCACAGCTGATGCCAGTTCATGTATGCAACAGCCCTGTTAGGTCTGGAAAGCACTATTTTGCTGTAGTTATTCTCTGGTTCTTACTATCTTTCTTCTCCCTCAACCTTGGGAAGAGGGCATGTGATATAGATGTCCCGTTTAGGACTAAGCCCTCCACAGTCCCATTCTCCGAACTTTGACCAGTGTAGGTCTCTATATTAGCCTCCATCTTCTGCAAGATAGAAGCTTCTCTAGCAGGGCTGACTGTTGCACGAATCTATGGGCATAAAGACAAATACTTAGGAGGCAGTTTAGCATTATGTCCATTTAGCAGGATAATATAGTAGGTTCTTCCCTAGGGCTTATGAGCTTTCAAGTCATAAGTTCTTGGCCCAGTTAGTACCAGGCATGAATTCCATCTTGTGGAATGGACCTTAAATTGAATTGTTTTAAGTTGTTGGTAACTCTGATAATATTCATGTCTCTATTGCACTAATGGGTATATCTTGTCAAATCACTTGGTATTGAAGCGCACAGTGTTCACAACTCGGAACAACTATTGATTACTTTCCTCCATGGTAGTGAGTATAGTACCCTCCAACACTATGAAAGTTAGCCAGTAAGGATGAAGCTTCCAGATTGGTACCAAATTAATTTCTCCATGTTCTTTCACTCAAATATGTGGGTCTTACCACCAAGGTCTTGGGGTTAACGAAAATCAATGGCAATAGTCTGTAATGTTTGGGGCCTATCAGACCCTGCTGACCAACAATTCAAGAAAAGGTAACCCACACTTGTCATTGGACTTTTTGTTTGATAGCCTATGACATTTGGGAGAGGTATTGTCTCCCCATTATAGGATAATTAATTTTAAGCTTTATATAGATTCTAGAAAACTTCTACAGTAGCTGGTTTCCATATTGCCTTTTCAATGTTCTTTAATGTTAGATCAACAGAAGTTCAGAAACAAGCCAAGTAATGTTGAGAACATGTACATGTTAGATGACAGAAATACAAATGGAAGAGAAAAGGGAAGAAATTTTTCAATAACTATATATTTGGAAATCTTCACAACATGAAGGAAAATGTCGATTTTGTGGCACATAAAAATACAAATCTAGATTAATTTAAAATCCAGACAAGAAACCTGGGGAGTGGTGGCCTGTGCCTTTTATCCTAGCCCTAGGAAGGCAGAGGCAGGTGGATCTCAGAGGCTGATGCTCTGGTTTTGTAGAGCATTCTAGTTCCATTCCAGGTACCCACATGGTTGCTCACAACTGTCTGTAACTCCAGTACCAGGGAATCTAATGGACTATTCTGGTCTATGTAGGCATCAGACACAAAACTGCTGTGTAGACATACATGTAGACAAAACACCACATATATAAAATGTTCTGTCTGTCGGCCCCTTGACTGGAATTACCTTTCCCCTCCATACATCACCTTGCAGTTTTCTAATTGCCACAGATTTCCAAGTCTGTTGTGGGCAGAATGCTTCACCTCCCAAACTCTGCTGCTCCAGTCATCAGCTGCAGATGTCACTGTCCGTAGCATTTGGACCTGAAGATATCAGGTCTATCCCTTATCAGCACGGAGACTGAGAAAGTAAAATGGCTCCTCCATTGTGGTGGATTATTTTGATTTTCCAAATTTGGAGACCCAAACTATTTTGTATTAGTTATTGCTGCATAACAAATTGCTCCAAATATTGTTGCTTTGAGGCAATAAACACTGATTGTCTTAAAGTTCACTGGGTTAGGAATTATGTATGGCCTAGTTTCTTACTCATATGACTCTCCAGGTTACCAGAATCCAGGTTAGGGTTATGGTCTCATCTGAAGGCACAGCAGTGGGGTGTTAGCTAGATGCTTCCATCCACCCCTTGCCAACATGTCTTTTTCAGAAATCTCACAGCCTCACAGCTTGATGTCTTCAGAATGAGTGACAGAGTGGAACAGAGGATGTGAGAATTGGAAGATATTCTTACATTTGCCACAATTAAGTTACTAGAAGCAAGTCACTAGGTCTGGGCCACACATGAGGGGAAAGGATGGCCAAGATGCACATGGACCAAGGGGGTAAGATCACTGGAAACCACCCATAACAGCCCTGCTCACGCTTCGGTGTCATCAACCGCAAGGATGACATAGTATACATAGAGGAGTATGGCCAATTCAACTCTGTTTACCCCAAGTTTAAAAAAAATGGGGGGAGCAAAAAAATAAGGTCGCAAAAAAAGCAGTGCTACTTAGATACAGCCAAGACACAGCTAATTGACACTAAGTAATATCTGACAGACTCAGTCTCTTTTTGGAGCAAAATTCTGACTCTGTGTCTGAAAATATCAAGACACACAGACCAAAAATTAGAATCTTGTTATTTAAGATCAGAGATCAAGAGACAGAAATAAAATGAATTTTGATTTAATTTTTATTGAAATGGAACATCTCAAATCTAAATTTGCTGTGAAAAAAACATGATTCTGTATGTCTTGGTGTAGATTTGGGTAGCATTATAACAGGGGAAGACTTTTAAGATTCACTAGTTTAATAGGTAGGAAATCAAAGATCTGGGTGGCCATGATTCTCTTGGTCATGGCAAGCTCCTCCCCTGACCAGGACCTTTATCTGCAACTCACCTACCATAGTGGAAAGTCTCTAGATGGCTTCTAAATTGACAGTCTTCCTTTCTTTACCAAGAAATATACACCAAAGAGTTAATTTCATCAAATGGGTCTGTATTTAATGTCAGGCAGCTAACCAGCAAAATTGCAAGTCTCCGTTTTCTGTCTGGAACCAGGGGAAAGCTCCTTTTATTTTGTTGGAGCATTCTTTTCCTGAAGCTTTCTCTCATCCTTTTCATGCTTCTCATCACAGCATAAGTTCATGAAAAATTAATACTCCTGTTCAGCAGGGAAGCTAGCTCCTTTTAAAAGAATGTTCTGGCAAACTCAACACCAGGGTGCATGTCTACAAGCAGACCTGTCAGTGTGTTATAGGTGCTTCTTCTAGGACAGCACGGCTCTCAAAAGCTGTGGTACTGATGGCGTTAGGCAAGGCTGCATCTGGTCCGGCTCTTCCCTGGTCCTTTCATAGAACAAAATAGTTTGGGTCTCCAAATTTGGAAAATCAAAATAATCCACCACAATGGAGGAGCCATTTTACTTTCTCAGTCTCCGTGCTGATGAGGGATAGACCTGATATCTTCAGGTCCTGCTGTGGGATGTTCTGTATGTCAAATGTGTTGCTGATTAGTCAATAATTAAAACACTGATTGGCCATTGGCTAGGCAGGAAGTGTAGGCGGGACAAGGAGGAGAATAAAGCTGGGAAGTGGAAGGCTGAGTCAGAGAGACACTGCCAGCCGCCACGATGAGAAACAGCATGTGAAGATGCCGGTAAGCCACGAGCCATGTGGCAAGGTATAGATTTATAAAAATGGATTAATTTAAGCTGAAAGAACAGTTAGCAAGAAGCCTGCCATGGCCATACAGTTTGAAACCAATACAAGTCTCTGTGTTTACTTGGTCGGGTCTGACGGCTGTGGGACTGGCAGGTGAGAGAGATTTGCCCTGACTGTGGGCCAGGCAGGAAAACTCTACCTACAAGGTCCAAATGCTACGGACAGTGACATCTGCAGCTGATGACTGGAGCAGCAGAGTTTGGGAGGTGAAGCATTCTGCCCACAACAGACTTGGAAATCTGTGACAATTAGAAAACTACAAGGGGAAGCAAGGAGGGGAAAGGTAATTCCAGCCAAGGAGCCGAGGGACAGAACATTTTCTGAAAATTAAAATTATCAGGGTCCCTAAAATATTTTTAAATATATTTATTCACAGTTACAAATGAGTGTTTGGATTCATATTTTTTTTACTGAAAATTAATTGGAACTCTCAAATTATTGAAGAGCTACTCTGAAAAATTGGGTAAGTACTCCAACAGACTTTAGTTGATAAATTTGATTCTGGGGCTAAAATAGATCCCAGTTCTACATCTTCAGTCATTCCTCTTCCTTCTCCTGTCACAGAGATACTTTGAACCAGCTTGATCCAGATTCATACCTATTGGGCATCACCTCCTAAAGTTACAAAGCTACCAGATGACTCAACAGCTTTAAAACAACAGAGAATGTGATCACTGGATGGCTGCCAATGCAGAACCCAGTGCAAGTAAAATTTCCCCAAAATGCTTTCACTTCATTACTTCCATCAATACCATACCCCACTGGGCTCAGCCAATCTCGTCTCTTCCATTGGTCTTCCATCACTGCTCCCAAGACTGAAAGCTCTTCAAATTGTAGTCCCCCAAATCAGATTAGAAGCCTAGTTAGTAAATGGCCTTTCACTGTGTTTATGACCCCTCCCTCTTCACCAGTCCCCTCTAGGTCTGATATTCTATATCTCCTGTCACCCAGCTCCAATAATAGCACTCAAATTCAACAGCCAGTTCTTGGGTTGACAGATTCACTGAGTCCCTAATGCCTCTTAAGATGTCATTGTAGCCCGACACCGTAAAATGAATGGTATAAAATACATGGAATATATGAGTCACCTTCACATTTAACATCCAACATCTATCTCCTATCTAAATATTTTGCAAGACCATCATCTCTTGCTTTAGGTTTTCAAGGTAATAAAAATGAATTAACTCAAGATGTTAATGTCCACAGCGGACACACATTGTGAAAGAATGAAACAGTAGGATGATAATGTCTCTTTCATGAATCACACAAGCCATGCGGAAAACATTAAGAGGTCTCCTCTCTCCCTTTCTGCAGTTGCTCATCAGCTGCACAAAATCCTTCATAATCAGATCTCACCACCTCATTCCACATACAGAGAACCCATGTCCCTTCAGCTGTGTGTAGGATGCAGAGTGGAAGGTGCTAAAATAGCCACTGTGACCCAGTGCTGCATTGACTCAGCTAGGCAGTCCGTGCCCACCATGTGTGTGGTCCTAACAACAGCATTAAAGAGACAGAAGAAAAAGCCATTTTCAACACAATTTTAAAAAGTAATGTTTTTAGACAAAAGCCACTTTGGCCTAAATTTGCCCTAAATCATTCAAAGATTCGATAGAAACTCAAAGCAAACTGCATGTTAATGGATTCTCAAAAGAAAACACATTATAATTGAACCGTCTTATTCCTTGGCACATACAGCAGCTGGTCTGACCACACATAGAATGTTCTGCTCGATTCTGGCACCAAATTTTCAGAGGGAAAATGACAAAGTGGAATACATTCAGGAAAGTGTTCCACATGATAAATGGTGGGAGAAATGAGTGATCTATAATCCTCCTGTGGGGGAGGTAGGAGAGCTGCCTGCATGAGGGGAAGCAGCTGGCAGGTGAGACTAGGATTATAGGAGATTGGAGAGGGAGGTGTTAATCAAGCAAAGAGCCCTAGTCGAGTGAATGTGAATTCAAACAATGTTGGAATGCTATTTCCTCATTTGTTAAGCTCAGAAAAGTGGGATACACCACATGTATTATCTTCAGTGCAGGTATCTGCAGCCTCTCTGGTTGAGGCAGTGGGAAAAGCATTGCTCCAAGCCAGTTTGTAAACAGAAGCCAAAAGCTTCAAAACTATATATAGCATCTCAACAAAATCTTCCTGTGAGCTTATTTTAAGAACTAAAACTGTTTACAAAGAATGTTATAAATGAACATACATCAGAAAAGTATTTATACTTATAAAAATTGGGTAAACTAAGGTCTGCAAGATGGCTCAGAAGGTAAAGGCATTTGCTGTGCAAGCCTGATGATCTGAGTTCGAACCCAGAACCCACATAGAAGTAGAAAGAGAGAACTGACTTTGTAAAGTTGTCCTCTGACCCCCACACATATGCGCACACATACATCATGCACATGCACACACATGCACTCACTTAATAATAATAATAATAATAATAATAATAATAATAATAATTTAGAAGTGGGGAAACTAGCTAAATACCAAACAGAAATCTCTAGAGGGTCTCCAGTAATAATTGTACAGTGTTGTGTTAGTAATGTTCCAGTCACTGCAAACTATCTTGCTCACAGCTCCTGTAATCTCTTCCGCAGCATTGGCAGTGTTTGTCCAATCTTGCAAGTACAAGGAAGTTGAAGAATAAAGATGCTGCATTGCTCTCAGCTCTTGGGCAATGTAAGGCCAAGCTGGAACTCCAGCATGAGCATCCAGCGCTCCAGGATCCACATCTGTAATCTCATTAGGGGATTAAAAAGTTATACAATGCTGGATATGGTATGCTGGGAAGTATAATAAAAATTTCAGGGCCAGTCTTAACTAATCAAAGGGCAGCCTTCACCACCTGACAATCCTGTCTCAAAAAAAAAAAAGAAAAAGAAAAGAGAAAAAAGAAGAATTTGGTTAATATTAGTTAGTAAAATGCACCTTAACTTTGTTTTTAGGACCTAGTTGTGTATCAGCCCCTCTCCAGTCTTTAGGCAGCTCCATTCTCCAGCTTCCCATGTGTTACCTGCAGTTCACCTCCAGTCTATAGAGATGCATTCTTCCGACACAGTCAGCTGCTCGGTAACCAGGAACTGACTTCCCATCTCTGACTAACTTTTACTTTTCTTCAACAGCTATCGCACTGCAGGGTACGTGGATATAACATACCAGAAAGCATGGTTTTGTCTTCATATCCCTTAGAGGAGAAGTATTTTCAAGAAAATTTCCAAAATTTTAAGCGGGAGCTAGGGAGATGACTCAGTACGTAAGAGCACTTGCTCTGCAAGCACGAGGACCGGAGTTCAAATCCCCAGCACCCACATGAAAACCAGGCACCAAGTTCAAATCCCCAGCACCCACATAAAAACCAGGCACCAAGTTCAAATCCCCAGCACCCACACAAAAACCAGGCAGACTGAACACCTCTGTAGCCCCAGCCTTGAGATGTGAAGACAGGTGGATCTTGGAATCTTGCTGAAACCCGATGAAAATTAATGTTAAATGAAATGAAAAATTAGAAGTTAATCACTGGTATTACTTTTTCTATTCATTTTAGAATAATTGGGTGGTAGATATAATTACCAAGAAAAAATTTCAAAACAACAAATGTCAATCTCAAGTACCTTTTAAAAATTAAACCAAAACTTTTATCTCTTTTTCATACTGACTAGTTCCTTGTCATGTGTAGAGAGAAATAATAAATTCCTTGGAGTGCTTTTTCTATTTTTGAAAACATATTCTTGTAACTTTGGACTCATTTGTGAATACAAACCCAGGTTTAAAACTCACAGTTTTTCCCAAGTTCCCATTAAAAGCAAGCTCAAAAACATAAATGGCCAGATGAAGAGTTAAGAATCTGTTTATATAAATAATCAAGTAGATGCCAGGTGGTGGTGGCGTACGCCTTTAATCCCAGCACTCGGGAGGCAGAGCCAGGCGGATCTCTGTGAGTTCGAGGCCAGCCTGGGCTACCAAGTGAGTTCCAGGAGAGGAGCAAAGCTACACAGAGAAACTCTGTCTCGAAAAACCAAAATAAATAAATAAATAAATAAATAAATAAATAAATAAATAAATAAATAATCAAGTAAGCAGAGAAAAATACATAGATGGAATTGTCCCCAACAACGCAAAGAAGTCAGCCATGGCCACAGAGTCCTTTTTGGCCTCTGACTATGCTCAGGAGTAGTATGTCGACTTGGTTAACACCAGGAGCCATGGGTACCTTCAGAGAGGCAAGAGGACATAGGGGTTTTCAATGGTACAATGAGTAGTTTGTGTGCCTCATTCTGATACATAGAGAACATCAATTATAGGGATTCTTGCCACAGCTTAATTCCTAAGTGGTGACAGTGTACACACCAGAAGAAGGTTCTTATACATCAGCTGTAGTTTGGAAACTCTTGGCAGAAAACACAAACATATGTGCCTGGAGACCCTTCTAGCAGTCTTTATGTAATTGTCCTTATCATGGGCACAGGGCCCTCCTTCATAGCCTCCTGGGTTTTGCATTTTGTGTTTTAGCTCCAATTCGCCACGAAAGCATCCATTTTGAATCTGACAGTTTCACAAGTATTACGGAAGGGGCTGACAGAATACTCATCATTTCCCTCCACAAGGCAAGATTGATATATAAACAGCTGGTAAGAGCTGAGGGTTACCTCATCTCTTCGTGCCTTTGACTCAAAAACGCCTACCAATTTGTGAGCAGTCTGATGCCATCCCGAGGTGTGGGCCGCTTCCCCGTGGAAACTCATATCCTCATGGGAACCCGAGCAAGCAGCAATCCTGAGTTAGTTGTCACCCTAGATCACATCAGCTCTCCTCCAAGCTGCTCCGGCTCTATACCAAATCAATTCAGATGTGAAAATAAAAGTGTCCCCTCAAATCAAAAAAACCCAACACCCAGAAAGTGGGCAATGAAATCTGTGCCCACACTAGTGCTCTACCTGGCAGACTTCATCAGGGCACTGGACATTGGAAAACACAATGATGTTTGTGACATCAGTGCAAACTACAAAAATGACACCAGGATAGCTTGGATCCAAAACATCTTTGATCACCCCCCTGCCATACTGTCGACTGGTTACACCTTTCTGTCTCTCCTACTCTCTACTTAGACTTTCCTCCACTCAGTCTCTACATGGTATGTCATTTTAGGGCAGAGTATTTAGCACTTTTTATTGGTTTTTTTTTCTCCTGTTAGCCCCTTGTGATCTGTTGTATTATTTAAAAATAAAACAAATGGAGCCAGTTCTAGTTAACAAGAATGTAGCTGTTAAAAAGATATATTTTCATGCCACTTCCGGTTGAACCATGAACTCTCAGAAGAGACATTTAGGACAATATTTTATAATTAATTCAGTGTGTGTGTGTGTGTGTGAGTATGTGTGTGTGTGTGTGTGTGTGTGTGTTCCATGTGTGTGAGCAAGTGTGTCACAGCATCCGTTTGGAGGTCAGAGGACAGTTTTGCAGAGCAGATTCTCTCCTTCCGCCTTTAGAAAGTTCGGGGGGTGGAACTCAGTCAACAGGCTTGCATTAAGCCCTTTGCCACTAAGCTGTCACTCTGGCCCCATGGTTCAGTCTTAAGAGAGAAGCCAGAAAGGCAGAAGCGGAAGTGGGGGATGAATGGAGGGAAGTGAGCAGCTCTGAGGTCTCTTGTTAGCAGTGGCAAAGCAGCTGCTGAACACTCTTGGAAACTTTCAATCATCAAATATTTTTGAGCACACAAATATTCCAGGTTGAGTAAATGCCCTGTCTGACCAATCAACCCTTGGCATCATGGCCCTAAAATTCCTTCCCTAACTTATGACTATCAATAACATCTATTCACTAATGGCTCTTCAAATTTATGCACCTTCACCCTCACCTCGGTCTACCCTGGTACATCGAAATGAATTAGTCATCAAGTCAATTTGTTGGTTGATAAGCAAAACAGATGTTTAAATTTTTGTTTATTCACTTACTTATTTATCCATGTGTGTATATTTGTTGTAGCACTAATTGTAAGATTTTCTGAAGGCTAATAAAACTTATGATTGCCAGTTGCCTAACAATGTTAACTATGAATAGATATTGATGTTACCGAACATATTGTCTGAACCTACTGAAGCAATCTTAATGTTTTTCTCTTTTAATTGAAGATGAAATTTTACAAAAATAATGTTTATCCTTAAGCCAGTTTTTATGTTCCAATATGACCCAATGTGATCACATTTGTTTACATAGGTTTGATTTACCAGTATTTACCCTTATCTGTGTCTTCTAATCAATCCAATTTTAGGGAGATAGTTTATTGGAAGATTTATCTGTGTCTCCTTGGCCTTTGATGGCATTTTGCTTTCTGTTTTATATCTATCTTATTACAGGAATATAAAAATAATTGCACCAGTGTTCATAAATGACCTCATACAATCTTCATTCAATTCTGGAAACAACATAGCACTAACCAAATGGAATAATCCCCCCTTCCACTTTTAGGAAGAATTTCTTCAATGTATTTATTTCCTTTTTGCAAAACATCGGTATAATCTATGCAATGATTCAGGCTTAGTTTTCTTAATGGGGAGTTTTTAAGCTGCCAATTTTACTTTTTGATAATGGTTATAGAGTGCTATTTTTCCTTGATTTATTTTGGTTAGACATTCTAAAGAATCGTCTTTTATCTGAATTTTCTGATTACCGGCATATAATTTATCACAGTATTTTCTTCAACTACATCTCCTTTATCCATGGCCATATTCCCTTTTATTACCAAATGCCTACTTGGGCCATCTCTCATTTTAATAGCACAAATTTATTGGGTGTTTTCTGTATTCTTAAGCTTTTCAAAGAACCAACGTTTAATATTGCAGGTTACCCCTGGTATTTTTTGTTCATTCCTCTTCTTGTTTTTCCTTCATCTTCAAGTTGCTGCTTCCTCCACTCACCCTGAAGCTTAAGTTAGCTCTCCAATTCACTAATTCTAAATATTTCTCTCTTTCCATATGGTCACTAAGATTTTCCTCAACTTTTTTCTTTAGTTTAATCTTCAGGTTTGATTAATTAGTATTTTCATTATGATTTTGTGTTGTCTCTCTGATTACAACTCTTTAAGTTTTCACACATCAGCTCATCTAGGGGCATGTGCAAAGCAGCATAAACTCTTACGAATTCTCATTAAAGATTTTATATTTGGGTCTCAATAATACCCATTAAGTTGGATTGTTAACTGTCTTCAAGCCTTTTCTATCTTTATTTATTTCTTCCTAACCAATCCAATATGGGAAGATTTGTTTCTCCCTGACCTTTTGTGGTGTTTGGCTTCCTGTGTTTGTATCTATTTTATTAGGTTCATATAAATTTATAATTGCTATGAACTGCTGGGGAAAAGAATCTTTTAACATTTCCTAGTTACCCTCTGCATTAAACTGTCTTAACTTTTGCTTGATTTCTATATTAGTATCCTGGTTGTCGTGAATTTTTTGCTTGATTCATTTGTCTGGTTTATCCTTTATTTTTAAGCAATGTCTTGATTAGTTTTATTGTTATCTAAAGAGTAACCTGGTTTATTGTCTCTAAAGAGCAAATAGCTTGATGTTTTATATCCAATCTAATAAAGTTCTGCCTTTAGATTGATATATTTAGTTTCCTGTGCTTATTGTGAATGCTGAAATATTAAATAAATTTATTCTATTTTGACCATAGTACCTGTGCTTCCCAATTCTGCATAATATCTGTATTTTTTTTCTTTATAGGCTTCTGGGTTAAGCTTCTTTCTCTCTCTCTTCCTCTTTCCTCTCCTTCCCTCTATTACTACCTCCTCTACTTCCTCCTTTCATGTCAAGTTTCTCCTAATTTGAAAATGGTGACCCCCCCCTTTTTATATTTGTGTGTGTGTGTGTGTGTGTGTGTGTGTGTGTGTGTGTGTGTGTGTGTGCGCGCGCGCGCGCGCGCGCGCTTGCGTGCACGTGTCTGTGCAGGTACCCTCTCTGGCCATAACAGGTAGTAAATTTTATGATAAAAACATCATGCAAAATTTAATTCAATTGTTATCCTCCTCAGAAGTACAAAATTGCAATTCAGTTGCTTCCCTTCCAACTTATATGCCATTATCACGGTTTCATCGAATTTTTCAAAACCCTACTCATCAGGCAACACCAATGCCACTGCGTTTATAAGAATTATATTATGGGTCTTCTTCTGGGCCAGTTTCTTTCTTTCTAAAACAGAAGTTCAGAGTTTTATTTAGTGCACACCTCTTAGCAGTAAACTTTGTCGATGCATGTTTGCTTGGAAACAAACAGGGTTTTATCCTGCCCGTTTCTTCAAAGTCTTGTGGTTAGACTCTTGCACTTGTCTATCTTTAATGCTCACATTTGCTGCTCTTTTGTCCACTGTTTTCCACTGGTGCCGCTGACAATTTAATATTAATCACTCCCTCATGCTTTGGAGATGATGTTTCTTTTCTCTTTAACGCCTTCAAGATTATCTCTTTGTCTCTTACACTACAATGACCTGCATTTGACTGACCCAGCCTGTCAGTTCTCCATGAAGTCTTCCTCATTCCTGCCCCATCCTCTCTAGTCTCTCATTTGAACTCTGATTAGACATACGTTAACCTTTCTGTTTTATCCTCAATGCCTGTGTGCCTTGCCGTCTTCTGCGATTTTCTAACCTTTTGCTGTATGTGGATAACAACTCATGAGCCTTCCCTCTAGTTCCTGGAGTCTCTTTAGACTCCATTAGGTATGGCGTTAAAAACATCCATGCAATGCCAATTCAACGATACGGACTTTTCCAGAAGTTTTGTTTGCCTTTGCTAATTCTCAAATCTTGCTTAGCCATTGCTAACATCCTCTGGTTTTCTCATCCATTGGATGATTTTTTTCTTTAGAAATGTGAACTGTTGTATCTTTCGTCCATTTTTGTTCTATTTTGTACGAGTACCACTCCCCCTGTGATCTTGGCTGACCTGGAATTGACCGCAGTCTTCCCACCCTAGCTTCCTCACTGCTGAGACTGTAGGCACCTATCACCAGGCTCCATGGATATGGCCTCTTTTCTGTCTAAAGGATCCAGTTATGAAAAGCCATTTCTGGTCTAATCTCACCAGTTATGGCCTGATTTTTTTTTTGAGTGTAGATACATTAATTTTGGGTTTATAGATAATTGAAATCGTGTCATTGGGGATTTAGAGGGGCTTGCAGAGTGATCCTCCGACCTGAGTGGTTTGTGTCTGTTTTTGTGAGGTTCCTGGGCGCCCTTAGGCAAACACTTGTAGTGATACCTCAGCTCACTGCTAGGTCATACTGTCATTGCCACCTTTGGTTACAAACACAATCACACTCCAGAAGCCTTTACGTTCCTCTGCCTCCAGGCATTTCTTTTTCCCCCACAGCTTGCCAACTACTACCTTCGACCCCTCCCGGATGGGGCGGGGAAGAGGATAGTGGGGAAAAGAGCCACCTGAGCAGCAAGACTATCTCTGTGCCAGAAGTACAGCTGGACCCTTCCTCCTCTTGTGAGCATTCCCCGTGTGCCTCAGAGATTCTTCTGGAAAGGATTTTTTCCAACTGATGAGCCATAAACAGGACTTTGAAAAAAGAAAGGAAAAAAGAGTAGTTTTAGGTGCACAGGAAACTTGAAAGGAAGGCATAGACATAGCATTCCATTCAAGAAGCCAAGGACATGGTTCCTGTGTGGCTATCTCCTTGCACCTTATCAACCTCACCAGAGTGGAACACCAACGGGCCTACAGTGTTAGTGTATTCTACGGACTTTGACATGACCCAGCACCAGCACCACACCACAGAATAATTGCAATGCCCAGAAAAATTCTCTGTGCTTCACCAATTTACCCCCTACTCTCTTTTAACCTCTGGTGACCTCTGTTCTTTTTTCTGTAACCATACTTTTGCCTTGTCCAGAGTATCGCATATTTAGAATCATATAGTAAGCATAGAAAAGGCTTTGAGAGTAGCTTTTTTCACTCAATAATATAAATTTCAGTTATCTTTATGTCTTCACATGACTTCTTAGTCATCTCCTCTCACTGTTGCTTTATTTACCACATTTTATCTACTCACCCCCAATGGACATCTTAGCTGCTTCCAAGTCTGAACAAGTAAGAATAAAGTTGCTGATAATATCAATAGCCTGATGTGTGCTTATTGTATGAACTTAAGGTTTTACCTTCTTTGGGTCCAAACCACTAAAGAATTTGACTATTGGATTGGTGAGAACATGCTACATTTTGTGACCAATTACCAAACCATCTTCCAAAGTGTCTAAAGCAGTGGTAGCCTTTTGACTGAGCTTCCCTTAGCCTCTAGTATGGGCAGGTTCCCAAGTCATGGTGGATGGACTCTATCATCTCCTCCACTTAGACCTCTCTGGCCAGGTCTTCAAATGGCTTGGTCCAACTCTCCCTCCCATTTAAACTACATCAGTTTCAAAGTGTAGAACTTATGATTCTCCATGGAAGCACCACTCCTTTCTTGACAAGGCAGCAACTACGCCCATTCCACCTCACCAGCCAGCACCTCTGACCCTCTGGATTACTTGTCTGGTATTAAATACTATGAGCTGAATAATACCTTCTGTGGTGTTGGAATATGTCATCTTCCTCCAGGAAAGCTGTAGGTGATTACAGAGGGATATATAATACCATCAGATAGGTGTGTGTGTGTGTGTGTGTGTGTGTGTGTGTGTGTGTGTGTGTGTGTATCCTAGACAGGTTGGAGGCTCTTGCAGCCCACATCAAATATGGTATGAGGGCTGTTGTCCTGTGTTTGCTTGTTCCTATGGATTGGTTTTCAGGACTCAGCTGACAATGAGGACTTCATAAGGCTCCTCCTCCTTGGCAGCCAGAACTGCAAGCTATGTCTACCCAGAACTACAAGCATGCTAGCATCTTGGCTTAGCTTTTGCTTGCCTCTTGACAACTGCTGTTATTTGGTTTCTTGGCATCTCACTCCTCATGGGCATAGTTTAGAGACTGAGAAATGGTTTGGAGAGAAATTGCATGCAGACTCCATTTTCTTTGGTTCCCTTCTCTCTGGGTTCATGGTCCATCAAGTCCTGGCAAGCTTGTCTCCTGAACTCCATTTTTTTTTTTAAATGGAGGCAAGCAATGAGCTGTCATTCTCTGTTTGGACTGCACATCCCAATGGCGGTACATGACTCAGCAAATGCTCCCAGGACACAGGAGAAACTATAAAGGACTCACTCAGATGCACTCCTGTGCCACCCTGGCCCCACTAGCCCTGCATCTTTGATCGCTCTTTGGTGCTCTTGGGCTACAGTCCATGCTTTTTTTTTTAACTCAGACTCTGGTTCTTTAGTAAGAGGTCTATTCTGCGATCCTCCTTCAGAGCCAAAAATGGAAATCCTCCCTCTTTCTTTTCCCCCAAGAAATATACCAGGTGGCACATTCTCTTACTTGATAAAAATGTCTTTCTGGTGGCTTTAAATGTGGAAGCTAATTTAACAAACAGCAAACATTCACAGTTCACGAATAACACCTTTTCTTTAAATTCCTGTAGCTGTTGCTCCATCTTTAATTTGTCCACTGAATGTGTCAGAGGGAAACTCTAATGTAGGCTCAATTTTTGTTCTTTGTAGCAGGTACAACAGGTGTTAAAATTAATTCAGTTAAATCTCTGGGCAAGACAACAGGAAAGCATGAGATGAGCTAGCTACCAGGTTCTGCACAGGTTTTCAGAGTAGAAAGTAGAAAGGAATTTCACAGTCCTAGAACCCAGCCACAGACACCAAGGAAAAGAGGATGGCAGGAGGTGGATAATGTGTGGGGAGGACCCTGGGGGATGGAGGTGCTTGGAATGCTGGGTCCCACACCTTCCCACTTTCTGCATTCAAGTCTTGGAAGGTGAGATGAAGAGCCTATTCAGACACCAGAAGACAGTTCCACCTTCTTCTTTTCTTCAAGCAAAATCACACACAGCTCAGGCAGGTCTGGAACTCCACATTTAACTCCATGTAGCTCAGTCCTGCCTAGAACTGCCTTTAGCTCCTCATTCCCCACCCTTCACCTTTCAAGTGAAGGGATTTCAGTCATGTGCCACCATGCCTAGCTCCACTTGGAGATGAAGGAAATTTTCCTATTATGACCTATTTATCAATGTTTATTGAATGGCTGTATTTACAAAAATAGTACATGATCTCAATGAAATTAAGTATGTACAGAAAAAGAAGGAAATATACCAAGATTGTAACTCTGGGTGAATTTTTTAATTGTCTTTATTTTCCCCCCTACTTACAAACATATGCATTACCTTTTTCAATGAAAGACTGTATTTTAAAATTATCTCCATGCACAACAATATACACACTATGTTTGTATGTATTTTTAACTTACAGCTATACAAAAACAATCCACTTGACAAAAGACCTGGCTAACACACAGCCCTCCCCCTACCCACCCCACTCAGGAAAAAATATATCAATAAATAAAGCTCCTCAGTGTTCGTATGTGGTAGTGATTTCCCCTGATATATCTGCATCATATTTTCCCAGAAGAGGGCCTTAAGAAAAGGTCTACCTATGTGTTGGGGAGTTCCAGGTACACACCCTGCACTCTTGTGCCTGTGTTCCCCTCCAGAACTCAGCTTCATCCCTCATTCGGCCTCTTCCTGTGCCCAGGTGTTGGACTCCTTTCCTTTCGCTCTTTTTTCCCCATGTCTCTCCCTGAGCCCCAGTCCCATTCACCTACAGCCCCACTAACCTGGCCCTTGGCCCACATTCGACTGTTTCATCTCCATTTTGTGAGTCTGTCTCCCCAAAGGCCCACGAGCTCCCGAGGGCAGTGCATGAGGACCTTCGAGCTCCTTTTCCTGGTAGAGCCCAGGTAGGCTGTCTATACGTGCTATTAAACTAGACAGGCGCTTTTCCTCCTCCTGCCTCCTCCCCCTCCCCCCCTTGCCCAATGCTTGGAAGTGAAACAAAGCCAAAGGGACCAAGACACGCCCTGCGGGGAGGAGGGGATCAGGGACCCAAGTCTCCAGACCATCTGTAATTAGAGCGGTGGGGGAGGGGCTGTCCTTGGCACAGACAGGTCCTTAATGGCTCCTGCCCCAGAAACTGCCTTCAGATCGACAGCCAAGGGAATCGCGATGAAAAATTCATCAGCCTCTTCCTTTCCGCGGCCCAGCTGCGCCTAGCAGATGACCTCGGCAGGAGCAAGCCCACTGCGAGCACCGTCTGGCCGCTTCGAGGAGGCCCAGCCTAGGCCCGCGGGGATCACGGCACCCCTGGGCAGTGTGCACGGTGAACACATGCCTGCGGGGCCCAGAAGGGACCTCCGAGGTCTGACTGCTGAGGACCGAAGACAGTCCTTCTCCGACCCTTTTGTGCAAGCTCCTAGGACCCAGAGGGTCCCTCTCTGGCAGGTGCCTGTGGTCCACCTTTCCCATCCTGCTGAAGTGTGCACACACTGCCTTTGACAAGGCAGGACCTGCTATTCTCAGCAATACCAATTGGGTGGACACCTAGGGTCCTGGGACCCTGTAAGCTATAAACAGTCTAACGCTGGTGACTGGTCCTCCTAACTAGGCCTTACTTCCATGCCACCATTTCCCATCTTCCGTGGCCCCAAGCAGCCCATCCAAGTTCCATAATGAGTAGAGCCCATAGGAGCCACAGCTACCGGACTGGGGTGGCCAGGGAGGATGACAGGGACCAGAGTTGGGGAAATGCTACTGAGTCGCAGGTTTCTGGAGGCCTCTCCAGCCCCTGCCATCTGGAAACTGCACAGACAGACGCTGCGTGGGTCCCTGGAGCTTGCCACCTCCGCGCCACGATGCCAGCCATGCCTCTGCGGCTAGAGGCAAGCTCCAGGTCCGAGATTGTTAGACTGAGGGCGGAGGGGGAGGGGGGTGCGAGGGCGGGGGTAGGCACTCACTCCTGAACTCTGCATTTTCGAAGTTGTTTTCTTGCAATCAAACTTTAATAAGCACCGATGTCTGGCCTGCAGGCCACGCAATGTGGTGAGATGCCATGTTGGCCTCTTTGGGATCCGCAGCGTTTTTGTGCTGTTCTGCTGGGGAATCAAATGTGGTGATTAGGGAAGTTTTATATTCAGGTCAGGCTTTCCCAGGACTGGAGAATGTGCTAGATCTTAGGCCAACACCGCCATCTGGTGGTACGATCGACAGGAGCGAGCAGATGCGGGGGAGACCAGAAGGAATGATGTCATGGTCTGAAATTTTTCTTGGGTGGGAGGGGGCTCGCTACGGAACTGGTGTTGCCCTGTGCTTTATTCCTCGGGTTTGGAGTTTTGCTGTATTCACAGGTAAATCAGCAGGTAAGCGAGGGTTCTTCCTAGAACCAATGCTTTACGTTGCACTCCATTGTATAATTGAGTTTAAAACGAAAAGAGGCAATGGCTTTGACAGCCTTGAAGCAGGACACTTATATGATCTTCCCTGAGTCCACCCAAGTTGGTCACTTGACAGCCCATCCCCCAGGTGTTTCTCCCTCCCGAATTCAACTGCAGAATTGTTTTGTGTTCAGTGTACTCTTGCATTCTTATAAGCTTCAATACTGAAAACAGACCACGCTGCCTATAAGCATATATGCCCATTCTCAGTTGGGTCTCCCTGGCTCCCTCAGACACTCTTCTGTTCCTTTCCTTATCAGATCTGGATAGAAAGTCCATCCCCCAGCTCCCTTATGCTTCTTGCACAGTGTCTCTCTACCCTTTACCCCTTACCTTAACTTTAGCCAACATCTGGCAGCAAGCACCGTTCTGTCTTGCCCCTCAGCCCACCAAGATTTAGTAGGAAAGGTGACCCACAGTTGAGCAGGCTGGCCGCACATTTAGGCTTCGGGTGAGGCGGCAATGCAGCAGCGTGGTATTGTGAGCCGTGCTGATTCCTGCATTGCAGATCTCGGTTTCCTTCTCTTCTCTTACTGTTGCCTGTACAATACTGGGCTATTTCAGAAGCAAATCCTCCCACTTTCCCGACATCCCTGCTTCCTCAAGGTTGCCTCTTCTACCTTAAAGTATCTGTGTCATCCCCTAGGTTTTGTTCCCTCCTACTTCAAAGGAGGAAAAAGAAAAAGAAAAAAAAAAACCCTTTTGTCTTTCCCAAGCCCGGTGCATCTGCTTTTACCTGTAATATAAACTGTGACTGTGAGCAGACCAGGGATGGGGAAGAAGAGGCCCCTAAGCCACTAACATTCTCTGAAAATGGATAAAGACATTGAATGCAATATATCACAAGAAAGAGACTAGTCAAAAGATGGGAAAGGCATTAAAAAAATTTAAATGCTAGTAACAATGAAAGATTGAAAAAGAGAAAAAAATTTCACATAAGTTTCCCAGAAAACGTAATAAAAAATGCAAAAAGATGAGCAATTTTTAACAAAGTAAAAAAGAAAACAAATCAGCCCATGAAGCAAAATCAGCTGCACAACTTGAGGGGATCAAGACAAAATGATAGCGCTCAAATGGGTCCTTTATTTTAAAGTCTTCAGGAAGGCTTGGTGTGTGGGTGCACACCTGTAACCCCAACACTCAGAAGACTGAAGTGAAGGGATGGCTCATTCAGGGTCAGCCTGGGCTACATAGCAAAACTATCTCAAAAACAAAAGTCTTGAATAATTCAAAGGGACAACAGCAGAACTTAAACCAAGGGTGGGGCCAAGGGTAGGTTGAGCACAGCTCCTTGGACCCTGTCATACGCAGCACCTGGATTTCAGCATCCCATACAGGGGGAATTCTCCTCATTCTAACTGAAAACCATGTCTATTGGATTAGCAACCATGAAAACAGAAATCACTCTAGCTATTTCAAAGTGAAGGAGATTTAGCATGGGCCACCGAGTTGTTACAAGAAGAGAAAACAAATTGGAAAGGAAGTATTTCTAGAAATCTTAATCTGCAGAAACCCCTGCCCCCTCCGCGCACACACCTCGCATCAGGAACCAGTGTTTGTGGAGGCCATTCCCTGTGACTCTCCAATACTGTTCAGGAGCTCCAAGAGTTCATAGCCTCGGGCTGACTACAACACACAGGAGCTCATCACTGCTCAAGGCATTGTGGACACTATTAGCAGAGTCCATCACATCATTGAGCAGAAATCCCTGACACTTGCTTGGAAAGACCCTGCCGGAAACATAATGGTATATGATTCCAAATTTTAAAATCTTATTAAGGATAGAAAAATGGCTTCGTGGTTAAGAGAACTTTGTGTTCTTGCAGAGGACCTGGGTTCAATTCTCAGCACCCACATGGTGGCTCACAATCATCTGTAACTCTAGTTCTAGGGGATCTGATGTCCTCTTATAACCTGCTTATGACAAGGCATGCACATGATGCACCCAGAGACATGTGGGCAAAACACTCATACACATAAAATAAATAAATATATCTTTTTTAAGCAGTTAAAAAGAGGTGTGACTTCTAAAAGGAAAAGCCCATGAAAGCCTCCAACTGGAATACCTAAAGAGAATGCAGTTGACAAAGTGGTCTGCAGAATACAGTGTGCAAGCTTCCAGGCCTGGTGGTAAAAGGAGAACATAGAAGAACGAGACACAAGGCCTTCTAGACTCCCTCCTAGATGATATAAATGAAATTAGTAAATGCACTTGCACTGGGAGAATAGTTTCTGGCTCTGTAGGAATGAATTACTAATGGTGATTAAAGAAAGCTCGGGGCAGCCGGGCGGTGGTGGCGCACGCCTTTAATCCCAGCACTCGGGAGGCAGAGGCAGGCGGATCTCTGTGAGTTCGAGGCCAGCCTGGACTACCAAGTGAGTTCCAGGAAAGGCGCAAAGCTACACAGCGAAACCCTGCCTCGAAAAAACCAAAAAAAAAAAAAAAAAAAAAAAAAGAAAGCTCGGGAAGCAATACGAATTTAAGACTAACTCAATAATAAACTCCAGGAAAAACAAAAAGTTACACAGTAAAGCAAACATAATCACAGAACACTGTTTGGCTTTGCTATGAAAACTGTTTCTATGGTTATAATGATATAAATGTTGAATATTAAGAAAAATTGTGAGAAATTGTATTACATTGGTGGAGCAGTTAAGAGAATTGACATAAGAAAGATTGGTGGGTTTGCGGTCTAACTCTTCATTTTCCACAATAGAAACTGAATACATAAGCTCAAATCCTAATGAAGAAGGAATTAAGAAATGAGAAATAGGGGCTGGAGAGATGGCTCAATGGTTAAGAGCACTGATTGCTCTTGCAGAGGACCCAGATTCAATTCCCAGCACCGACATGGCAGCTCACAACTGTCTGTTACTCCAAGATCGGACACCTTTACACAGACATACATGCAGGCAAAACACCAATGCATATAAAATAAAAATAAATTATTTTAAAAAGAGAGATGGGAAATAGCAATGTGAGTAGTTACTTGTATGATTGAAGAAGAAAGAAACAGCTGAATAATTGAAATAGAAAGAATCTGGAAATAGAGCAGAGAATACTATAATTTGGAATTATAAGCCACAGGGAGTTGCACAACTTGTCTTGATGATGTATACATTCTTATCCATCATCTTACATATAAAATTCAACATTGTCAATCACATATACAAATTTTATGTTGTTACACATAAAACTCAATAAGAAACTTTACCATCACAAGTAGGGAAAGAGCTCACCCACAGCCCTCTTTCTCATAGAACATTCATCATGTGCACAAACTTATGGTAATGATGAAATGACAGTGTCTTTGCTGTCAGAATAAAGCAATGGATGACAGTACTGAGCGGCATGATTTATTCATGGAGAAAAAGTTGATTGAGCAACAATTAATTACTATTTTATTTCTCCAGCATTTTTTTTGAGACAGGTTCTTGCTATATAGTCCTATCTGGCCTCAAACTCATGATCCTCCTGCCTTCATCTCCAGAATCCTGGGATTACAGTTATGTATGACCACATCTAGAATTAGGCATCATTCTCTACCACAAATTCATATAAGTGCAGTTATTGAGGGGGCTGGGCAATTCAGAGCACAGACACTTTCTGAAAGGCTGTCTGAGCATATTGCTTGGGAACATCAACCTTGCTGAGACTGTTGGATAACCTTGAAATCCCCATCAAACGACTAGAGCAAAGCTAGCTCTGGACACAGATACCACCAGCTAAACATCCACCCTCTTAGAGTTCAGCAAGGCTATGGGACTTGCCCAAAACAACAGACTATGAATGGAAGTGATGAATGTCCCTTCTGAGCCAAGCACTTAGGAGCTGTGCCCTTTCCTCCCAACTACGAGGATAGCTGAAAAGAGAGTGTTTCATGGCAGCAGTATCTTGGGTTGCTGAGTTATCACTGGCAGAACATTCATTACTCTACCATATCATTCAGTAGACATGGAGGGGTTGCCTTAGACCTTTGAGATATTGGCATGTGTGTGTTACTGAAGCACAATGGATCCTATCTTGGCACAGCATTCTTTTGTCTTTTTTGCTCATTATATTTTAATATGTGCTATTAATGGAAGTCATTTTACTAATCTACCACCATAAATTCATAGCCAGGTGTATCTAAACTGATAATGGGTTTATGCTGAGTTCCACACATTCTATTGCACAGGCCATTAAGACATCTTCCTTTCAGAAGGCTGATATGAGAGTACTCAGCTACTTTCAGCTCAATAACAAAGTACCACAAACTGAGTTCCTACCGTATTTGAATCTGAAATGTCCCTACAGTGTCATGTGTTTAATTCTGTTGTCCCCAAGAAGTGGTTCGGTTTGGGAGACTGTGAAACCTTTGGGACATGGGAGCGAGCTGCAAAGGAGCATTGTGTGGGGGCTTGATGGTTCTGCCTGCCACTGCCTCCTGGTCTGAACCATGTGAAGAAGTGTGGAGGACCAGCCCTCACATTTATTTGCCCCAGGTACTCTTGAGGACTGAGGGATAAGAGACTTAGTTAGAAATAGAGAGGAAGAGAAAACACAGGATAGACTCAGGTGGGCCTGGATCCTTATCCACTGGTCCAGAACTTTATTCCAGAGGTCTATTTATAACAATGCCAAGGGGTGGAGCAAAAGACCTCCCCCTTGCTAGTTACAGTCACCTGGTACCCAGGCCCGTGGTCCAATCAACCTCTTATGCAGTCCTGCTGGGTACAGCCACTAGGAAACCTAGTAGGCTAAAACAAAGAAGACCACGCCTCACAGACTGAGCCAACAACACTGCTGTGCCTTCTCACTGGGATGCTGTGCTCACCAGTCACAAACCACACTAAAGCCTTCTTCCCTTAAGTTGCTTCTGTCAGGTCTTTTGGTACAGCAAAGCCAAAAGTAACCAATAGAGTGCCTTAAACAGCAGAAATGTGCATGTGGAAGCATGGCTGGGCTCCAATGAGGATACTTTTCTGGGATGCAGACTACTCTGCTGGGTCTGTTCAGTAAGAACCCTAGCAATATCCACAGAGGACTCCATTCTCTGTATCATTTCCTAAAGGGCCTTCCTTTAGGAAGGGAAACTCTTTAGGGAGAGTGAAGATTCTAGCACATAAATTTACAAAGATACATTTAATCCACAATGGAAGAGATGAAGTCAGTGGCCACATGAGGAATCTTTTCTCTATGTGAAGTTAATTGACCTTTTAGAGAACTGAACCCACAAACAAACACCACTGAGATAACTCACAAAGAAGAGGAATGAAATGTGGGTGGAGAGGGCTAGATAAGTGGTTCTCAACCTGCAGGTCACGACCCACTTGGGGGTCAATCCACCCTTTCACAGGGGTCACCTAAATTACCAGAAAGCACAGGTATTTACATTATGTTTCATAGCAGTAGCAAAATTATACTTATGAAGTAGCACCAAAAATAATTTTATGGTTTTCAGGTCACCACAACATGAGGAACTGTATTAAAGGGTTACAGCATTCGGATGGTTGAGAACCACTGGGCGAGACAGTAGAAAGAGTCAAATATTGCAAGCATTCATCCACAACATTCATTTGAAGACTGAATGTCCAGTGTGTTGAGCCAAGTACAACATGAGACTGAAAGTAAAGGGAAAATGCTTCTAATTTCCCCAACATGGCAAAGGACAGCCATTGGGGAAGCAAAGTCAACAGACCTGCACAATCATGTATCAACAAATGCATATTCTCCAAATGCTGCACAGCTGTGAAGCCAAGCTGAAAAAGAACCTGGAGATGTCTCTCACTGGGAGAATTCTCTGACCTGGTCTTTCCAGATTGGCTGGACTGAAGAGAATACTGAATAAAGAATGTGCCCGGTGAAGAGCCTGGCATATGGAAAAGAGCAAGCAACACATAGACAGAATGGGGTGACAAGCAAAGACAGTGTGAGGAAATGAGCTTGGCATATGCAAGACCTGGATTCAATCTCCAGCCCCAAATAAAAAGAATAAAATAAAAACAAATAAACAAACTTGAGAGCAAAATGAATTAGTCAAATAAACAGAGAAAGCTGGAGTTGGGAGAAATTAGTGAAGGGTTTTAAAGATCAGTGTTGAAAATCATTTAAGGAAAATTGCTTCAGGCATTTTATAGAAAATAAATCTTTTAAAAAGAAAGAGATCATAGGGACAGGGAAAGAAGACTAACAAGGATTTAATGCAATAGTGGATATATGAAATTTGGATTGGAGTAATGGTTTGGGGTTTGGGACATAAGAAAGTCCAAAGACAAATTCAAAAGTATTTGTAGATAGGGTAGATGTGAGATGAAAGACATCAAGGCAGATATGACTGGCACAAAGCTTTCAAAGTTGGCAAAAATCAATGGACCTGTTAGGAGCATCCAGATCCAACAGTAGTTTGCTCTAGAATTCTGGAAGGGATAACAAATTAGACTGAAAGGTGTGGTAGACAAGGCAGAGAGGTAGAGCCTCCATCTAGCTTTCTGAGCCCAATAGTGGTGTTTACTTACTTAGTAACCCCTGGGCTCTAACACAAGAACTAGTAGCCATCAAAGAAGACTCATGGTGTGAGATAATAGGTTAATTTACACTATTTGTCTTTCCTGTATACCAGAGATGCCCACATGCTGGAAAACCTTTCACTACACAATGCAAGGGTTGGAGTCCATATTCCAGAATCACTAAAATATCTGAGGGAAACTAAAGACTATCATGAGAAAGAAGACACATTAACCAAAACTGAGGCCATGGTAAATTCCTTAGCTATTAAATAGGAGTGATGACTAGAGATAGATAGTCCAAGTGTTCTTCAAGCAGTTCATGGGACAGTCCATCTGGATGTAAGACATAAGTAACTAATTGCCACCATAATCAAAAGAAGTGGAGAGTATGATACACATGCCACTCTGATGGCTCAAGGATGAGACTGGTCATATACAGGTAGAAGCCACTGTCCCCAGCAGAACAGGGTTGGTAACAATGTGCTGGCCACGTGGGAGCACAACATGAAAGTTACAGCCCGTCACAGCAGCTCAGAGACCCAGGAAATACGTTTATTCATGGGTTCATTACAGGTCTCCATCCCCATCGAAGGTCCTGAAGAGATCTAAGTATCGTTAAACCTTGGCTGCATCTGGCTCCAGGAGATACAAAAGAGCCTTTGTCCACAGTTCCTGCAACTGTGAAGGGCAGTGACTAGAGCTGGTGTAAACCACACATCCTCCAGGCAACATTCCAGACAAAAGTGGAAAGGTGTGGTGGTGGACATTCATAGCTTCTGATCAATTCATTGTATCCAGTATCTCTTTTTGCCATTAAAAAAAAGAAAAAGAATAAATCTGAAAAGAACTGATGAATAATTCTGGAAAGAATTCAGCCAATAATGGCTGGCAAGATGGTCCAGAAGGCAGTGCCTGGTGATAAGCTGATGACCAAGTTCAACTTCTGGGACCCACATGGTGGAAGGAAAGAACTGGCTCTTGTGCTTCTCTGACATACACATGTACACTGTGGTACACACACACACACACACACACACACACACACACACACACACACACACACACACTTGCAAACACACAAAAAATAAATTATATTAAAATTTAACAAACTAACAAAGAATTAACAACTGCACTCTGAAACCATAGCAGACTTCAGTCCCATCAAATTTCAGCCTCCCAATATGCTTTGCATGTCCCTGCTTGTCCCATGTCCCTCCAGTCTCCTTGTCTTTGGCAGTAGAGCCTCTGTTTTGCCCTTGATGACACTGGATGTCTGGTTAGTACAAGAAGGGTCACTATGCACATTTCTGGGAGAATGTCTCTGGACAGGACTTCTACACAAACTCCCTGAAGGGACAGACTCCAGAGCTGCATGCCTTTGTCCTCTGCTCCATTGCTTCCATTCTAAGCTGGAATGACTGGCAATAGCTAAAAGCTTTAGGACCAAAGCCATGAACTCAAAAGGGCTAAGCAAAAAGACAGGCTATTGGGACTCTGATGACATATCTTAAGATGTCAAGCTGCAACAGAAAAATAATAGCACATTCAGTTTAAGCCATCATGCTAGCTCCTGTCATATGCAGCCAACAAAATTCCTGGCTGCTCCCTTGCCTTTGAAAATAAGCTCAAAGTGTTACCCATCTGGACATCTCAATTTGATTCTTTCTTCTCAAACTCATCATTCTCTTCTTCCATGCCACAGAGTATGTCTCCCTCCATGGCTTTCTGGATGAGGATACAGGAGGACCCCTTGTGTCTACTGCAGTGTCTACTGGCTGCAACACATGAGGAGGTTTTCTACCTCCCATTTCTTTAGTTAGCCCTGCTTTTGTGGGTGATGCATCTTCTCAAGTATGTGTAAAATTCTGATGACAGGGACCATGGCTAACACATTTTGAAAAGCCTTGCACAGAATTCTTGCACTTGGTAGAACATGGTTCCTATTGACCGCTTCCCTTTCAGAACGTAGGGAAAAAGTTCATGAACTACTTCCAGCATACAGTACACTAATTATGATTCATGCAGCATAATGACACCAAACTCTAGCCCACACTCACATCACCAGACGCAGCCAGCTACTCCAAGAACTGTTAAGGAAACACCAATTCCAGGGCTTCCTTTACTGAGTCTCTCCTAACGCTTCCTGGGGAAAGTCTGAGTGACTCAGAATCCCTTTTAACACCACCACCCCTCTGCCCTTCACCAGGCCCATCTGGTTTCCTAGGGCCAAAATAGCATCCTAGGATGGTTGACATTGAATGTACCAAAAAATTATTGAGAATGCTGATGGCTTTCCAGAACAGAAAAATACTCTTCTGTTAGAATCCTTTCTTTGACCTTTGGACTAAATCAGGCTCCACTCCATCCATCTGCTGGCTGTTAGGTCTTTCCCAATGCAAGATTGCCAGCAACTGTGAACTCCACCTTGTCTCCATTGTTCAAGAACGTCATTGTGTTCATCAGGGGCCTCTCTCCAAAGTCAAATGGATGGCTGAGTGCAGCTGACGGGAGGGTTCCTGACATCTGTGCTGCGGCACACTCCATGGACTCTTATGTGCCATTTTGTTCCTTCACAGTAGAAGTTACGTTGGGATGTCAGGGTCTCTCTGTGCCCAATCAATTGATGTCACAGCTCACACAAAACTCGGGTGCTAAAGACACTCTCAGTCAATGAAACCCTACCCATCACTAACCTTGTTTGCCCCAACATTTCCCATCTAAATCTGGACTGAAGCACAGTCTGTGTCAAAGGGGTTTCTAAGTTATTCCTTACCTGATTCTCCTTAAACTCGAGCCTTTTTTCCCTCATTTTTATTACTTCATAGAGAATTTCATGCAATCTAATTTGATCATATTCACTCTCATCCCCCAACTCCTTCTTGATCCCCCCTTTCCCTACCCACCCAACTTTGTATTCTTTTTTTAAAAAAAAAAAAAAAACCCTATCAAGTACAATTTGTACTGCCCATATACTTTTGGGTCTGTGGCCTCTACTGGACCCTGGTTGACCTACCTATACCCTTAAAGAATACTGACCTCCCTTGTGGGGATCTCAGAGCATCCTGATTGTCACTAGGAGGCTCCCTACTAACACTGCCATCGCTGATGTTTTCTAGCATATTCTACAGTTTACTAGAGTGCCTGCTTTGTCCTTTGACGAAAATTTAGAGATTAAATGACAATGTAGGCACGTGAGGTGGAATTTTTTTCTTTCCATTACCTTAGGAAAGAACAGAAGATAATATTGGCCAGCAGGAGTATGCAGCCTGGCAACCTCGTAGCCCTCCTGGGAAAGCCATCCCAAGAAAGCTGCTAAAAAGACTCTTGGGTGTGACAAATGGAAGAGGCAGGGCATGCTGTCCTTGCAGAAACGGGAGTCTTGTCGATGCCCCCAAACATAGCATTTCTCGGGAGTAGATGCTTTGTTTTCAGAATGAAAATGCTGCTGAGAGAATTGTAGATTCAGATGCACAGATAAGCAATGATTAATAGAGGTTAGTGTTACTAACCAGTAATTACTTTATCAATAATTACTTACTAACCAGGAATTTTTAAGAATAATTATATAAGAAATATATAATATTTATATATTTATACATATTTATTATATATGTATTTCTATTTATTATATATTTATTTTATTATATACTTATATGTAAGATATATAACAAAAGTAAGAATAGTTAAATTTTAATTTTAATAATATTTCACCTAATTCCCCCAAGGCTAGATTTTTCAAAACTAGAGTATAATGTGATAGCCAGTATACAGTCTCTTTATCTTATTTAGGTTTCTTCAGTTTTTAGTTACTGTTCTCTGGGTGTGAGTATGATATGTAGGGGGTGGCATTTCTGTATATTTTATCAACCCATATATGCCTGTCTCCACCTCGCAGTTAAAATACTGAATATCCCACACACAATATAGGCTCTCTCCTGTTTCCCTTGCTAAGTACACCCTTCTCTTCTCATCCCCCCGACAACCCAAGCCAAGAGTGGCAGCCACCCTACTCCACTCCTGAAATTTTACCACTACATCAATGAATGTGCAAATGTTCTACAAATGTTATAGAAGCATCATACAAATGTTCTGTTACTTCTCATGATTGGTTCTGCTATTGTTTGCATTGAGAATATTTCTTTAGCGAGTCATACAACTTCCTACAAGGCTCTGCAAGCATCAGTAGTGCACACTCTAGGGTTTCCTACTGGTGTTTCAGTTTCTGTGTACCACCTCAGAATGTTTCACTATCAGCCTGCTGAAGTACATCTGGGATGATTTTAGGACTATTAGTCTGCCATGAACATTTGAGTCGCTAATACTTTTAGAGCCAATGGCTGGGACATTCTGCCTACGCTGCCTTGCTAGCTCTAGGTTCCACACGGTAGACTTGTTCTTCAGGTCCTGTACCCAGTTTCTAATAATTTTTGAATACTGGGTTTTGAGAATTCTATATAGCATTTAGATACTAACTCATCTTTAGATATGTGGCCTGCAAGTGTTTCTCTGGGCATGTAGCTGATGTTCTTATCTTCTCCACCTAGACTCTCACAAGCTAAAGTCTTGATTTTGATGATGGGCAGTGTGCCAATTTTTCTTTGATGAATTGTGCTTCTGATAACAAATCTAACAATTGCTTGTCTAACCCTAGACTCCAATAATTACATAAAACTTTTGATAGAAGTTTAACATTTTTAATAATTTTAGGTTAAATTTTACTGTTTTGTTGATTGGTGTCCAGATTTCCTAATACTATGATAAAGTTTCCTTTTATTGAATTGTTTGTTGAAAGACTCAGATTTGTGTGACTCTGTTTCATTCAGTTCCATTCATCTGCAGGTGTGCCCGTCTACCAATATCTCCTGGGTTTGATTACCTCCTACATGGTAAGATTGGCCACCAGACAAGAGAGCCTCTTTATTCTCATTTGTCAAAGTTGTTTTACCTATCTTAGGGACTGCTCTATTTAAATTTTATAATAATCTATTTCTGTTAAAACATTGCCTTGCTGATTTTGACCAAGATGCCATTAAAACTGTAGGCCCCATTGGGTAGGATGAGCATGTCTGGTAGCTTTTGAGAGTTTTCTCTTTGTCTTTAGTTTTCAAAGTTTCTAGAGAGGGTAATAGAGGGAGTGAATCGATCAAAATACATTATGTACATGTATGAAAGTGTCATAATGAAGCCCATTATAGTATATTATCAAGATATGCTAATAAATATTAAAGTTCCAAACAGTGTGGTGTAGGTTTCTCTTACTGTTTGAGGCTTTCTCCTTATCTGGGATCCATGATTTAGTATATTTGGGGAGTTTTTTGGCCATTATTTCCTCAAATCTTCTTTTTGACCACACTATTTCTCTTCTTGTACTCAGTGATGCCACTGTTGACTCTTTTCTTCTTGTTCAACAGATCCCGCCCCCTATACACACACACACACACAGAGTAACTCTTTCCCGTCCCTTCTTGTCTTCTCCCTGTGATCCAAACTGGGTGACACTTCATGGGAACCCATTCCATCCCCTGTTGACAAAGCGCTCCCCCTGGTGGCCTATTGTTGTTAGGACGCCTCTCCTCCTTGCTCACCTTTGTGATATATCTGATAAAGTCAGGGCATTTCTGGTTCAGCTTCAGAGAGAAACAGGCATCCCTCGGCTACTCCCCTTACCGTGCTGGGGTTTGGGAAATGCCAGGAAACCAGTTGGAAAGCAACCTGAAATTCCTTTGACCATGTTGCCCTGCCCCCAGTCCTTCTAAATCCCACTGCTCTCTTTCAGTGTGCCCGTTGCTGTTTCCAGAGTTTGTAGCTCTGTTTCAGTGGTGAAGAAGAAAGAAAAGGTGGTTCTAGATCATCTCATCTGGATAAAATGCCCTCCATGTTCTTTAGGAGCATATAAATCTTCAGCATGATGAAGGAGATGCCTCTAGGTGCTGGGAGTCACCCATCTGTCACATTCTTCCCCTCAGCCTACAAAAGTCCTGTGGGTCTGAAGAGTCACATATTTGTGACATGATCAGTTACAGCCATACTTTAATCAAAGATGACTGGACAGAGAAAACAATTAAAAGTGATCTAGTCTCCAAAAATCCATTGATCAATGGGTTACAGTAATAGATTTAGAAGAAAACAGTGGGTAAATTTTAGCAGAATAGGACAGGGAAAATGCTATGTTTATTGAATTATGAACTCTAACAACTCTATCTGTACTATTTGCCATTTCCAAAGGAAAGGAAGAAAAGGGAGTCACTGAGACCAGTCACAGCCTCTAAGATGCAGAGCTTGGCTTTGAAACCCATTCTTCACGACTCTAGAAGTCCACTTCTTCATTGAGATCTCCTCGGCTCTGGTGAACAGATCCATACTGCCTTTGAGATCCATTGGAGGTGGGCACACTTACTAAGAGCACAGCTAAGTTGGCCTGGGAACTCACTTCAGCATCTTCTCCTTTGCTCAACTTTGGGGAGCAGAGAAGAGGATGACCCAGGAGCAAAGTGGGGGATGGTCCTTTCCTGTTCTGGAAGGGAGGAGTGAGGACACGAGCTGTCTCCTCCCTGTCTGCCCACTGCACCCACAGCTCTGGAGTTGCACCAGCATCATGAGCTTCTCCTCCCTGGCCCTGCTGGCTCCCCACTCCCAGAGAGGACGCCCCCACCTTTGCTGTAAGCAGAGGAAAATGAGTGAGCTTGGGTTGAGGGTCTCAGGAGTTGATGAAGAGTCATAGGCAGGGTCGGGGAAACAGTGAAGGGAAGGCTAAGTGTGTTCCTTGTTGCTGAACACTAGGAAAAGCCTGACACACAGAGACAAATTCTCGTCTTCACTAAGCCCATATCGAGACATTTATTAAAATTGAATTTAATTTTTTTTTAAGTTTTCGCCTTGGAGGGAAAAAGTCACATACTGCTGGTATGCCTATGCTGATGGCGCTGACTAATACTGGAAGCTCCGAGCAGGTTGAATGCAGTAAAAGGCTCGACCGCCCTCATCTCTGCGGTCTCAGCTTTGCAATAAAGAATGCAGGTCTGAGAAGTGACGACGATACAGCTCAAGTCCAAGGCCACCTCCGGTCACTTCCTCTCTTGTGTCTTTGCCTGAAATGTTCCGTGGGTGTCAACTTTTGGAAGAAATGTGGCATTTTAAAACTCAGTTCTTCCAAGCTTGACTATAAATCTTTTATGGAAATTAACAATGAAAAATACATTTCTTTTTCATTGGTCTCATTTGTCTAATAAATGCCTTAGGGACTCACAGCTCAATCAGTGCTTCCAATCTCCTGAAATTAAATTATCCTTCTTCCATGAGCTGGATAAAAATGACTTAAGTAGGTGGAATAATTTGGCTCTTATCTTGGTGTTACTGAGTGAATAGCATTATCTTCAGTGTTTTTCCTGCCTTGATGTTTATCTCAAGCACACTGGGGTGTTTGTGCACAGGAAGACACCAGGACAGAAAGACAGAGATTAGTTCAGTAAATATGTTTCCAAAATAGTTGCTTCAGTAAATAGAATGTCTCCCATTTGCCCTTCAGAGAAGGCCACAGATCCACATCAAATGAATCAGAGATTCATGGGACACTTACAGTATTTTTACATGAGATAAGATGAACATACAAATTAGAATTACAAAAGAAATAGCATATAGATTTCTATATCCCTTGATAAGAATAGTTTATCTTAAGCTGGGTACAGTGGTTCATATATGTAATCTGAGCATGTGCGAACTGGAGGATCAGGAGGTCAGGGTAAGCTTTAGCTACATAGAAAATTCAAGGGCAGCCTGGGCTACATGAGATCATATGTCAAAAAAAAAAGTCATAGGAATGTCTTGTCTTTGGGCATTTCACTTATATGATTGTTGTATTCTTGTTTGCCTGACAACTAACATGTCGTGGACTCACATTCTGGCTCTGTGGTTACAAGTACAAATAACAAGGGAGCCCAGAATTCACACCGTTCATGAATGAAGAGATACACACATACATATATAGTGCTGACACAGCACAAGAATCTCTGGTTGAGTGAATAATGGTGATACAAGAAAGATGAGGGTCCACCAAGGTACACGGACTCGACAGCATCATTCTCCAGTGATGGAAATGGTCAGACTTGCACTGCACAGGGTGAAGGCCACATGGTCATAGAGCACTAGACATTGCCCATAGTATTTCCTTTGCATCTGCTTTAGTGGCAGGACTGCTGTACTTCGGGCTACACAGTTCTAAAGACCTTCTCGGGTCTGACTCACAGCTGGAGGACAAAGCCTAAGATTTGGCATCCTCATAAGGTCCAGGTGACACTGATGGTACTGGTCCACAGATCTCCCTTAGAGAAGCATTGCTCTTGGTCAGCGTGAGGCTGACATGAGCCTTTTGCCATGGAGAGACTTCCTATGCAGTCCCTTCAGATCCCCAAGCCAGAGCCCCTGCTAAGACCTGCATGTGATGTGACAACGCCAGGGAGACTTTAGGGAGTTGAACTGAGAATCAGTTCTCGTGCCTAAGTGGGGTGTGCTTTGGTTTGACATAGTTCTGACACAGGAGCTGGTCCCGAGCATGCTCATACCCACCCACTGTTGACCTTTTGACACTGACTAGAAAGTTTAGATCTAGGATTGTCTCACAGATCTCCACCTCACCAGACTTCAGCAGCATGTGTGCATAGGACTAAAGTGAGGCTTGAATTGGAGCTGTGGGAAGTATTTCCAGAGGACAGATGTTTATCACTATAAGTGGAAGGTAGCCCTTACAGGCACCTAGTCAAACTGGAAGTCTATCGGAAATAGACCTGACGATTCAGGGAACACAGTTATAAGCAAACCTTCATTTTGTTCCTTTCATATAAAGACAATGGAGTTTTGATTTTCATCATAAACCTTGAAAAATGTCAGTTTACCTGCAATTTGAAAAGAAAATTTGGATTTTATCAATAAAGCAAGTGAAAAATTAACAAGTCTCAATTTGAGTACAAAGTATCTATTGCAGCCACCATTAAATTGATTTTTTAAAAAAGTTAAGGGGAAAATAGAGTTGAAAATTAACACAATATAATCAGAAGCCGTTAAGTGTGCCGTTAAATAAGTAGAAAACATTTGGGTATTGAGAGGCAAGTTATAGCAAAAAAAAAAAAAAAATCTTTTAAAAGGTTTTTTTAACCCAAAGGTAGCTAAGCAGAACAAGACATTTGGAGGGAAGTGAAGACCAGGCTTTGGGGGTCACACAACACTTCAGTTAATGAAGGATGCATCCCATAAACAGAATGGGGGAAAGGATGACTGTGGAGGATCTGGCACCAAGCAGTGACAGCAGTGGTGATAACCTAGATAATGCCCGAGAAGCCACTTAATGAGGGTCTTGGTGACAGAGCAGCTACTCAGTGTCACCAACTCAAAGGCATTTCAGACGTTAACAAGCACATAAGAAAGTTTACAGATCCTTCCAGCCCTTATGAAAATAACAGACATAGGCTCAAGTTTCCCCAGAATCCAAAAACATAATAACCAATTGGGAAACGAAAAGATCCTTTTTATAAGCCAGCAATAATAATAATAATTCAATTCGGTCAATAATACTACCAGAAAGACTGAATTGTCTTCCTAATCCTCACCTGGTCTATGCTACCAGACTGATAACTGAAGAATAGGAAGCCAAAAGGAGACCCGGTTGAGACAAATATCAGCAAAACCAGATTGCTGACTGAATGAAATATGATTCTTATGGATTTTGTATTATGTATATTACTAGGACTTGCCAGTGCTTTAAATATAATTATTTTAAGGTTAATGATATATTTCTATCAGTTTAAATATTTATTGTATTCATACTTTCATATTTTATTTTACCCAAGGAAGCTCCTAAGTTGTAACATTCGAGGCTCCACAGAACATGGGCTTGCCTTGCCCATCCTCAAGTGATTATGGAGCCAATTGAAATAAAGCTTCTACAAACGAAATGAACTTAGGAGAGTCTTCATTCACTATGGCGCCTCAGTGCCCAACACACACAGGGGTTCAATAAAAACTCATTACAGCATAAATGGCCAGCCAAGCCCATATTCAAATAGTATCAAGCAATTATCTAAGCTGAGCTACAGGCATCAGGGGAGAGACGAGGGGTGGATCTGGGCGAGCACTCTCCTTCCATACCCCATTTTATCTCTCCTAATTAACCCAAATGTGTTGGTCCTGGGAGCATTCTGATGGTTCGGAAGTCTCAAGCCGAAAGTGACAGTCCCTCCATGAGTTCTAACCCAGGGACAGAGAAGGACTCTTATGACACAGAGCACAAGTTTTATTAAGCACTGAGCAAGGAGGCTGGAACCACAGAAGAGAGGGAGCACCATGCATGGTGCCCTTGGGGAGGGTTCGTGGAAACTGCAGCAGAGAAGAGAAAAAGAGGAAGAAGAACAGCCAGGAGGAGGCACAGAAGCTCACAAGCCCTGCTGTGAAAGGGGAAGAGAATGCTAACCACAGGCTGTGGCCAGGGTGATCTGGATGTGCACTACTTGGGGGCAATCAACTCTAAGCTGTGAGTGCCAGCACAAGGAGTATGAGCAGCCCCTTGAGTAGAGGAAAACATTCAACGGGAACGGGGAGACAGTGGGGCTCAGAGACAGTATGTAGTGGGGTGCAGAGCACCTTGTCCTTGTGGCTCAGAAGATGACTTTGGAGAGAGGCATTAGACCAGTGGTTCTCAACCTGTGGGTCGCAACCTCTTTGGAGTCAAATGACCCTTTCACAGGGGCTTCCTAAGACCATCAGAAACCACAGATGCCTACATTATAATTCATAACAGTAGCAAAATTACAGTTACGAAGTAGCAACGAAAATGATTTTATGGTTGGGGAATCACCACAATGTGAGGAACTGTATTAAAAGGTCAAGGCATTGAGAAGATTGAGAACCACTGAGCTAGGTAGAGAGAGACCATACTGAAAGCAATTTGCTAGCTCAGATGCAAGGTCACACAGCCCAGGACTGAAAAGAAGGCTTGGAGAACACAAAAGGGATGGAGCCAAAAGACGGGGTGGGGGGTGGGGGTAGGGGGTGTGTGATGATGATGGTGGTGATGGTGGTGGTGTGGTGTGTGTGTGTGTGTGTGTTCTAACATGGCTGAATTCTGATTCTGAGTCTGAAAGTACAGGCTTTCTCAAGGACTACTTCAGGTCCCTTTCAGACAACACTGGGAAAACAAAGGGGGTCATCTTCACAACATGCATACACACTAAGGCTTGGAGAAGGGAAGATGTCCCACCTCTGGGTACTAGGCTTTCTTCAGGAGTTTTCTACAAGCCTTATCTTCCCAGGCCCTTTCCCCCTCCACACAGCACACTGACTCCATGATCAGAGTCAAGGAAACAACAGCGAGAGGTCACCAGAGCTGCTGTGGAAGAATTCAAAACCAAACTGCTCTGCTCCTATAGCTCTCTTCCAACACTCAGCACAGCACTTCCCATGGCGGATGGGTGGGGCTCCCTCCAGGTGCCAATCAAGCAAGTCTCCAGTGAACACCAGGCTGTCTCTCCAAGGACAGTCCACAGGTGGAGGCCTGAGCCTCAAAGATCATCTCCTTCTCCCAATGCCCCCCCCAAAGGCCTCATTGTGTACTGTCCTTCTGACACACTGGCTCTAAATCAGAGAGCTCACAATCTCCTCCTTGAGCTCGATTACTGTGCAGCTCAAGGAACTCAGGGAGACATAGTTACCCATTTGTTCTGGAAGATGTTGTAAAGTCTACAGATGAGCAATCAGATACAGGAGATGCCTAGGCAATGGTATGGATCAGGAGCATGGGGTTGCCATGTCTGTCCCCTTTGTGTGCCACCCTCAGGAACTTCCACAAGATCAGCGATCCAGAGGATACCACCTTCAAACTTGGCCTTGGCCTTTGATGATACCGTTGGCCATTGGTGATCCGCCTTCCTTCAGTTCCTTTTCTTTCTCCAGAGTGAAAAGTTGGGAATAAAGGAACCCATCTTAGTTCGGTGTTGGTCTTGCTGGTAAAATGAAGCTAAACCATTCATCGGCCATCCTGAAAATACCCAGAGGCATTCAGCCTTCCATTATCTACTTTCATAGAAAGCACATTCACTGTCCTTGAGGTTCCTAGGGTTTTAAGAGTTCTGTGTAAGGAAACAGGGACAAGGACCGGCTATCCATTTTATGTCACAGGTAGAAAGATGAATGACCCCCTTTCAAGGGAATCTTTTGGAGGCAACAATTCCTCCTTCAACAGCTGGAGTCAGGTTCTTTCTCCTTCTTCTCCCAGGCTGACAAGTAATTTGAGGCCTGGGACTTTGAAAGAATCACTCCCCGGCTGTCTGTGACATTTTGAAATCTGTTCCCAGTTTGAACAAAGTGATGTCTTCAGCTCTTACATGTGAAGGCTATTCCGTAAAGGTTATAGGAAACTGTTTGTTTCAGCTTTTCATCCCTTGTTGTCACTGATTTTCTAGGCAAAAATACTCCATAGAAACAGGCTTTCACTGTCTCTGGGGAGGGCAAGTCCAGGAGAGATAATACAGAGCCATCAAAAAGGTGACAGGCTCATGTCTGAACTTTCACAAAGAATTGGCTTCTGCCTTTCTCGCCAAAAGACTGTCATGGCCACCTCCAGTGCTAAACTACTAATATACAAGTAATTCCTCTTGGATGTGTCGTCCACTTCCTCCAAATGTCTGGACCGTCATCTTTGGAGAAGGCTCGAACACTGGATAGGCACAGGACAGAGGCACTTTTATTCTAAGGGGTAAATACATTTTAATTTCCACATCTTGCATTTTAGCTTACATGTTAGCTTATTTCAATGTTTTCTGATGTGGTGGTTTTAGCTTCTTACATCTGTTAAAGACAACTTGCCACAGCTGGGAAGCATCAGCATCCCTGCTACAAAATCAAAGAAAACTGGCCACTGTATTTTCCTCTCTCCATGGAAAGTGTTAAAGACAAATCAGAAAGGATGATATTCAAACAGGAAGTTGACTTTTGAAGCTCCTGGGCATGTTATTTAAGGTTTGAGGAAGTAACATTTAAAATGAAAGTGGCAAGCTCTACTTGGCACCAAGTTGAGTTCTATTTTGGGGTTTTCTTTTCCAATCGCACAAACACTAACTGGATTACAGTGAAAGATGCAGATACTCAGTGCCCCATGGTGGTTACTCTGCACCGTGGGCTGGACTGGATGTGGAGTCATCAGGGAGATGTACCCCAGGGCATGTCAGGCAGGGTATTTCTAGAAATGCTTAACTGAGAAGGGGAGACCCCTCATGAGCACAGACGGCACTGTCCCACGGGCTGGTGTCCTAGGCTAAACAAAAGAAAAAAGTAAACTAAGCATCTCTGCTTCCTGCTTGAAGACAATACAACCAACCTGCCCATGCACCTGCTGTTAAGCCTTCCCCACCAGGATGCTCCGGGTCTCTTCAAACTGTGAAGCAAAAAGGAACCTTTCCTTCCTCAAACTGCTTTGTTAGGTCTTGGGTCACAGCAAAGAAAAAGTAACTATACACATGCTTTTTTCACTGCATGCCACAGAACGTCAGATTGCGAAGAACACAGACAGACAAACAGACAGATAAAAAGATGACAGATAGATAGATAGATAGATAGATAGATAGATAGATAGATAGATAGATAGATGATAGGTAGATAGATAATTGGTAGATAAATAGATGACAGATAGATAGATAGATAGATAGATAGATAGATAGATAGATGATTGATCGACAAAAGGTAGATAGATACATTGATACATAGTTGAATAGATAAATAGGCTTCAGCATAAAATATATGTATTATGCATATAGTCCATGGATAATGTAAAAAAATTCAACCATGCTGTCTGGTGTCACTTTTGGCTCTGTGGCCCCATGAACTGGCCCTAATGTCATCGCTCCAGTCAACACCTTCTGGAGATGATTAGCAGTGGGTCTGAAAATTCTGCCTATAGACATAAAGATGTGCAGGAAACACAATTATCAGACCCAAACAAGGAAGAAAAACAAAAAACAGTGCAAGTCCCAGGGTGAGTTTGCCAGCTGTGCTGAGTATCCTGAGCAGACATCTTTCTTCCCTTGGAACTTTTAAGCTCTCTTTTCTGCCATCTCAAGTGCAGTCACAGCCAAGGGGTGGTAGTGAATGCCTTTAATCTGAGCACTCACTTGGGAGGCAGAGGCAGGCAGGTCTCTGTGAGCTCAAGGCCAGTCTGGTCTACAGAGTGAGTTCCAGGACAGCCATGGCTACACAGAGAAATCCTATCTCGAAAAACAAAAATAAGAACAATTAGTCATAGCAGTTTGAGCTTTCTTTTCCAATGTCATTTTTTTGAAAACCAAATTTGACCTCCTTTTTTTCCCAACAATTTTAGGTATATAATTTGGTAACAATAATTAAGACCTATCCAGACATATTTTTCTTACCCCAAATAGAAGCTTAATATTAATGTGCCCATTAAACAATTCCCCATTCCTCCTCTTTTAAGCCTCTAGTAGCCATGGCTTTAATTTCTGTCTCCATAAATTTTCCTATTCTAGGTACTTGTGCTGGCTAGTTTTATGTCATCTTCACAAAGGTGGAGTCATTTTAGAAGAGAGACCCTCAGTAGAGAAAATGCCCCCGCCAGAGGATTGGCCCCCACCAGATTGGCCCCCACCAGATTGGCCCCCACCAGATTGGCCCCCACCAGATTGGCCCCCACCAGATTGGCTTGTAATGAATTTTCTTGATTGATGAGTGGTGTGGGAGGACTTAGCTCACTGTGGGCAGTGCCACCCCTGGGCTGGTGGTCCTGGGTGCTCTAATATGTACAGTTGAATAAAGAATCAACGCATAAGTGGAAATGCATTCTTTCAAGTTTCTTGTGGATGCATGCTATAATTCCTAAGGAAGCAGTACCCAGTAAAAATGTGAAGTTAACCATGAATGCAAGATAGTATATAGGACTTCACATTTTCTGGCAGGCATATTAAAAGCATAAAAGAAATAGCTGAAAATAATTTAAGCATAATAGTTTACTTAGCCCAGTATGTCCAAGACATTGTCATTTCAACATGCAATCCATGTGGGAAAAAACACTAGTGAAATGTTTTGTATTCTGTTTAGATGAATTCTTTAAAAGTTGTGGTGTGGTTAAGCCGTCAGTCACCCCATATCAGTTCCCTTTGGTCACATTTCAATTTCTAACGCAATTTATGGCTATCCCATTGGTCAGCACAACAACAGCTGAACATGTCAATCAGAAAGTATAGCTAAGAAGACAATAATGGGGTGTGGTGGTTAGTATTAATTGTCAACTTCACAACATCTGGAATCACCTGGAAGATGGGCCTCTGAGCTTGCCTTTGGAGATTATCCTGATTGTGTCCGTTGAAGTAGGGAGACTTACCCACTGGGACTGGCATTGTTCCCTGAAGGGGATTCTAGACATTCCAAATGGAGATAAGGAACTGAGCGCTGGCCTACATTCATCCACTGCTCTCTGTTCCTAATCATGGGTGCAATTTGACAAGCTGTTTCTGGCTCCTGCTGCCCTGACTTCCCTGACAGGATACAGGTAATAGTCCTGAACTGTGAGCTGAAAGGAACCCCATTTCCTCTCCAGTTGCTTTTATCCAGATATTTTATCACAGCAAGAAGAAAAGAAACTAGGACAGGGGTCAATCAAATGTAAACATAGAAGGCAGGAAAGAAAAAGAAGCAAAGAACAGACAGGAGAAGCAGAATGTATAGGTGTGGCCCACAATCTTTCATCATCTCCAGCTGAAACAGACATAGATAAAAGCTGGCACGAGGCCTGGGGTAGCCAGTTCTGGGAGGAAGAAACTCAATCTACTGTTTGTGCCCTGCCTTTACTGCTTTCCATGTAGTTCATCTATTTGTTTAGTCATTCGCTTGGAAAAAGAGAGATCTGTGGTAGAGGGCTGGCCTTGGAAGCGAAGTGGGAAGACTCACAACAGCACTTGGGAGGCTGAGTGGATGGACTGGTGCAAACTGAAACCAATCTAGGTGCTTGGTGAGTTCCAATTCAGCCTGTGCTACAGAGTGAGACCCTTTTTCAGGGGGAAAAAATGGCTTAGATATTATCCCTAGGTTTGAATCTTAGTTCTGCTGTTAGGAGACCTTGGTCAAATGACTTCATTCTCCAAGCTTCCATTTCCCAGTAGCAAAGGTATTACACAATACCCACTTCAAAGTCATGTGAAAATGACTATTCGTGGTGTGCTACTGTTGTTCGGTTAACTACCTCTAAGGACCATGAACTACAGTTCAGGCACCATCGAGAAGGAGCCCTTTGCCTCTGCTGAGAAGCCACATACATGATATCTAGTTGTCTAACTAAATGGCTATTTTCACGATCCTGCAAGAGCAAAGACTGTAGGGGCATCAGGGGAAAATAAAAATCTCAATACAGAAGCTTTTATATTGCAATGTGAAATCTTTCCTCCTTGGAAAAACAGAGCAAGAATCTTGAATAAAAACCACAAACATGGATCTGGCCCAGGCATTGTATCAAAAATTTGTATATTTTATTCTGCCAATGAATGGGGGATATATTATCTTCATCTAATTTGGGAAAAGTTTTCTACTGGTTTATCAAGAAGCCCAAATGTTTTGAACCTTGTCCAGCCCCAGCGAAGGGCAGAATTGTTGATATTTTTCTTCACTGCTTTTCTTTTTAATGTGTTTATTCACACATTACCCCTTCCCCTAATTTATTCTCGCTAATGACTGCATTTTTTATCCCAGCCACAGGAAACAAAACCAAGATAGGGCCTTGAGTTAGTTTTCTCAGTGCTGCGACCCACAGCTGACAGAAGCAGCTTAAACAGGTAAGGACTGGTTTTGGCTTTCAGTTTAAGAAGGAATACAGCCATCATAGGAGGCATACCAGGGTGGCAAGAATGAGGCAGCTAGTCACATTACGTCCGTGGTCAAGAAACAGCTGACCGGAAGTGGGAGGGGCTATAAAACCTCAAGGCCCGCCCCCAGTGACCCACTCCCACCAGTGAGGTTAACACCTTCTAAAGGTTCCACACCCTCCCAAAACAAAACCAGCAGGTAGAAAGCAATTGTTCAAACACATGAGCCTTACAGTGCTATTTCACTTTCAAACTGCAACAAAGGACTACCAGGGTTTTAGTGCCAACTAGCCAACAAATATTCCCCATACACACTTTACTCAAACCTAAAAGCTGTACAACAAAGTTTCACACTGCAGACGAGAATCCGCGCCTTACCCAGGTCACACCGCAGTCAGCGGTGGGACCCGAAGCCACACAGCTCTCACTCCAGCACTTTGGCAACCTCTTCCTTATAAGCATCCCTCTTCTTGAGGCTTTTTGGCGGTGGGGGGTCGGGGTGGGGGAGAGAAAAGCAATTGTTGAGCAATAGTGTTACAATTTGTTCAAGAATAACAAGTTGGTCACGTGGCTCTTAACAAACATCCAGAGGTTGCAGACAGACCAAGCGCCATATGCTTCGAAGTGTTTTCTCGTCATCGAAATTGTGCTCACTGACGAGAGCAGCAGCTGGCCCAAGTGTGGCTGAAGAAGTCAACTTTTCCCATACAACTTCTCAGTTAATCATGTTCAATTAGAGGGGGTGATCCAAGAAAACACAACACCTTATCTCCAGAATTCTTAAAATTTTTTTTATGTATTATAGGCACTGTGTGTTTTACTAAGAGTTGGCATTGTCCTCCAAGTAAATTTGAGTCTCCAGGAACTCTCAGCAGATTTTCTGTGTTCACACCAGACCATAGCAGTTTATGGAGGGATGAGGAGCACTGTGCAGGAAGGAGGGGGTGATGATGCTTATTGATGGGATTATCATGATAGGCTAAATTCCTAGTTTTCATTTCGTTCATTTGAATTTAACATAAGGGGAAAAAGTAGTCAATGGCTGTGTATAAGAATTTACAAAGGCAGAAATACAAATAAATGACCAGCATAACATGATGAAAAGATGTTCACTTGTATTATTGCTGAAGGAAATGTAAATAGACATAAGGAGACACTAATGTTTGTCTGCTAAAATGGCCAAAAAATCAATAATAATGTGCAGCTGCTGAGGGGACTGTTAAATTGCCCAGTGTTGTTGGGTAAAAATATGATTGCATGTGTCAAAAGCCTTAAAATATCTGGTAATTCTTTTCACCAAGAATTTCTCTTTGAGTGATTTACTCTAAAGAAGTAATCCTGGCTAAATTCAAACATAACAAAGAAATTCCCCTCAGCATTAGCGTCTGTTATTTTTGCTATTGATAGCTAGCTCAGTGTCCAAAGTATAAACTTAAGATTCAGTCCGCACAGCAGCAGAACACATAGTCATTGGGATTCTCCAATGGAAGGAGGCATGTAGTCAATGCAAGTTGTGTAGTACAATTATGTGTGTGCATATATTCAAATGAACTTCACCAAGTCTCAACAATGGAGATTGTTGGATGTTGAGCTTATTGGTGTTTCCTTTCCCTGCTTCTTCAGCCTCCCTGCCTGAAAAGTTCTTCAGTTAAAATGCATGAGAAACACGAAGAGAAAAAAGAAACTGACCTACTTTTAGAAAAAGATGATGCTGCACTTTGTTAATTTCTTGGGGGTATTACAGACTGTTTGAAGAGGAGAAGTCCCTTGTCTTGCCTTTTTTTTGTGATTGCCAGTGGAGTCTGGAAGTCCAGCAGACTTGGACAAAAGACAAGCTTGTTGAGCCACACTACCTTGGAATTTCATCCATTCTTTCTAAATGTTGTATACTTACTGTGTACTAAGCAGTGAGCATACAATAATGAGAAGGAGAAATGGGAAATAGCAGAAAGCATGAACAAGTAAAGATTCTGTGCTGGCTAGTTTTTTTTTGTCAATTTGACATGAACTAGGATCATCTGGGAAAAGGGAACCTGAATTGAGAAAATGTTGCCATCACATTGGCCTCTGTGTAGTTTCTATTGATTAATAATTGATGTGGGAAATCCCAGTCCACTGTGAGCAGTATTATGTCTAGGCAGGTGGCCATGGGAGATAAGAAAGGTAGCTGACCATGAGTCTGTAGAGCAAGCCAGTAAGCAGCATTCCTCCATGGCCTCTGCTTCAGTTCCTGCCTCTAAATTCCTGCCTTGGGCTCCTGCCCTGACTTCTCTTGGTGGCAGACTTCCCTCTTGTTCATCAGGTTTTAAGTCCAATTAGAGAGTTGTTGGTAACTACCGAGGTATTTGTGCCACTACTACAGCTTAGATTTATAGTACCATGTTATCCATTGTTGTGGTTCATTGCTGCTTCTCTCCTTTTGATGCTTTCATGGAACCTTCTGGTACCATAAAAACTAGTCAAGGAGGCATTCAGGTTAGTTTCAGCTCAGAAGTCTCTGGGCCCTGTGTCCAAAGTGTATGATGTTTTCAACAATAGAGACTTACCTTTTACTTTTATGGGGAAGCCAAGGGCAATACTAATAGCTTATAATGTTTGGGAAGACTCTTGGACAACCCTGACCAACAACTCAAAAGAGAGTGTTTCATGTCTGATGTTGGTTTAGAAAGTTATTTTATTCCAGCTACCATCTTCCAGCCCAGCATCATGTGCAGTGCAGAGAGTTGACTTAAATGTGGAAGCACACATCCTATACTGACATCTAGAAGTTCTGAAAGCACCCAGAGTTGGAGGCATATAAGGAAGCCAAAGCCCCATGTTCCAGATGCAATACCTGCCATGTAAGAACCATCTCCTCATTACCTGCCATGTATCAGCCATCTCCCCATTCTTTATGATGCTTTTAGTTTCCTCCAGGGTCCCTCCTTGAACTTACTGAAATTCTTCCATCTTGATGGATGAAACCTTGAAAGCATTCTCAATTTGTGGGGCAGAGTTTTAGCTACAAGTTGCTAATTTATCCCACGCAACAGAGTACAGTAATTATCAGTCTTTTCAAATGAGATCTCCACACCCTGAACCTCTGAGTAATTTCCCCTGCTTTAATCAGATGCTGCAATGTGTTGCCCTTTAAATCATTGGGAAATTGATCTAGCTGATGTATAGTGCTTACCTCTTCCCTTGAATAGCAAATGTATTCCTCAAACAAAATTCATTTCTGTTTAGAGTTTGTTATAGAAATTTATAGATTCATTTAGAAACAAAACACTTTACATATTATGTTCCTGGAGTAATTAGACATTAATAACGATAACAAATGTAGCAACAATAACAAAATGAGGAGACACTGACATTTCATAGAAGCCTGCTACGGTTAATCCATTAGAGAAAATGGTTAATGGAAAAAACTTAATGAGCTACTGGGCTGGCAAAATTTTATAGTTCATCATATCTGTGCAGCAGCATATATACATAAACTATTTCAGAAAGTTCAGTTTGCTGTATTCTTGGTGCTTAGAGCTGTACCTGCCATTGTGAAAGTGTGTAGCAAACATTTGATAAATAAATTATCAGGTGAATAGGAAGCAAGTTGACAAATTGGGGATTTTCTCCCCCGTTGTTTCTGAACTTTCTGTCAAATGTACACATCTGTGACATCAGGAGTCCAAGGGAGGCATTTTGTACCTTCTTTGGAGACAAACTAGGATGATATCAATTTTTCAAATAAGAGAAGGTGTGTGGATAAGTGTAAAACACCCACCATAACCAGCATGATGGGAAATAGTGGTACATAGGAAACAAGATGGCTCCTTGACCTTCATGTAAGAGCAGTTTACACTTTTCATTCAATCTAGAAACTTAAAAAGCCTGTCTCCTCCCATCAAAGTGTGACAGAAACCAAGACACAACACACAGGGAAAAGGTGTCAGGGTCAAAGAAAGAGAAACATTCTGCTTGATATCCAGTCATGGACACTTAACAACAGGGCATGCTCTGAGAAACATGTCATAGGGAACATTGGGCCACTATGTGAACATCACAGAGAATGCTCCACGGATCTGGATGGCACTGAGGATTCACTCCACCAAGTAAATGATCTACCATTTCCAAAACTCCTTCCAGAACACCTTGACGTCGGCCCTCCAGGCTCTGCTCACTGGTCAAAGATCTTCTGATCTTTGAAGCCACTCAGATGTGAGAGTAAATTCAGATCTGCACTTGAGTCCAGGCTTTTACAGCAACACTGAAAACAAACTTCTTGTTTTGACCATGACTATCATAACGATGGGATAAACACCTGTCTGGTCTTCCACCCCAATCCCTGGATGTTTCTCCATATCTAACATATTTCTGTGAATATCACTGCTTTGGTCAAACAGGTCTTTCTTTGGCCTCTGATTTTATTCTCTAAGCTCACACCCTTGACGCAATGGCACCTGATGAAGTGGCCAGCAATGGCTGCTGATTTTCTACCTTTGAAGTCCTTCATCACTTTGAATTTGCTTTCTAGGTCAGCTGCTTCATGTGGTCTCTTCCTGGCAACATTAACAGTGGATTCTGTCAGGGCCACAGTGAGCGAGGCAATTTAAGATTAAATTAGCACAGAAAAAATGATGCAACTAGCGATGTGATAAACGCAAGATGTGCAAGGCTGCTACCACTGGCCTCCTTTGTAAGTCTGGCCAATTGTTGACCAATACATGGTTGTGCAGTCCTGGACTGTAATAAACATCCTAGGCCAGCTAGCAGTGGATGGGCACCAATGAATACAAATAAGAATGAAAGCACTGTTGATGTTGAAACCAGCCTTAGTGTTCAGAGAAGCATGTAAGAGGGAGATAAAACTGATCCAAACCACCTTCCTTGTCCTAAGGAAATACAATACCCACATTGAAACTGAATCACTTTCCCAAGGGGCTGGATTCCCATGGCATTAACCTCTAATTTCTAAGTAAATTGATGCAAAAGTGAACCTCTTCCCTTTAAACACACACACACACACACACACACACACACACACACACACACACACACACACGGGGCGGGGGGCAAGGGGGTATGAATTTCTGGATATGTAAGTTGATCTGGAGGGGACTCCCACACTGCACAGCAAACAAATTAGAACATGTTGTGTTATTGTTTGGTTGTGGGGGGCAGTTATTGTTTTGAGAAAGGATCTCATGTTGTAGCTCAGGCTGGCCTCAAAGTCATAATCCTCCTGTTTCAGCCTCTGAAGGGCTTAGACTCTGTTCTTAGATATCTTTGGCTCATCCCGCCCATAGACAGGATGCTTCAGCCCACTCAGCAGCCACCCTTTCCAGCTCACCTTGCCTCCCTTTCTCCTTCCACCGTTTGCTGTTTGCTCTCCATCTTTAGGCAGTCTCATTTCCACCCTGCAGGAAAGGGGGGGCACCACACCCAATGTGACCACTCTGAAAGGAGCACAGTGGGAGACAGAGGGAAAGGACTGTCAAGGAGCAGAGGAGGAATACAGACAAGAACAGAGACACCGTCTTTTTAGCCACCACTTGCTAAAGGGGGAGATGATACCAGAGCCTGGCAGCAGGTTCCGTTACCATTTACATACACATAACCATATTTTAAATAGCTATCATAAGATGATTCGAATCTCATTCTATAGTAAGGAACAGGACATTCTCAAAGAATTTTTTGTTGTCTTTATAAAGTTTCTAGTTAAAAACTTGTCTTAGTCACTGTTCTATTGCTGTGAAGAGATACCATGACCAAGGCAACTCATAAAAGAAAGCATTTAACTGGGGGTTTGCTTATAGTTTCTGAGGTTTAATCCATTATCATCATGGCAGGGACAACAACGGTCAACAGGTGTGGTGCTGGAGAAGTAGCTGAGAACTACATCCTGATCCACAGGCAAAGAGAGAGAGAGACACTAGGCCTGGCATGAGCTTTTGAACCTCAAAGCCCACCCCCAGTGACACACTTCCTCCAACAAGGCCACACTTCCTAATCCTTCTAATCTTTTCAAACAGTTCCATTCCCCGGTGACTAAGCATTCAAATCTATGAGCCTATGTGGGCCATTCTTATTCAAACCACCACACTTGTGTTAGTCAGCTTTCCATCACTATGACAGCTTGCCTAAGACAAACGAAGGGAGGAAAAGTGTGTGTTGCTTCATGGCTTCAGGGGTTTCAAAGCGTGAGCACTTGGCTCCATTGTTTTGTGGAGCATGTTATGGTGGGGCTGCACATGGAGGAAACCTGATCATCTAGTGGCAACTTGGAAATAAAACAGAAAGAGGAAGAAGAAGGGTTGAAGTCCCAATATCCGCCTTGAGGGCTGACCCTTGACGGTCTAACTTAAAGGCTCTACTGCCTCTCAACAGGGCCACAGGCCGGAGACCAAGCACTTAGCATGTGGCACTCTCAGAGACAGTTAACATCCAAACCATAACAGAACTCAAGATGACATCATTAGGGATTGATTTCTGAAACACATGGGTCATAACCAGTGGTCAGAGTCAAGTCCTGGTCCTCAGTGGGCAAAACAAGCAAGCATAACTCCTTGAAAGTTTACTCCTTTTTCCTATAAGGAAAAGTGCCATCTGCCATGCAAGAATATAACATTTCATTGAGAAATCTTCTAAAAATATATTGTACATTCTCAACAGAATATAATTCATCTCTTCCTGCCATGGGAAACAGTGTTTCCTGGTGCTTCGGAGCACTGCTGGCCTTGGCCATGAATCTGGTAAACTATGTAGAGTGGGGGTGGGGCTGAGAGTAATAACAGGAGCCCACGGAAGAAAGGATCTTGGCTGTGAGACATGACATCGATGACCTTACCGGAGACCAACAGTAGAACTAGCTTTAAGGTAGGTCGTGGACCAATGAAATGACTCAGTGGGTAAAAGCACTTAGCTCATAAACCTGGTGAGTTGGGTTCCATCCCCAGAACCCACAGTGAAAGGAGAGAATTGAGTCCAGGAAGTTGTCTTCAGACGTCCACATGTGCGCACACACACATACGCACGAAGAGACAACACAGGCTCATCTTTCCTGAGTTTAGGGCTCCACTTGGGGAGGGGGACCCTAAGGGAGGCTGTTCTGAGGAGTCATGCTGCACATCTTCCTGTGAAAGCAGGAAGTCAGCTTTCAACCTAGCCCACACCTGCACACCACACACACACACACACACACACACACACACACACACACCCCTACTATTTTAAGTGAGTAAAGACCCCCCCTGGAACAGTATTCAAATGCCCCTCCCTACTCTCTGCCTTTGGCCTCTCACATTGGATTCCCCAGAGCCTAGCCTTTGAGAAGTGAAACTTCTCAACATGCCACCCCTTTCATGAGGAGGGAGGAAGAACCGCGGAGGCCTTTGCATTGGGCTTGTTTAGCATTGCTCACACACAACCCCTCATCATGAACAGTGTTGCTGCTGCCCTCCTTGTGTGGACTCTGACTTCTCCCAGCAGCAGTGGTCATGGCAGAGAGGAAGCTTGGCCCACTCACATGGCCTGCAGCGGTGGGGGCTTGGAAGTATTCTACCAGAGTTGCGGTAAGGTCTTATGAAACGTTCGTTTGGGTTTACAGGGAAATTAAAGCCTACAGGTGTGGACAGCGTGAGTACTAAGTTGGTGTGGGGGAGGAACAAGGTTATCGGCAGCCCGGTGCTTTCTCGTGGTGCAGTGAGTCTTTGAGGGCCGTGGGCAGCTCTTGGGAGCTGTGAGGAGGGACAGTGGGACAGCCTGCTGAAAATAACAAAGACAAAAAAAGAGAAATTCACAGTCTTGATATGGGGCCCAGTCTAAGGGCTCAGTTCCTCCAAGAACAAATGATCAGTGATCTTCCAATAAGGTTTTCTTCCCAAATCTGCACCTGGGATGGCTCTCCAGGGCACCCATTGCATCCAGCAATGCAAACTGGGTAAGCGTCAAGTCATTTTTATCAAAGGATCTCTGTTCTTCAGCCGCACCACCCATTGAAGCAGCAAGCACTCCGGAAGTAGCACCGGGTGCCAGGGTTTCCCTGGGAATCAAGACAGCAAACGGGGGTGCTGTGGTCTGACTGCGTCCTGGAGCATGTATTAGAAACGTAGTCCCCAGTGCCACCGTTTGGAGAGGGGGCACATATTGGGAAGAGTTCAGCTGAGAGGGCTCTGCTGCTGGCACCAGCAGCCAGAACTCAGGAGCGGGTTAGTTGTACAGTCCGAGTTTGGTGTCTCCCCTTATCCTCTTCCTTCTGTGATGTTACGACACCGTGGGGAGAAATGAGTCTTCGGATCCATTTTCAATGGCAAGTTAAAGAACCAGCTTGTGGAAAGGCAGGCTTTAATGAAGCCTGGGAATCTTCAGGAAGATGGGGCAAACGTGGCTTGAGATGGAGAATGGGGAGGGGAGAGACTGAGCTCCAGTATCGGTCCCCACCATCATAAGCTGGGAGTAATGAAAGCAACTTTTGAGCAAATAGCTGATCCTGACTTCTGCTACCCAAAGACCTGACCTGAGAGACACAGGTGGTCAGTTCGGTTTCTGGGGTAATACCTGTTTGTTCCTTTTAAAAGTAACATTGAAGTGCATTTTAAAAATTACAAATAAGAAAAAGAATGTTTGCTGTTCTCAGGGTAAACAGGAGCCTAGACTGCTGGTGACAAGTTCATTCAAGGTGTGGGGTGACAGCAAGAGCTGAGGTGGACTAGTTGGGATTTGATTCTCCAGATCATTCAGTCTCATGTCATTGGCTAGTCTGTGTCCCAGATGCCCCCTCAGACTGCAGCCAAGTCTCCTGAGCCCTTTCCCTCACCTGGAGAAGAGGCAAGGGAAAGGAACAGGACATAAGGGCTGCCTCACTGTCTGGGATGGTGCATCTATCTGGAGGTGGACCTTCTCCGAAGAGTGATAAAATATCAGGGATAAACCCTGGGCACTTGGAATAAAGGAACAGAGAAGATGGAGTTTTCTTCTAGGAACAGTTGGAGAATCAGCCAATGAAACCAAAGGATAGATGCTTTGTGGAATGGATGTCGCAGAGGAGGGTGTCAGGTACCAGGGGACATGTGATTGGAAGAGAGTTAGCTTTGGATCATCTAACATAAATTTAAACTTAAAGAATGATAAAGGCAGCTGGACAAAACCTCCTACTTGAAGGGTCTGCCTGTGTGTGTCAAAGACTATGATGCTTAGTGATTCATTAGCGTGATCCTTGCTTTATAAGTGTGTTAGCATGGGGTCGGAGACGCTAGCTGACTTTGTAAAGGCTTGCCAGCTAATACTGAATAAAGTATGATCCCAGGGGCACAGAGAAGACAAACATTGAGTAAATATTTGTGGAATTAAAGCACATCCATCACTGGCCTCTCTAAAACAGCCATGTTCTTAATAACCCTGGTGTGCAGTTTTGTTGTTGGAAGAATGGTATAGAGGAGCATGGAGGAGAGTTCACAGAGGGAATAGGGTGTAAAGGCGACAGAGGCCGTGGCATGACCAGACTGAGTTCAGGGAGCTGAGAAATGATGGGCGGGATAGAGACAGCGTACCTAATGAGGGAGAGTTGCCTGTCTTTGGCTGAGGAGCTTCCACTTTGGAAAGATCCTTTGGGTAGTTACTAGGGATGTGGGTATTTCAATGGAGCCTGTTTATGGTTAGAAAAAGGGTTTGTAGCTGGCAGTCATGACAGTTTAGGAAGGTTTTTCATGATCATCATGAAAACCATTCAAAGGTATTTAGACTGAGGGGATCAGTAGAAAGGAAAGTTGAACCCTAGAAGCTCCTGCAGGGGTGGCGGTGACTCTGTCTTCTGAAAGGCCACGAGCTTTTGGAGGTTGAACAGCTGTACACTCCTGGATACAGACTGTACACTACTACTAGGTTTGCAGGGCAGCAGTCTCAGTCAAAGGCTGCCTGGTGTGGCACTCTGGCCAGTGTGGTTCTGCGGCAGTGTTAGCACCTCAGGGGCTTCTAGGATCCAGCTGCGAGCCCAGAAACAGTTGCTGTGGTCTTCTAGGGTAGTGCTTCATTTATCTCTGTTTTTTCACTTGTGATTTTAGTTCCAAGAGAAGGAGACTTTAAGCTAGAAACTGTTTACTGAATCATTAAAAAAAGAAAAGAAAAGAAAACCCTTCAAGAGACAGAACAACCATCAGAAGCGATTTCTGATGTTAGATACAAACCAGGAAGCCAGGTGTAGTGGTTCATGCCTGGAATCCTAATACTTGGGAGGTGGAGGCTGGAGGATGTGGAAGTTCAAGGTCATCCTTGATTCACAGAGACTTTGAGGCCAGCATGGCCATACGAGACCTGGCCTCAAAAATATAATAATAATAAATAATAATAATTAGGAATAGTTACAAAATAAAAAGTCTAAACAGGAAGTGAGAAAAATTTTCTGAAAAGCAGAAGTCTGAACTTGTTCAAGAAAGAGAACTGCAAAAAAAGAAGCCAGTGTTGTCAGATCAAAATGCAAGAACATTCAGGGATCTTCCTACATTAATTCATAAAATAATATTTTTAAAAGCCTAGGGGTGTGGCCCCAGTGCCTACTAGCATATTACTTACATGCAGCCTCTAGTACTCAAAGAAACAGCGTAGATTATAAAAATACTTACGAAAAGGAGAGAAGTCAATGGCAGCGGAAGAAATAGGGTGAACAGGAGAGCAGGAGGCAGTGTTATGGACAGAATGTTTGTGCCTCCCACCAAAAAAATTCATCCACTAAGAGCAATGAGATGTCTGCAAGCCTGATAACCTGAGTTGATTCCTGGAATCCATGTTGTGGTGGAAGGAAGAAGCGATTCCACACAGTTGTCCTCTGAGCTCACACATCATATCAGGGGTATGTCCACACTCATGATCATACATCATTTACTCATACACACACTCACACAATAATAATAAAATTTTAGTTTATATCTTACATCCTACCTCTAAGATGATGGTATTAGGAGGTAGGGCTTTTGTAAGGCAATTAGATCATGAAAGCAGAACCCACAGGAATGGGATTTTTCTTTTACAAAAGAGACCCCCTGGAACCAGAAGCCCACACCAGAAACCCAGTCCTGCTGGGCACTCTGATCTCAAACTTGTGAAAACTTGAGAGCTCTGAGAATACCAGTTGATGCTCAAGTCACTCTGTCTATGGTAACTTGTCACATAACCCTGAGCCAAGGAAAACAGAAGCAAGTAAGGTCAAAACACATATGACAGATGAATCAGGTGAAAGATAAAGGCTTAGGATCTGGAGTCAGCAAATCTCATTCAAACTGTTAGGGAAGATGCTAGTCTCAGGCCCTTGTTGCTGAGGTATTTGTCCCCACGCATGTTCCAAGTTTCACTTTACTGACTAAAATAGAATGCACTGGGGCTGAACATAGCTTAACTAGTAAAGTGCTTGCTATATGACCATGAAGACCTGAGTTCACGCCCCGAACTCATGCAAACATGCTAGTGTGTGTGCTCATAATCCCAGCACAGGGGAGGAAGAAGTAGATGTGTCCCAGGAACTCACTGACATGCCAGCCTAGCCCAGTTGTGAGTGTCAGGCCAGATGGAAGACTCTGTCTCAAAAATTAAGGTGGTCAGCACCTGAAGAACAATGCATGAGGTTGACCTCTGACCTCTCTCTATATACACACACAGACAAGACACAAACACACAACACACATGTGCACACAAAAACAAGTAAAAAAATTATATACATATATACATATACATGTATATATATATATATATATATATATATATAATTTTTTTCAAGCACTCATTAATCATTTAGGGTTCTGAAGAACAGAAGTGTAAAGTAAGTTTCTCTGGGTCACGGTGCTGCCCAGGCCTCACTCCCTTAGAGGCTCTAAGGGAGAAAATAACTACACTTTCCAGTTTGCAGTCTGTCTCTTAGTTCGAGGCTCTTCCTCCGTCTTCAGAAGCAGACCTGTAGCCTCTTGTTCCAGCCATCACATTGCTTTCCTGAGCTACGGCAAAGCCCTCTACCTCCTTCTTGTGAGATATTTGTATGAGGGTGACCTCCCAAACATGAGATTCGTAGCTGTGATGGCCATCTCTCTGACCAGATACAGGAGCATTCACAGGTTCTGAAGATGAGGACTTGGCTGTTTTTAGTCACCATTTTCAGCCTACTACAAGAGGCATAGTCTTTTACCTCACAAGGCTGTGGAAGGATTCAGTGAAAAGAACCATAGGAAAAGGTCTCCAAATATACTACATACTTAATAAATTTTTGCTGTTGGTAACTTTATGTGGTATGATATAATCAATAGAATAGTGGTTCTCAGCCTTCCTAATGCTGCAACCATTTAATACAGTTCCTCGTGTTGTGGTGACCCCACACCCATAAAATTATTTCGTTGCTACTTCATAACTATGATTCTGCTACTGTTATGAATCATAATATAAATAATCTGACATGTGATATGGAGAGGGGTGGCCACCCCCAGGTTGAGAACCCCTGCAATAGAAGTGTATCTGACTATAGTCCTCATTGAAAGCAAATCAAACAAGGAAATGACATTTCCAAAACAAACCAATTTTCAAGCTGGTTTGAAACTTTGTCCAGTTCTGAGGGAGAAACAATGAGAGAAACTTTCCCCTGAATGGCTAGCTTCCTGGGTGACATGTCTAAGCAGTACCACTGTCCCCTTAGTGTAGATGAAGGCCTAGAATCAGGACATACAGCGAAGAGCCATCTACAACCTTCCTGGGGTGCAGCTCTCAGAGGGCCACTGGCTCATTCTGAAAGTTTGGTTGCCATAGGAATAAATGAGCCAGCCATTCCACCAGGAAATCCTCCCTAACCATTGTTGTGGCGGCTGTGGGGTTTGTTAGCAGGTTTTCCATGGGGGCTAGATTGCAGGGGTCTAGGTGATACTTCCTGACGAAGCTTGAGACTAGACGCCATTCTTACCACTTCACATGCTTTTCACGGACTTTGTCAACAAGGAGGCAGAGACCATAGGCTCCATGTCGTGTGCCCAAGTTGCTTCATGCTCCCTTTTGTTTTATCTGATACTCACAGACAACCTTGCCACAAAAAGTGTTCTTGGGAATAGTCTGCATCGGGGAACTGCCAACTGTAGCCCACAGGCCTCTCACACGTGGCCTGTGAGCTAAGAATTACATCTTCATTTTTAAATGATTAAAGAATTCAAAATAAAGAATGATACTTCTGTTACTATGAAAAATACCTGATATGACCAACTTTTAAAAGTTAGTTTATTTTGGCACATTGGGTTGAGGTTTCAGTCTGTGACTGTTTGTACCCATTGCTTTGGGCCTGTGGTGAGATACTCTTCATATCAGGAGTGAGGAAAACAGACCACCACACAAGCAGGAAGTGAAATGGTGGAAGAAGAGACCAGGTTTCTCCGTTCCCTTTGAGGGCATACCCAAAGCGGCCTATGGACTTCTATTGACACTCTTCCTGAGGAGATTTGAACAAACTAACCACGGAGAGGAAACTGATGACAGACTAAAGTGACAATGTTCCCAAAGTCCAACTTGGTGAAGCAATGAGTGGATTAGGATTACTTACAGGAGTGTGGGTGAAGGATGCAGGAGCAGGGATGTCTGAAAGGTAGTTACATCGCTAAAAGCCCATGCCAACACAATTGAGATTCACAAAAGCTGGAGCCCTGGAACTGCCCGCACTGTCTGTAGGCAATGTGATAGGTCAGAGGCTTGTCTCCTCAGGAATCCTTACTGCTTCCATAACCTTGGGGGACTTGGGGGCAGGGGTCTTGTACATCTGGTAAATCTCAGAACTTTCTGAGATTGTTTTTGAGTTGTCTTCTCCCTGAGTCTTAAGGAGCCTCCCTTTAAATCTTTCTGAGTCTTGATGAGTTTCCTTCCACAATTGAGCCAATTGCAGGAAATTTCAATGCAAATTCCTACCAGGCCCCACCTCTTCAATGAGCTACCATTTCCACATTAGTGAACAAACCTTTCACACATAGGCCACTGGGAGACATTTGAGATCCAAACTAAAGCACTGTGGTACATGAGGACTGCATGAAATTTAAATGTGTGTATCCATAAGTAAAGTTCTATTGGCACACAGCTTCATTCATTTATGTATTATTACTGATGGCTATTTGTGTGCCATAACAGCAACTGAATGGTGTGACCTTGACCATGAGCTGTGCGCAGTCTTAGATACTAACCATCTTTACAGACACAGTTGGTCAAAGGTAGGAAAGAATCTCTTAAGATTGTCACTAGATCAGATCATCAAGTTCCAGATCTTCTAGGTGGAGAGTGGCTGTTGAACACATGAACCCTAAAACTACCATTAGTAAGAAATCTGTAGGCCTCCTCTGAGAGAATCATCATTGTTATAATGATCTCCCTCTTAAGTATCTGGAGTTCCAGCTTTCATGGGTCTCACCCATGTTGGTGTGGGCTTTTGCTGATGCAGCTGCCTTAAGTATGTTATTTTACAGTTAGTGGTCCCTTACAATGTCTCATGTGACCCTCACAAGAAAATCCTAGAGGGAGGTTGGATGTGGATCTCTATTTCTAGATGTAGAAACTGGGCTACATATATAATAAGTAAACAAGATAATGTGACTGAGCCTAATACAAACCTAAGAATTCCAACTCCCCCTCTCCTGGCATTCTAATAGGCAAACATCTAGGAAGGGGAAGAGAAGAGGGAATACCTTCTGATTAAAGAACAGTTTTTCTGCCTCCCACCCCCACCGTCACCCTCTCCATCTCTTTACATATTCAGAATTGGCTCAATTTGGCTCTTTTCCAGCAGCCATCAGGGACCTCCAGTATCTGTAGAGGACCCCCACACTAACATTTGCAATGATGTGTCTCAAGTTGCAAGATTGAATGTAGAAATGGCATCCCCCAAATTTAAAAAAAAAAAAGCCAATTGGGAATGCTTTTGCCAGTATGAATGTTGTGTTCGCCAGTCAGGGCCTTCCTGTGTGGTTGGCATGCTTATTTCCTAAGGAAGCCCATTTCCCACACACAACAGGTTCCCCTTTGGAGTAGTTAGTGAAGAGAAGAAGGATGCTCTATCATGGGCAGAATGTTGTGGATGATGCCATAGGACCCAGCCAACTCCTAAGAGTTCCCAGGGTCTCAGGTGAGTGCTGCATCTGGTTCTCAAGCTTCAGTCTTTCAGCAAACATCTACCCAGGGCAGTGGTTCTCAACCTTCCTAAAGCTGTGACCCTTTAATACAGTTCCTCACGTTGTGGTGACCCCCCAACCATAAAATTATTTTGTTGATACTTCATAACTGCAATTTTGCTACTGTGATGAATCATAATGTAAATATCTGCTATGCAGAATATCTGATATGCAACCCCTGTGAACGGGTTGTTTGACTCTCAAAATGGTCGCATCCCACAGGGTGAGAACCACTGCTCTGAGGCGACCAGCCTCGTTCACATCTATCTAAATAGCATTTCTAAGTTGTTGAAGTTTGCTTCGGGGTGCACAATTTACCTGACCTCCAAAATGTCCCTTAATTATGAAAGTCTAAATCTGATCACGCACATGCACCTGCATAATCCGTCAAGGTAGTCAAACAGGACAATTAATCAGGCTTCAAGAATGCAAAACAGTGCCGGCAAAATCCCCCGGAGAATAGAGGGCAAACTACGAATGACCTACCCCCAGAACTCACTGAACAAAGCATAGGGATAAAGTGTTCATCAAAAGTTTTAAGGTGTCTTGAGAAGCAAGGAATAAGGAAAGGGGGGCTGCTTTCCCCAGAACCTGATAATTCTGAAGTAAAGGAGTAACAAAACCAATATCAAAGAAACAACATAATAACATCAAAAAGAATCACAGGCTATGTGACCATTTAGCAATGCTTTCAAGTCCTGCACAGAATGTAATCTCTCTCAGTTTGTGGTTGTTCAATAAAGGAAAAATATTGAGAGATAGAAAGAGAGAAAGAGAAGGGAGAGAGGGGGCAAGGAGAGAGAAAGAGGGAGGAGGGAGGGAGGGAGGGGGGGGAGAGAGAGAGAGAGAGAGAGAGAGAGAGAGAGAGAGAGAATGAATCCCAGGATGATAAGTTTGGGCATGCAGGATGCAGATTGAAGAGCAGACTACCTGGAACAGGGTGCTGCCTTTTGGGTCAAATTTTAAAACAGGAAGTTGACTTAGAAAATACAAGAGGTTTGGTAATGAGATGCAGATTTTTTTTTTTTTTTTGAAAGTTAGAATGGATGCTGGAAGGGAAGCGATCCCTATAGATAGGTTCCTGGGAGCCCACCACTGGGACCCTCGAGTGGTTTCATTTAATGGAAACCACTTAGAAGCCAAGCTTGCAGGGTGGTATGAATTCTCCTGAGCACATTAAGAAAGAGATGCTAAGTAACTCAGCGAGCAGAGGGAAGAAAGCCAAGTCTGCGGTTCTAAAGAGGCCTCTTTAGTGGGCAGGAAATAAGTGTGTTCTGAAAGCCTAGCCACTGCCCTTTCCAGCCATATGAAATCCCCATAGACACCTGGCTCTGTTTATGTTTGAAGAGGAGACTCTTGGGAGAGGCCGATATGGGGAAGACTGTGCTCCAGCTCAGCAGCTGGTTTTCAGTGAGCACACCCCCAACACCACAGGCAGCATGGGGTCCTGGACATGGTTTCCATTCAGGCCTTTGGGGGGACGGGGTGCAGGGCATGGGACACCAGAGTCTAGAAAACGGCCTTCAGTGAAACATCCTTTGCAAGCTCCATAATCACAGTGATGAAGGAACACACAGCTGTCAGAGGTTGTCTGATCCCTAGACAGCAGCATCTGGGAGACAGAGCAATAGGTGCCCCTCAAAGACCCAAGCAACAGGGCAGGGCTCTGTATGGGAAGAGAAGGATGGACTGCTCAGTGATTTCATGCACTCGAGATTGGTGTTTTGCGTTTCCTAGTTTCCTCCTAAGGTCAGATTCTGGATCTATACCCAGTAGCTTTGTGCTAGGGAACTGGAAATACCAGGCAGGTGCCTGAAGCGTGCTGCAGCTAACCAGGAAGCAAGTGTTCGCACATTTGTATGAGGCTGATGAGGGAGCAATGCACAAAGAACAATGCGCAGATTAGCGTGTAGCAGGAATCCCTTGGCCTCTTAACCATGAGGATAGAGCGCCCAGAGCCACCTTCTTATGATGGCCACAAGTAATGCCCCCTTTCCCAATAGCTGAGGCCTTTCTTATCCAAATGGTTTCTGTGCGTGTTAGTGACAATTTAGTCCTTTTTACTGTGTTTTAAAATGTCCCTTTAAACATGTGAGTGCTACTTACACAACTGCTATACTAACGTTTTGCTCATTTAACAAGTTTTCACAGAAGGGCACATTATCCACAAATTTATCAATAGAATCTCCTTAAGTGTTTGCTGGAATACAACATATTTTTTCCTGATCGCTTTAAAACATTTGACTAGCAGAAAAAGTGTGTAGAACGATCACAAAATAATTTCACGACTGTTTTTTCTTAAACTTGTTTCAAAGACCCAAAACTATGGGTCTGGTTTCTTCATCTTTGTATTGACACTTACTTTCTTCTCTTCCTTTTCTGTTTGATATGAAGTCTCACGAATGCTGCCCGGGGTAACCACGGTCTCTTGATCCTCCTGCCCACTCAGCTTCCTGAGTAACTGGTATCGGGGGTGTAGACCATAGCACCGACATGATTACTATTACCTACAAGGCTGACGCTTCCCTGCAGTTGTAGGGGTATGTGTGAGTATTTGTGTATGTAGCATGTTTCAGCTCAAAGAATATATGTTTTTGACTTACCAACCCGTTGATTCTGGCCTTGGTGGCCAGTCATCAGGCTGAGTTCTCTTGGCATTAATGCTTCCTGACACAACCTGAAGACCTCTGAAGATCCTTCTTCCCACAAAGCTCCCTCCATTCTCTCTTGGCCACTTTCTCTTTAGAAAGTATACCGAGGTTTGCTGGGTCACTGTTTTGTGATTCAGCACCCTACCATTATCCTATGCCTGGAGGCTTATGTCGACTGTGAACATCCCAACAGAAACCTCAGGGGGTCACTTAGAGGAGAGGACGGAGTTGCTCTGGGTGGTTAAGGCTCATCTTTACAAACAGAGCTGACTTGTGATGAGCATTAAGCTGTCTCTCTACTTGTAGGGTCTGTGATTGCAGGCGACAGTCCAACTCTCCATTGACTTTGGGGAAGTGTGCACTGGGGAAAGAACCCAGAGCCTGTGTGTGCTAGACAAGCACTCTGCCACGAGCTTTACCCTTAGCTCATCTACTGGGTTTTGAGATGGGACCACTTGCGCTGATCCATCCTTCTATTTTTCTCCAAGGCTGTCTGGCTCATTCACAACTCTTTGTCCTCACTCCTACTCATGTACAAAGATAGAGAAAACTTCAGCGTTCTCTCTGGTCTGTCCATATGGCTAAAGACATTCTGAATTCCAAAGAACTGAGAACGAGGCTTCATGCACATGAAGCACTTAGGATGTGACCCAGTTTCCTTCCCGTCTTCGTTGTCACTTAAACACTCCTGCTAAGTAATTCCTAGGGACAGAACCATGAGACATGAGATCTCAGAGACATCAAAACAGCAGTGTCATGTTTCATCCAGCACCAACAACTTCCTGCTATCCTGAACACCACTGGCCACAGTCAGCAAAGGAGGCACTGCACGGTTCTTCCTGACTGGTATTTTCTGTCTCTAACAGGTGTTGCAGGTCACACTAGACCGCCTGGAAAGCAGATATAGAGGACATTGGTCTTTTCCATCATAATCGCAGTGGATAGGAGGAGAGGGAGACATGCCCCCACAGGGAATGAGGGGCCTGAGCAGCTTTTGGGGATCAACTCAGTGTCTCCAGAGGCAAAGCTGTTGGTTTTGGCAGTCTGTCTGTGGCTGCTGGAGAAACACTGGAGTTTAGGAAAGTTGTCACTTGATGACTAATTTCCCCAAAGTCTGGCATTCTTCAGGGAGGCTTAGCCTCCTGCAAGGCCCTCTGATAGGCAAACCAGGGGTCTCTCATGGGCTGGAATAAGGTCAGGCCCTGTAGAGCCTTGGGGATTCAGTATAAATGCCCCCTTGTTGAAAAGAGGATCCTCTGAGCCTGAAAGACGGCATGTTCTAACTGTGGTCAGCAAGCCAATCAGTGGAAGGACCTAACAGGACCCTCCTGGTCAAGCTCAGCTTCCTTCCTCTTCAAACAGAAAACCCCCAAGAGAACTTGCCCAGTTTCAGATCTGAAATACCACATAAACCAAGACCAGAGCAAGGTCTCTGAAAAGCAAAATGTCTCTTTCCAGGCAGCTCATCTTGTAAAACAATTTGTCCAGGTCCCTTCCTGCCTAAGACCCTATAAAATATGAAGCTTTGCAGCTGCAAATGATTCATGAGACTCAGCTCTGGTTGAGAACACCATAATTGTGGACTTTTCATGGGAATGTCATGTATTGTTTCCCGCTTTGCCTGTGAAGGGCACATTCTAAGACCCTCAAGTCTAGAGTGATGACCTTACACATACTTAACTTTTTCTATACACACATACCCATGACAAAGTTTAACTTATAAATAGTCCCAGTAAAAGTGACAACAGGCAACTAATAATAAAATAATTTTAACAACATGTCCTAATAATATTGCCACCAGCTACACTTGTACGTTAGGGTCATTACAAAGTAGGATGACAGTCATTTGAACACAAAGCACTCTGATTCCATGACAACCAATCAGATAGCTGAGACAGCTACTAAATGACTGATGTGTGAGTCCCATATACAGGGTGGATATGCTGGATACAGGGGACCGAGTGGGGTGGCATGGGAGTTCATTGTGCTGCCCAGAAGAGTTTATCATTTACAGTTTAGAAATGGTTCGTTTCTGGAATTTTCCATTTTAATATGATTAGTTCATGATGGTAACAAATTGTGAAACATAAAACTGCAGATGCCGAACAGCTACTGAATTTTTCATAAAATATGAGAAGGAAAAATGCTTGTTTAGAATAAGGGCTGCACCTTCTATGACAGGAACCTCCTTGTGGAACCTAACAACTTACAGTAAACACATACAGTGTCGGGGGAGATCTGTGAAAGTTATTACAGTGACATGGGCCCCTTGAGCCTGAAAGTGTGACACCAGAGCCTGCATCTTCTGTTCTTTTCTCCATATATGGGAGAACTAGCTACAGACAACCAACCTCAGCCATCGGACAAATACACACGCTTCCGCCACCACCCCCTCTACTGGGATCATCTGCCTTGGGTCTGAATCACTGGGTGGAAGGCGTTCTAAGAGGGAGACTAAGTTCCAGCAGACCCACAGTGAGCCGTTTGGAATCCAAGCAGAATGGGCAGGAAGATCATTTTCCAGTGGCAACAATGGCTTTTCCACCTCACATGTGGATTGAATTTTAACTAAATTGAAGGGTATTCATGGATAAATAGAGTTGGTGTTTTCAGAACACACCTGAAGAGAAGACTGTCAGTCACTCTTGATTTATTTGATCCAGTGGTTGAATAGAGCACAGCTGGCAGGCAAGAATCTAAACTGTGCCTGAGGTTTGAGAACCAGTAAGCAGAGGGAGCAGGAGATGCCTGTGTGTTATCCGATGGCAAGCTTTCAGGGGATTTCCTTCTTGGGGCAGTAAGCCAGGAAGGGTGGCAGGAGCGTAAGGGAGAGGTAGGCAGTCATAGCTGCTCTCCCGCTACCCCATAGATCTATATTTCACCCCTGTCAGAGGAGGTGGAGCTGAAGGTCCGAAACACAAGGGTCATCAACTTGACAATGTTAGGAATGAAACCATGAATTCTGCTCTTTTTCTGATCTAGAGATAATGTGATGTGATACCCTTTTCCAAATGAAGGGACGTAGCAGTGAGCTTCAGTCGCCAGTCAGCCGGCAGGTACAGGGGTAATGATAGTCTACAGTACACTCTGTTGCTAAGCCATGTTGTTGATAGGTTGGGGGTATTACATGCCTTTTCAACTTCTGATGAGTTTATAAGGCTGTGGCCCCATCATAAGCAGGGGAGGGAGTGTTTCTGTAACTAAAGGAGAAAGCTAATTGTGATTTACAGTGTGAAATCTCAGGCACTCACCTCATCCCCAATGGGACTCTGATGTTCGGCTCCACCTAAGAGCTATATGTACCAGTGAGGTCTGTGATGTCCTAGTTCCTAATTTTTCAAAAGAAACCAAGACTTAACCCATAGATACAATGCCCTAATTTACATATATGGAAACCGGCCTGGTTTTGAGCACAATGAGAATCCACAAAATACATCCAAAAGCCACAAATAACACTAAGTGCCACCACTTTCAGCCTCTGCTAGAGAGGGAAGGGTTCAGTGGGGCCATGCCCTTCTACACCACTCCCTTCCTGCAACTCTCCCAACTCTGAGGTTTGCTCAACATCTCCAAGAGCACCTTGAGGTCAGTTTGAGCATCACATCATCCTTTGTATCAAGCAGGCCTCCACATAAATCCTCAAGGGGTCCAAACATAAAATAGTTATGCATCCCCTTGTTCAGATAGCAATAGTCTCAGCAGCCCATAGCCCAGTGTTCAAGTCTGCCTAGTTCATGCTGATTCCATCCCATCTGGATACCTGGAATTGCTAGTTAAATTTAGTACTAATTTTGGCCCGAATCTATTAAAATGTTTCTTGATATTTACAAATGTCATTAAATATTTTTTCTTTCCTATTATTTTTAAAAATTAATTTATTCTTTGGCAATTTCGTGCATGTACCTAATACACTCTGGTTACACTCAGCCACCCTCTCTTACCCCTGCCAATCCCCACAACTCTCTCTCTTCCCACTAAGTCTCCATCCCATTTTCACATCTTTTTGTTTTTGCTTCACAACCCACCCAGGTTCAACCACAGCCCCTCTTGTAGGCATAGCTGTGAAGCTATCCACTGTAGCATGAAAAATTCACCAGCAGCCATCATTACTAAAGACAATGACTTCCTTTTCCAGCAGTCTACAACTACTAATTGCTCCCCTGTGTGGGGGCTGCATTCCCCTGAGCTCATCCCTCAACTCTGACTGAATGTTTGAAGGCTTGGTATTGTACAGACCTTATGTAGGCAACTCCAGTTATGAATTCATAAATAGTCAGGACCTTGACATCCCCAGAAGACAGTATTTCCATTTAGCAAAACAAAAGTAGTACGTTTACCCTGGGTGCCTATGACCTCCCCAGCCATCGGCCTTTAAATAGGTCTCCAGTACCAGGCAGGAATTCTTTGCTGGGGAGGGGCCTCTGAATCAATCAGAAGTCAATTGGTTTACTCAATAATCATGCTACTTTTATACCAATGGGCACATCTTGCCTGGAAAGTTGAAATATATATATTTCTTAAAAAGAATGAAAAGTAAGAAAGCAACCATAAATTATGGTAGTGATGAACCACATCTGATTTATTTTAGAACAAAATGCACAGCCTGTACTCAATATAAACTAGAAGGATTGGCTTGAATATTGCTGACGTTAAAGGCTTCTCCGGAAATGGCTGCTAAAACAAGGCACGGGGTACAAACTTGTTTGAGAAATGGTCCCTAGGAAACCCCAGGATGAGAATGAAGAGGTGAGACATGCAAGAAAACAAGGCTAATCCAAGTGACCACTGTCATAAACAAGTCTCAATCCTGCTGAGGACCTCAGGAAGCCTCAAAATGTCTCTTCCAAACTGGGAGAGCTAGGGTATTGATCTGTCAGCTCGCAAGAGCTATTCCCAGAGACATTTCTTCTCAACACTTCCACTTAACTGTGTTAATGAGACAGGCTTACTCCTATACCAAGAGATGTAGAAGCAGCAAGTCATAAGAGTTTGCAGGAAGAAATCTTTGGTGGCATTAAATGCTATGTGCTTTAGTTCATTCAAGCTACTAAACAAAATACCTTAAATTGGGTAATTTATGGGCAATAGAATTTTAATGCTTGGTTATAATTTATTTATTAATTGGGCATGGATTCCTTTCTGTGGAGTGGGCATCAAATCTGATCAGAAATCAATTGGTTACTCCCATCACAGTCATGCCCCTGTTGTGCCAGTGGGTGAATGTTTTATTTTATTGAATTACATTAGTTAAATAGATATGCTGGCTAAGAATCCAAGGCAAAGGCAAATTTAACATCTGGTGAGAGTTTGATCTCAGCTTCATAGATGCTACCTTCTGATTTTGCCCTCATGGTGGAAGGTGGAAGGGGCACACAAGTTTCTCCAAGCATCCTCATAAAATACTAACTAACCCCACTCATGAAGGACTAACAACCTCCTAGAGTCCTTGCCTTCCAGTACCACTGCCTTGAAGGTTAGTACTCTGCTACAACGCCCTTGAACATTTGAATTGCATACTGAATTACTGAATACACACAAACATGTTGATGAACAGGACACTGGTAAAAGAGAGATTGGCATCATTCACCAAAAAGATGATCTACACAGAAAAGCTGTGTGGAATGGGCAATTTCTAAAAGCTATCATAGGCATCTGTCTTGCTGGATAATACTTGGATATGAGGGATGCCATGGAACACAAATCATTTTCAATACATAGCTGAGCTTGTATTGAAAGGACTAGGGGAGGGCTTCTCTAGAAGCAAAGTCTAATACAAAACCAAAACAAACTACAAAACAATTTTAAAAAAATAAAAAGCAGAACTATAAGAGGATACTGGAGCTTTGAGTGCCCTCAGAGAACTGGTCACCTTCCATGGACTAGAACTGAGGTGTTAATGACTGTGCTGTAGTTAGCAACAGTGGCCTGCACCATGTAAGACAGAAAGTTGACCCTTCACGAACATACAACCTTCTTAGTGCAGTAGCCATAAATTTATTTTCCAATGAGTAAAAACCAAGTACTACTGGACAAGGGAATCTGTTTAACTCTTCTGGGTCACTAGGGAAATTATGTGTCCATGAGCGTGAGCAGTTCCAGATATGATAACGCATAGGCTTGGGCCCAAATGTATATGTACTATCTTTTTGGTTCAGGAAATCCCAGGCCCAGAAGTTAAAGTGGTTTTTGATTGAGAACATCTGGAGTGTATTGGCAGAGAAACAAACACCCTCCGTTTATGTTTCACTGGCATGCTAAAGATTCCATAAGCTCGGGGTCCAAAATCTAAAAACAGAAGGGAATAAATTATAGTTGGCAGAAAACTCAAATGCAAGAGACATATCTTGAGAGGTATTAGAATTTGGAAATACAGACACATAATATAAATAATAATAAAATTGTTTAAAGTATTAGAAGTGGGAATTTCAGAGTATGAGAGACGAAAATTACAGTATCAATAAATATCAGGGAGATTTAACAAAATAAAGCCCCTTAGCATGGAATATTTAATTGCTGAAATAAGGAATGGTAGCTAAGTTAAAATGGGGCTTTAAAAATAGCTGGAAAGATGTTATCAGACTCGGCGAGAGGTGTGTTACTGGATATACATCACGGAGGAACAGAGAGACGGAAAATATGAGCTACTACAAAAGGAACTAAGGAAAGGGCAATTGCTAAGCAAAAACTTGGTTCCTTTTCTGGAACTCTGAAAGGTATGCATTTTCGGGTTCAGCACACAATCCCCACGCAGATTCACAAGAGGGACTCCATAGCCTGCCAAAGAGAAACAAATTACCTAACAATAAATTACAATTAAGCTGAGAACAGACTTATAAATAGCATTATCACCATCCCCAGAGAAGAAAGAAAAGAACCTTTGGCCCAGAATTTTATACATAGTTCAAATGCCTATCAGTAATGGGAGAGAATTAAAGATCTTCTGCACAAACAAAATCTAGAGCACATTCCCAGCAGTGATCCTAGAAGTCAGTTCTGAGGGGGGAAGATGGGCCATGATAAATAACTACTGACCAAATTAATCAGATTTTAAAAAGTACCCAAGAATACCAGATTGCCTTGTTAAAATGAGCTATCTGTCTTCTAAAGAAATCTATCCAAGCTACCACTCTGCAGTGGGCATTATATTTAATGGCAGAACACAAAAAACTTTTTGTTTAATATTTTTTTAAAGGCAAAAATATACACCATCATTTCTATCCAACATCCTATTGAAGGCCCCTATCAGAACAATGAGATGAAATATGTTTATGGATCTGAGAGGTAAACAGAGCATATAAAAATTTTGTAATGTGCATCCACATGGAAAAATCTAGTTAACGAATCACTGCAGTGAGAGAGAGTTGAATTGATAGTCCCTCTGGAGACTAACATATTGCACTCTTCCAAAGCACACCAAGCATGTGCCCAACCAGAGGTAATTCTTTCTCAGCTGTAGAATGTGTCATTACGTGTACAGACTACAACTGACCTGTTTTCTCTTGATTGTACATTTAGACTGCCCAAGCTGTTTTAGCTTGAGATGGAGTCGTATATGGTCCAGGTCTGCCTGGAGCTTTCCATGTAGCCCAGGCTTTCTTCAAGCGTATGCTCCTGTCCTGTCTCTGTCTCCCACACTCAGTGTAAAGGCACTATTTATGTCTGTTACATCAGAAAATGCTTCCTGACCCAGGAATTTGCTTTCTCTATTTCTTTGAAGCAGAAGCTAGGAAAGAGGTATTTAGCTATAATGACATAAGACTTGTCTAGTGATGTTCTACACATACTAATAGTTTCTAAGCTATGCCCTGCAAACATATGAGCAGATGGCAAAAGAAGGCTGAACGATATCCAAATGGTTACAGAAATGATGTTAAGGAAACAACAGAATGTTGTCCAGCTTCTTGCAATTTAGCTGGGAAGCCGAATTCATCTCCAGCCTCTATTGTGTGCTTAGCTCAGCAGGGTGTCCAAAAAGGTGGGCCTGGATTCTGCAGTCATTCAATGGGGTGCGGTTCTCCTTGGTTCATCTGAGACTCAGGTTCCCACCTTCTTTTCTATGGCATCTTTCTATCTTTCCATGTAATCCTTTGCATATATATTTAGCAGAACCATTTTTTATCCTGTAAAGAGGAAGAGAGTGATTAATGATAGGACTTGTTGATTGGGGAGAGAGAGAAATGAGTTTTCTACCTGGTTAAGAATGTGTTTTGCTGGCAGAGAAGTACAGCCTCCAGCCATTGGTCTTTTCCTCCTCCAGCACAGACTTGCAGGAGCTTGTAACCCGGTATAACTCCTGCCCCTGGGACCCTGTTCTCCATGCACTTTGCTACACCAGTGGTAAGATGCAATCAACAAGGATAGTTTCCCAGGGAAGCAGCTCCCTTCCCTGAAAGGAAGACAGCTCTCTGGCTGAGCCAGGCATCTGGTGGATTCAGTCTGACTTGTTTTCATTGAGGTAAGAGCTGCAGGAAGAATTCATTTCCCCTGATTTCAGTTCACGATATCCTGAGAGGTGTTCCCAGTGGACATCTTTAACTCCTCTGGAAAGCTGCACTATAGCTCTAGGAAGCCTGCGAGTCTAGACCTGGGAGATGTTGGACTTGTATCAGCTATGGATGTCTGCTGCTATGATTTTCCTTGAATCCAGTGTTTCTTGGTAGAGACACTCTTCTCTTAAATCAGAGGCAGCCATGTTCACAAGCAGCATCCTCACTGGCCCTCTGAGATATGCTAACACAGAAAAGGAGCCTCTCACTATGAATCATCTCCATCCACAGGACTGCTTCCTGGAAAAGGTGTAAATTGATCTGTTTCCTCCTATGGGCCAGCTGGGGGATTGGAAACAGCAGTGGACAATTCATTACCGGACATACAGAAAGAACCGGAAACACATCACGCTGGTCCCATGATTGGAAGCATTTTGGAAACACAATTAACACCCAGGCTTTAGACCTCCTCAGAGTGTGGCCAAAAGTGTGTCAGGGCCCTGAATAGAGCCTTGGGAAGATTGGAGGTGGCTAAGCATGGATGCCAGCTGCCATGGGCATCCTTGTTCTGTGCCCTGCAGTGTTAATAGCCCCACTCCTATGGCACCAGTGCTTTCCCAGAGGCAGTCTTGTGCTGGCTCTTCAAGAGCTGAGTGGGCATGGAAGTTTTCAAGCACACCTTATACTATATGGCTCCTGTAATTTCTCCCTTGGGAGCCCACTTCTTTAGCAAGAGTTTCCTTCAAGTGGACCCTGCCTTCAGGATCCCACTGGAAGAAGAGCTTCAAATGTGCTGTCACTGTGGAAAGTAGGTGGGCCGTTTCTAAGGAAATTGAGCATATACTTGTCAGATGACCCAGAAATCCCACCCGTGAGCATTTATCCCAGAGAAATGAAAACCACAATACGAAAACCAGTATGTGAGTTGATGATGGATTTATCAGTAGTAGACGAGAAGTGGCCAAATGTCTTGGCCTCCAGAACTCTTCTGGAGGCAATTCTGGGAACTTCGTGGTCCCTGTGTGTTGTAACTCCTTATCCTCTGAGCATAACTGCCATAACCTTCTTCATCAGAGCAGCTGTGACTAGGTGCAAGAAATCCTCAAGCTCAATCTTCTTGACATTCTTTCATAGTAGGAGATTGAGGAGGGTCAGTAGACCCTCACCTGAGCTCCAAGACATTACTTTCCTATACATCCCTCCTAATGGTATATAATCCTGCTTAAGCTGCCTGTGATTTCATGGTCTTGGGAGGTGATAGAGTACATAGTGTGGAAGGCTGACTGAAGGTGGGACTTCATCTGTGCTGCTATGATGAAGTCATCATCTATGGTGGAGTGAGACTTTTGGGTACTGTGGAGTGAGACTTTAGGGTCACCTACGCTCCTGTAAGTAGGCCTGTAAGTAAGGGCTACATGCTCTGTAAGGAAGCTCCATAAACTAATTAGTTCATCAAGGGGAACTTCGGTGAAGTCGCACTCATTAGTATGTCATTGGTGCCCTACCTTGCCTTAGTTTACACAACAGTGAACATCTGTGGTGGCTGTTATTGGTTGTCACCTTGACTACATCTGGAATGAACTACAATTCAAAAGTAGAAGGTATACCTGTGAGAGATGGTTTTTGCTTGGTTTGAAGTGGATGAATCCACTTCTTGTCCAGTCCTGTGAGGTAGGAAGATACACACCTTTGATCTGAATCTGGAGGCAGGAAGACACACCTTTAATCTGGGCCACACATTCTGCTGGAAGTCTGTATAAGGACACAGAAGGAAGCTTTTGCTCTTGGCCTGCTTGCCCTCACCTTGCTAGCACATTCCTTCCTTCACTGGCGTTGGAGCCTACCTCTTCGGGATTCCAGGACATACAGAAGACCAGCTGAGGCATCCAGCTGGACTGAGCAACTATGGGATTCTTGAACTTTCCGCTCACAGCCAGTCATTGTTGGATTTGCTCAATTGCAACCTGTAAATCATTCCAATAAATGATTTTATATAGAGAGAGAGAGAAGGAAAAATACATTCTATAAGTTCAGTTACTCTAGAGAACCCTGACTAATACAGTGTCCAAGCAAACACTACCTACAAGTTGTTGCTCTAAACTCAGAGGCCCTGGTGAGCTGGGAAAGTAGCCCAGGTCACTTCAAGATGACAGGCATCTCCAGTTTGGCTGTGCCAGCCCCCAAGCCTCCCACTCCCATTTATCTAAAATTCTACCGCTCCTCCAGCTTCTCTGCACTGGGAAGTTCTTACAGATGCACCCCATGCTTCATCCCCACCACCCTCCATTGAGTCTCATTCTTTCTCTTTTAAATTCTGCCCCCTTCCTCCCTAGACCTCTCTTGTTAGGCCTTTCCATGGCTGAGATAACACTGGTAGAGAGTGGATGCTCAGGGAACAGAAAGAAAAAAGTTCCTAAGACTGTTTACAAGAGTTCACGTAAGCAGAGCTGTGCCTTCGAAGAATTCTAGAGAGGCCACCTGGGTAATTGTGGGGTCCCCCATGGCTTGTGTCTAGCTTTAGCTCCTAGACACTGAGACTGGAGGAAACATTGTTTCTCTAGGGACAGAAATCAGTGGATGAACAGAGAGGGAGAGAGGGAGCCAGGCACAGTTAATCAGTGGTCTGGGTAGGAGGAATTCCCACATGAAGCTCCTCAAATCCTCATACATTCTACAAATCATGGAATATGTTTTGCAAAGAGACACATTAGGAATCTATTACAGGGTTAAACTTTGAATCTGCAGTGAAACGTATTATATCTTAAGACTTATCTACATGATTATACACCAAGGAGACTAGCAAAAAGACTCATATGGCTTAAAACAGTGGTTTACAAATGAAATAGGTAATTGGATCACCTGGGGACTGCTAAAAATCTCAGTGCTAAGGCAGCACCCAGACACATTAAGTCAGAATGGCTGACTGAGACTCAGACATCCACATATTCACAGTGATGCTCACTTGGTGGCCATCTTTGGTGGAAAAGAGCATTCTGAACCAGAATCATGCCCAATGCAGTCCTATTTAGTTTCCTCTTATTAGGGAATGTGTTCTAGAATCCTCCAATGGATGTGAAGCAATGGAGAATGCTGAATTCTGTGGACACATAGTTTACTCTTACATAAATCTTAGTCACCTCAGCATGTGATTTGTTTTCAGTACTAAGAATGCTCATCTTTTCACATAGATGTATTTTACAGCTTCTCTATGGCATGTGTGAATTTTTAGCATTATTGCTCTTGTGCTTTGAGGTCATTATTAAGTCAAATAAGGGTTACTTGAACAGACTACGATCCTGAGACAGTAGTTTTTTATAACTAAGATAGCTGCTGAGTGTCAGGTTGTGTATACAGCATGGATACACCAGATAAAGAGTCAATCCACCTCCCAAAGGGAATGCTTTGAGAGTTCATCACAGAACCCAGGATAGCACCAATTTGAAAAGTCCCTATTGTTTACTTTGGGGCATTTTCCATTCAATCATTTCGGACAGTAATTAATCATAAGTAATGCCAACCACTGAAAACAACACTTCAGAAAAGGAGAGACCACTGGATTATAAAACCATTCCCTCCCCTGCTGGGAGAAGCCAAAGTTCAGTTATTCTGAGGGAGTAGATTATAAGGCCCAAAGGGTTGTATATATTCCTTCCCTTTTCTGTCATAAAGGCTATTATTAATGAATTTCATTTATTTTACAGTTGAAAGGAAACTAGCAAAGGTTCCAGAATTTTCCTTTAGCATCCCAAACACACCTTGACACTCAAAAGCACACTGGCTATCATTACGAAACAACCTGCACAATGTTGGAATCCTTAAACCCTCGATTCACTTACAAGTACTCTCTGATGGTGCTGATGCTGTTTTTATTACATTTGATGCAAAGACTCTTATCTAAGCATCTCATATCTCAGTTGAAAACACAAGCAACTCCATTGGATGTACAACTTTGAATGAGTAAATTCTCTATGAGACACTGGGAGAAGAGACTTGAACGGGAACAGAACTACTATTATGTGAAGGTGAGCCACTGGGGCATTGCTGTGCTAGTCTCTAATAATGAGATTTGAAAAGTGGGAAAAAGGAGAGACCAGAAAAACACAGCTAGAAAACATCCACCCACACTATACTTACTTCTTGTCCTATAGTGAATTGAAGGGGGTGCGGTGCAGACAATAACTTTACAAACAGGAAAGATAAAAGTTGGCTTTGAGTGCTGTGGATGAATTCTAACAATGGCGTCTGACCCTTATGCCATCATCCTCACTGATAGCCCTACAATGACCCTCGAATGATATCTTATGAAATGATGCAAAAGGATTAAGACCCCTATCAATACCACCACACAAGAAAGGAAACTTTCAACACACACTGGATTTTAATCATAAACAGAAACACAAACTTGCAGAATTGGTAACCAGCCAGCCTGAAGAACAATGTCTAAATAAGGTCTGTTATTATCTGGGGAAAGAATGCTGAAAGATAGAAAAAGTTTGCTACATCTGACCTTGGACTACTGGCTGTTCAAGCACACCCAGAAACTCCATCTCAAGCACCAAAGTAAATATTCACATTGTTCTCAAGAAAAGTTAATTCACTCAAAGCTTTCTGACTAGCCTAATTGGCAAAAGAGATAGCTATCACGGGCCTCACAACCAGGCCTCTCTTGAAATCACTAGCACCTATCAAAGTCAAGACTGGGAATAAAACTCCATTGTCCAGCACCTTCTGCTCTTGTCAAATTACCTGACTTTCTTGTCTCTTCATCTACATATCCAATCAACTGATATTCTTGAGCATGCCCACTAACATAGACACTGGTTATCTGAATATGAATAAATAAAACACCACTGTTCCTATCCTGTCACAGCTTACACCCTGGGAGCAGATGTGTCCAACTTTTGGACGTTGTAACAAAATTCATGTTTGAGAATGGCACAGTTGAGTTACAAAAAAAATTCACCAAAAAAAATCCCATAATGCTTCAATAAATGTATGAGTATTTATTGAACCACTTCCATATCTATCCTGGGCCATAAGGAAGAGCAATATGGCCTTAACTTCTATACTGATGAAGGATGATAAAGATGTGAGGAAGACATATACAACAGGCTGTGGGAAGTCAGAGGAAGGGCAGAGTAGTGACCCCTAGGGCATCCTGGAGAGGTGTGGTTGAGCGAGGTATGAAGATGCAGACCACAGGAGAGAGATAATCCAAGTTTTATTATGTAGGATATAAACCTTCCACAAATTTATTTATTGGAAATTGGCCAAGCACATTAGCATCCTTGGCCTTCACATTAGCATTCTCCTGGGTCAGCCTGTTTTCTAATAACTGTGCATGCAGGAAGCAAAACCAGATCTTAAGGTAAGGTGAGAATGAACAGGAAGGTTAAATCCATTAGGGGGAAAGTTGGTGTTTCAGGCCTCAGAGTGCAGCCAGATATAAGCACTGGGGAGGGCATGTGGGGGAAAAAGAGAAAGAGGCAGAGAAAGGGAGAGCGAGGAGGGCAGGGAGCAGAGTAGGAAGAAGAAAGGAAGGGAGAAGAGAAAGAAAGGGGGGAGCAATTGCCTTCCCAGAGCAGGAAGTGCAGAAGCTTCAAGCTGGCTTTAGATACAAGCATGAGGAACGCTGATGGGTGAGGGAGGAGGGAGGAGGGAGGAGGGAGGAGGGAGGAGGGAGGAGTACACTGCTCCTTCTCATAGTGACTTTTTTTCCCAAGACAGTTTCTCTGTGACTTTTTAATGAGAATTCCTCCCTCATGGGAGAAAATTGGCCAATTTCCAACAGGTTTTTAAATCCAAGCTATAGGACTAGAGATACAGGCAAGTCACACCAATACACACACACACACACACACACACACACACACACACACACACACACACACACAAAACTTTGATGCACCTAGGGAAAAGTCTCTGTTGAGGAATAATCTAGATTAGGCTAGCCTGTGGACATGTCTGTGAGAGATTGCCTTGGTTGCTGTGCTGGCTAAATTTATGTCAGTTTGACACAAACTAGAGTCACTGGAGAGGAAGGGGGCCTTAATTGAGAAAATGCCTCAATAATATCAGTCTATAGGCAGGCATAGAGCATTTTCTTAATTACTGATTGATGGGAGAGGGCCCAGCCCATTGTGGGTGGAGCCATCCCTGGGCAAGTGGCCCTGGGTTCTATAAGAAAGCAGATTGAGTAAGCACCATGAAGAACAAGCCAGTAAGCAGCACCCCTCCATGGCCTCTGCATCCACTCCTGCCTCCAGGTTCCTGCTCTGTTTGAGTTCCTGTCCTGACTTCCATTGATAATGAACAGTGATATGGAAGTGTAAGCCAAATGAACCCTTTCCTCCCCAATTGCTTTGGTCATGGTGTTCCATGACAGCAATAGTAACCCTAACTGAGACAATTGTCAATTGACTCATCCCACGTGGGTGGCACAGTTTCAGGAGCCAAATCCTGAATTATCTAAGAGTTAAGAAAGCTAGTTTTGCAGGAAGTAAGCCAGTGAGGATCCATTTTGTTCTTCCTGCTCTTGGCTCCAGATGAGATGTAACAAGCTGCTGAGTTTCTGCACTGACCCCTCAGTGATGGACTAGAATCTGGAACTGTAAGCCAAATAAACCCCTTTTCTCTTCTACATTGCTTTTGGTCGGAATCTTTACCACAGTGACAGGATGCAACTAGAACACTGGAGAAATCTCACTGAGTTCTGTGGACTCAAGCTGCCCAGCAGGAAACACAGAGGCTTCAGGGACTCCACGAAGTTCAGGACTTGACGACATACACCCTTTGGATTTCCTGGGACAGAGCCAACCAGACGCCCAGAGGGGTGTCCTCACACCACCATCTTCAGTTAAAGAACTGCATTCCCAGTCATTTTTATTTCTTCCCACTGATTCCAGTTGAAACTCCCTCTCCCCAAAACACACATTGGCCAGAAAGTACCAAGGCAAGGATGTCAGCTTCTGGGCCACTACCCTAGTCAATCCAGCTCAGGAGATTCCAGGCAACTAACAGAGTACAAGGCACGGGAAAGGCTCTGGAGCTGGGATTCATTGAGACCTTGCTTTCTCTAAGCCCCACTGGTTCCTGCAACTCTGTTCCACAAATAAGTCAGAATGTCCAAGACATCTGGAAATGGTATCATTGACCTTCCTGAGCCAAACAGATGCTATGTGGACCATGGGAAACCTACCAAGGCAATGTCACTACAAAACGAAGCTCTCTGGGTTGAGAGCAGCCTAGGTCTATGGGTGTAAAATACTGAGAACTGGCTCTGCACCAAGGTCTATGATCTCCCCAGCCACAGGCTTTTGACAAGGGACACAGGACCAAGCAGGAAATTTCCCAGTGGAGCAGCCTTCAAACCCAATCAGAAAGTGGTTAGTTACGCTTTAAGAGTCATGTCCCTATTACACCAGTAAGCATATCTTATCTGGCAGGTCAGTATTGCAGTACAGATTCCGACACTGGGTAGGATACCAATGTCTTTTCTCTCCATCAGCCTCCCTAGGACTTCCCAGGACTGTGAAAGGCTAGCCAGCAGGAAGGATGCTTCCTGGCCAGTTTGGGACTGATTTCTCTCTGTCTTGCAGCCAGGGCGTGTGATGTCAGCAGCAGGAGTGTTCTGCCATGTAGTTATGAGGGAGAGCCAAGGGCAATGGCAATAGCCTGTGCGATCTGGGAGGCCTCTAGGGCTTCCCTATTCAATCATTCTAAGAAGGGTTTTCCATACTGTCGTACAAATTTTAATTGGTCTTTACAATAAAAACCCGGATTCAGATATCAACATGAAAGCTGAAAGATCAGAGAAGCAGAGCAGCCAGACACTAGAAAGACTTCTTACCTCTAGAAATTCTCAGACTGAAAGGGGCAGAGCTCCTGTCTCCACCCTGCCTTATCACTTCTTCTCTCAGCCCAGCCGAATCACTTCCTGCTTCCTCCTCCCAAGTACTGGGATTAAAGGTGTGAGCCTCCCAAGTACTGGGATCAAAAGCATGAGATCCCAAGTGCTGGGATTAGAGGTGTGTGCTACCACTGCTGGCCTCTAGTAGTTAGCTCTGAGCTCTGATCTCCAGGCAAGCTTTATTTGTTAGAGCACAAACAAAATATCACCACACCATACTTTGTATATACTGAGATATACACTTTTCTGGAGGAGCATTGTTCACCAAGGCAGGGTAGCTCTACTTGAACTTCCGTTGTTAAGAGCTGTATTTTGAAATTATCTTACTAACTAGTGGTTTCTATGGGGCTTCTTCATACATCCTTAGTTTTGTTTTTTTTGGGGGGGGGGTTGTTGTTGTTGCTGTTATTTTGTTTGGTTTGGTTAGGTTTGGTTTGGTTAGGTTTGGTTCGGTTAACCCACCTACTATCCCCCCTCTTTCTCACCACCCCCTTCTCCCTGGTTAATGCTTTAACCCTCAGTATTTCCCCTCTTCTTCCTTTTCACGTGTGCTCTACTCTCCCTCCACTTAATTTTTTTAGGTTGGGCTGTGAGACAGTAGATTTCCATATGACTTTTCACACCCCTTCCTTTGGGTTAGTCCTCCCTTTCACCCCCTGGTTTTCCCCATGCTCCCATGTCTTTCCCTGCTTACATCTTTCTGGCCCTAGGCCAGACTCCACCTCACATTTTTGGCTTCATCTATAATCTCCTATCCCTACTCCCTTAACTTGCCCTGCAAAAGTCTCTTTCTATAAGAAAGTAATTCTTTAAGTCAGTGCTACTTCACTGGGGTAAATTAGTACCTTGTAGGGCAGTGGGGGGTAGGGGCTCAGCAGTTTCTGTCACATTTTGGATTGTCGCAGGGATAGCTAGAAATTGGAGAGGCTGATGGCCATCCTGTGGTACACAAAGATTGTATGAGACTAAATGACAATAATCATGACGTTAAATTATTTTGCTTTAAGGTTCTCAATGAGATTATTCCAAATAACCTTCAATATTTTTTCCTTCCAACAGTTACTGAGGAGTTAGTATAGTATGACATGACACTCCTAGTTCTGGGCGCCCATGTCTAGTAGAGGAATGGCAGGGTGTGCGATATACACAATACAGAGCATGCTGCATGCCCAAATGGAAACATAAGAAAATACAGGGTGTTAACATGAGGGTGGAACTGAAGGAAATGACGTCACTTTTTCCTAGAGGTTTGCAGACTGCATACTTATATCCAAAGACATCATTCTTGCATATGAACTTGAGAAAATTGCCAGGGAAGCTCCGAAAATCCCTAAGTACTTTTAAAATAATCTTTCTGCTTGCATCTACATTCCCTTAGAGAGAAGAAACAAACAACCTACTGATCCTTGGTGACTTTGTTTCTTATTAAAATTATTTTTCTAATACCAGAAAAAGGCTTTATTTCTTTCTCCTCTTTTTAGTTTCTCCTATGTATAGCTTTAAAATATTGATAAGCACTCCCTGGAATTATGTAACTGCTAACTGAACAATGCGTATAACTTCCTTCATTTTGCCTTGACTGGCAATTTAAATTAACGCACAACTTTGAGGGTGCGCTTTCCTAAGCACCCGCTGTTTAGGTGGCCTTCGCTTTCTTCAATATTGAGTGCTAAGTGTAAAGCAGAAGCAACTGGCTCGTCCCTCCCCGCCACTGTTTTCCAATCTGAAAAAGTCCTGAGACAGCATGAAAATGTTTAGGAGGAAGTCAAGTGAGCATCAGAAAAGAGGGGCATTTTCCCTCAGAAAATTCGAGAGCAAACC